>NW_026652296.1:23553118-23760540 GCF_009828535.3 Hylobates moloch
GGGGAGCGCCTCTGCCCGGCTGCCCCGTCTGGGAGGTCTACCACAGAGGCCAGAAGCAATGTGGGGGCTGGACGTGGTGGCTTACGCCTGTAGTCCCAGTACTCTGGGAGGCCGAGGCGGGTTGATCACTTGAGGCTAAGAGTTCGAGACCAGCCTGGCCAACATGGTGAAACATATGAAAAATACAACAGACAAACCAACCAACCAACCAAGCGACAACAAAACAGGTCTACCCTGGAATCATGCTCTAATTTTTTCTATTTTCCTCCCTTTCTGATCCTTTATCCCACTTTCTTTTTCTTCCTCTTCCTTCTCCTTCTTCTTTGTCAAATAGAGGATTGAGTTATTATCATTGATCTATAAAGTCCCTCTCTCATTTATTTTAATTCCCACCCCCCATTTCTATTCCCCGTCTTACCATGTGCAACCTTCCTAATATGTTTGATATACATCTTTTTGTTTGTATGTACTTTTAGAAAATGTTGTTTTGTGTGCAAAAAAAATATATATATATATATTATTTAAAAAGAAAAAAAAAAAAACCTGGGAAACAATCTCACTGTTTTGAAAGGGAGAACTGGTATCACCAACCTCTTGCTAAACAATGAACAGGATTCCAGAAAGGTACTCCACACCCTCCTTCAGGGTTTGCAATTAAATGGTGAACACAGATAAAATAACAAAAAAAATTATTGTTTTAAATGAGGAGTTTAAGTGTTAAAAAAAAAAAATTACAACCGGCCTGGACAACACAGACAGGCCCCATCTCCACTAAAAACTAAAAAAATTAGCCGGGCAGCCGGCCGCGGTGGCTCACGCCTGTAATCCCAACACTTTGGGAGGCCGAGGCAGGTGGATTGCTTGAGGTCAGGAGTTCAAGACCAGCCTGGCCAACATGG
Source organism: Hylobates moloch (assembly GCF_009828535.3). Classification (NCBI taxonomy): domain Eukaryota; kingdom Metazoa; phylum Chordata; class Mammalia; order Primates; family Hylobatidae; genus Hylobates; species Hylobates moloch. Next base: position 23,554,018 of record NW_026652296.1, read on the forward strand.
TGAAACCCTGTCTCTACTAAAAATACAAAAATCAGCCAGGTGTGGTGGCGCGCCTGTAATCCCAGCCACTGAAGACGCTGAGGCAGGAGAACTGCTTGAACCTGGGAGGCGGAGGTTGCAGTGAACTGAGATCGCATCACCATACTCTAGCCTGGGTAACAGAGTAAGACCACGTCTCAAAAAAAAAAAAAATTAGTAGGCGTGGTAGTTTGCACCTGTAGTCCAGCTACTCGGGAGGCTGAGGTAGGAGGATCACTTGAGCCCAGAGTTCAAGGCTGCAGTGAGTTTGATCATACCATTGCACTTCAGCCTGGGTGACAGAGTGAGATCCTGTCTCTAAATAAATAAAAATTTAAAACTACATATATTATCACTTAAGAGCTTAGCAAAAAACACCCTGAAGTTACAATATTTCCAACAAATAGGAAAGGTGCTTCTCCTTCACCTAAGCCTTTTGCAGAGTAGTAGAGTCTGATTCCTAGAATACTCCACCCTCTGAGCAACCACCTCACCCACCAGATGCTGTCTTTCACAACTTCCAGGGATCCTGAGAGACCCCACTTTGCAGAGCCTTCACTGCCAACATGTCATCCTGCCCTAGCCAAGCCTCAACAAGACATGCACTTGGCTCCTTCTCAGTTATCTGCCCTTGCCCTAGCCCTCCAACCACACAAGGCAACTGGATCTCTAGGTGGTGGTATGCTCATGCTCTGGCTCAGCGCTTGCCTTCTGTCTGCGAGGCTTGCAGAAGACTGTGTCCATGTGAGCTCCACGAGGACACAGACCTTACCTGCCTTCATGCAATCATGTCTGCGGTGCCTTGCACAGCACCTGGCACACAGAAGTATTTACTGGAAGTACTTGCCCAGAAAGTATTTGCTGAACCCATGAATGAGCCCTCTTAGGATAGGGCCCGAGACAAATGAAGCCTGAGAAGTGTTCGAGATGACAACTCACGCCAGCACAGTCTCCTCTTTGCTGAGACGAGCAGTAAGGGCACTGAGTGCTTCTTGGGATGCCAAGGGAAGGCCAAAGCCACTTAGAGCTGCAACTGCATGGTAGATCTGGGTAACAGATGAGTCCTCACTGACAGCTGCCAGAAGCAGATCTTTGGTCTCATTTGAAATAGAGATCTAAGAAAGAATTGGCAGACACAGAGTTTTAGAACAGGTCTTGGCAATTTGCGGCAGGCATGGCAAAGACAGAATGCAGAGCAGCTGCCAAAGTCACCTCCGCCTCGCACATGCTCATCCCCCTCTAATCCCCAGACACCAGGATGAAATGTTTGCAAAACTTCGGTACAACACTCCCATCTGAAAAGATGCTGACAAGTTACCTTTCTATTTACACGGTTCTCCTATGTTCAATAAAATGACTTTCCAGAAACCTTGTGTGGGGGTACACTTTGAACATTTTTACATATTAAAGGGAGATGGAAAGGAAAAAATCAAGACCTCCCAGAAGAAAAGCAAAAACTGTATAAAAAGGTTATTTAAAACCCTTGAAAAGTAAAAACTTAGGAGAAACATAAACTATACTTTCTTAAGGAAAAAAAAAAAAATCACAGGAATGGAATTCCCACCCACAATAATGGACTCTCATAGTTAAAAAAAGGATTTTTGACATGACCCCTCCCCTTTAAAAATGCACTTTAAATAGTTAAAGTCATTGTCAGCGTAGGAACCCGGACTCACCTCACATCCTGAGAGGGCCTGGCTGGCCTGGGCGGCGTAGAAGAGAGAATCCACATTGTTGGGATCAAGGTTAGATCTGATGTAGGTACATGCTTTCTACACGGGGGGGAAAAGTCAATGTTAAGTGGTGACACACGCAGTGAACCAGGAAAAGCAAAGGCGTTTTTAGATAACATTCTAAGCCATTATAGATGGCTTAAAGAATGAGCTACATGAATTTAGTTAAGTAGTTACTTTCCATAGGACATAGTATTACCCAAAATTGCGCACTTTGTACAAAGAGCAATAAGCGAAGCGCTTGAGTCCTTCTGAACCTTAGAAAGGAAAGAAGGAAACCACTTCCCGGATCACCTGTCTGGCCATGGCCTGTGCTGAGTATTTAGGAAGCTCTTCATTTTAACAACATAAACGATCCTTTGGTAGAGATTATCACTATCCCCATTTACCTGAAAAAGAAACGGTCCTGGACCTTGAAATTGGCAAGTAATCTGATGAAGGTGACGAAGCTACCAAGTGGCAGAGTCTCTTCTGATTCCAACTGTACTGGCATCTCCACTTAGATGTCACCAAGGCCAAGTCAGGCTCAACAAATCTAAAATGAGCTTAATGCTGGGTGCAGTGGCTCACATCTGTAATCCCAGGCCTTTGGGAGGCTGAGGCAGGAGGACTGCTTGAGCTCAGGAGTTGAGACCAGCCTGGGTAACATGGTAAGACCCCATCTCCACAAAAAATTAAAAAATTAGCAGAGCAGGTGGTGCATGCCTGTGGTCCCAGCTACCTGGGAGGCTGAGGTGGGAGGACTGCTTGAAGTTGAGGCTGCAGTGAGCCATGTTCACGCCACTATACTCCAGTCTGGGAGACAGAGGGAGACCCAGTCCCCAAAAAAATAAAAAATAAAAATAAAATGAGCTTAAAACCTTCTATTTCTTCACCAGGACTTCCCAGCTCATGCACAGGTAACACCACGCATCCAGCAACCCAAACCAGAAACCCAGGAACCATCCTTGACTTTTCCCTACCCCTCCAAGCCTATCAAGTCTACCTCTTTTTCATTTCTCAGGCCCAGTCCTGCCTCTGGTTTCTGTCACTGCCTTACAGCAGGCCCTTGCCATTTCTCACCTAGATTGTCCCAGTCATCTCCTAAGTGGTCTTAAGCCATGCAATCCATTCTGCACACTGCTTCAAGACTGATCTTCACAAAATACAAGTGTAACCGTGTTGCTTTACCTTTAAAACCCTTCAGTGGTTCCCTATTTTTCTCAGACAAGATCTAACTTCTGACACAGCATGAAATGCCCTCAAGACTGACCCTCCCTCTCCATGCTGCCTTCATCACCATAGCCCTAACTCCGACTCCAAAATCTTACCCTCCAGCCTGCTGCAGCTATACCACGCTCTTGCCATTTGACATGTTTGACCCTGCTACCCACTCTGCCGGGAGCACCTTTTCCTTGCCCTTCCTGCCTGCCAAACCAGGTCTTATCTTCAACTCTGCTCAGATGTTCACCTCTTCCTGACAGTCCTCCCAGGAGAGGCCAGGTATCCACCCTCTCAAGTGTTCCTCCAAAGCACGTACCACACCGCACTTACTAGTTCCCCCAGTGACTAGTGGCCCAAGATCAGGGACTTTGCCGAATGCCCATCACAATGACTGGCACAGAGGAAGCACATCACAAAATCCCCAAGCCCCCGCTACTGCGACTCTCCTCGACTCCAAGAAACAGTATCAAATCATTAGACTGCCAATATTTTGGCTGAAGTAATATAAAATTCAGCTATTCAAAAAGATGTGGTAATAAGAAGTTAAAAATGGGTGCTGGCTGGGCACAGTGGCTCACGTCTGTAATCCTAACACTTTATGAAGGTGAGGCTGGAGAATCGTTTGAGGCTGCAGTGAGCTGTGATTACACCACTGCAGTCTGGCATGGGTAGCAGGGCAACATCCTGTCTCAAAAAAAAAGAAAAAGGCTGGGCGTGGTGGCTCATGCCTGTAATCCCAGCACTTTGGGAGGCCGAGGCGAGCAGATCACGAGGTCAGGAGATCAAGACCATCCTGGCTAACACGGTGAAACCCCATCTCTACTAAAAACACAAAAACAAAATTAGCTGGGCGTGGTGATGGGCGCCTGTAGTCCCAGCTACTCAGGAGGCTGAGGCGGGAGCATGGCGTGAACCTGGGAGGCAGAGCTTGCAGTGAGCCAAGATCACGCCACTGCACTCCAGGCTGGGCGACAGAGCGAGACTCCGTCTCAAAAAAAAAAAAAAGTAGGGGGGAGGTGGGACTGGGCGCAGTGGCGCTCACCTGTAGTTCCAGCTACTCAGGAGGTTAAGGCAGGAGAATCCCTTAAACCCGGGAGGCAGAGGTTGCAGTGAGCTGAGATCATGCCACTGCACTCCAGCCTGGATGACAGAGTGAGACTCCTCTCCCGCCAAAAAAAAAAAAAGTACGGGGTGCTCCTGGAGAGTAGGACAGGGTGGAGGGCAGGGGCAGCACGCTGCCTTTCACTAACAGCTATTTTGTATTGTCCAATGTTTTATTGTGTGTACATGCTACTCCAACCAAAACATTTTTTTAATTTTATGAATGAAATTTAAATAAGAGTCTCAAAACAAATGAGTTTCAACCAGAAGTTTTAAAGAAACCAGAGGCAGAAAGGAAACAAACAAAATACTTCACTTTGCATCAATTAGGGATCTGAAGAGAATAAGCAAAGCTACTCAAGGAGTCCAAGCAGGGGAACGCAAGGAAGCTGAAAAAGTGTGCTTTGTCGCCATCTGGTGCTTTAACAATGGAACGACAACACTGGAGACCCCAAAACAATGACTACGGTTACTTCTACCTCTATCATTACCTCTTTCTGAGCACTTAAAATGTGTCAAACGCTGTTCTAAGTGCTTTATGCGCATTTCTCATTTAATCCCCAATCTATCTCATGGATCAGGCACTCTTATTACCTTAAGTTTACAGGTAAGAAAACTGAGGTATTATAAAGGCAAAGTAACTTATCCAAAGTCACTCAGCTTTTAACTAGGGGAACTAGAATTCCCTGGCTCCAGAAGACCCTGGCTCTGGTGTCTGAGCTATAAAACCTCCACTTCTCAAGAGCCCACTAAAAACAATCTATTCTGGAGTAAAACAAGCATCATTCCTACACTTTCCAAAGACAAATCAAGGTAAACCGGTCCAGCGTTCAGTGGCTTCAAAGCCCAAGATGTTGACAGCAGAGTTTACACAGCAGCAGAAGCAGGGACACCTCCCAGAACATGCTCAGCCTGCTCAGTGAGCCCACCCAGTGCTGAGGCTTCAGCCAGCTGCTGTCGGGGGACTGGAAACTCTGACTCCAGCTGCCCTCCAACATTCTAGACTCGCCTTCCCAACTGAAGGCTGAAAACTGCCCCCTAAATGTCCACCCCCGATGATCTGCTTGCTTCCAACTTTCTGTGCTAATACTCCAATTAATCAAACACCCTCTTGAGCAAAGAACACCAGTGCTTTCTTCCATCATAGGTTTTCCCCTACAACTCCTGAACCTAATCAAATACGGAGTCCTATAGAAAAGACGGCCGGGCGCGGTGGCTCACGCTTGTAATCCCAGCACTTTGGGAGGCCGAGGCGGGCGGATCACGAGGTCAGGAGATCGAGACCACGGTGAAACCCCGTCTCTACTAAAAATACAAAAAAAAAAAAATCAGCCGGGCGTGGCGGCGGGCGCCTGTAGTCCCAGCTACTCGGAGAGGCTGAGGCAGGAGAATGGCGTGAACCCGGGAGCCGGAGCTTGCAGTGAGCCGAGATTGCGCCACTGCACTCCAGCTGGGCGACAGAGCGAGACTCCGTCTCAAAAAAAAAAAAAAGACAGCAAATCTCTCATCTGCCCTCCCCTCCCCTATTTCCTCCATAACAGCTCCCCGCTACTCTGGCTGCCTCTCAGACTGTGCTTTGTCATCTCTTCAGACTTTGTTACTGTGATGTGCTGCCCAGGCACACACTGGCTGGGGCCCCATGTCAGACCCTTTCTAACTGGGCCCGCTTTTCCCCAGGTGCTTCTTACTGCACTTCCCCACCCACCTCTGCTCCACTTGCACAAGCACCTCACTGCCCCAAAGCACAACAAGCACTTGGAAGCCTCCAGGCTTTGTACACCCTGTCTCTCCATCTGGAAGCCTATTACCTCGTCAATTCAACTTCTCCTATAATGTATTAACAAAACTCAAGACTTATTTTAAAATACAACTTCCTGGCCGGGCGTGATGGCTCACGCCTGTGATCCCAGCACTTTGGGAGGCTGAGGCAGGTGGATCACCTGAGGTCAGAAGTTCGAGACCAGCCTGACCAACATGGTGAAACTCCATCTCTACTAAAAGTACAAAAATTAGCCAGGCGTGGGGGCATGCACCTGTAGTCCCAGCTACTTGGGAGGCTGAGGCAGAAGAATCGCTTGAACCTGGGAGCGGAGGTTGCAGTGAGCCAAGATCAAACCACAGCACTCCAGCCTGGGTGACAAGAGCGAAACTTTCAAAAAACAACAATAACAACAATTTCCCTCAACCCTTCTCTCCCCTCCAGTGCCACCTTCTCTCTTCCCACACAGCCACACTGCTCCAGTCTTCACATCCTCACCTCTACTCCTTCCAATTTGGCTTCTGGCCCAGCAGGCCAGTGGCAACCTCCAAATTGTCGAAGCAGAGGGCATTTTCCAGTGTTCACTCCTCAACAATGGACAGACCGATCACGTCCTCACTGGGAAACATGCGCACCCGTCGCCTTCTGGGATGCCACCGCACCCTCCTGTGTCTCCTACTTCTCTGGCAGCTCCTCCCTCAGTTTTGAGCTCTCCTGCTGTTTCTCAACTCCTAGGCCCGGCTCTCATCCCACCACCCCCTGCCTCCCTAGGCCATGCCATCCATGCCCATGGCTTCATCCCAAAATTCTATGCAGATAATTCTCAGACCCATACCTCCAGCCCAGACTTCTCTCAATAGCCACTTATACGACTCAAAGGTATTTCAAGCTCACCATGGTAAAGACCAAATTCATGATCTTTCCCAGACAAACCTCATTGTCTTCCTGTGTTGCTGTCTTATGGAATGGCCGAACTACCCATCCATGCAGCAGAAGCAGAAAGTCCAGGCATTATCTTTTGTACCCCTCCTGCATTCAATCTTGCCCTGTAGCCCCCTGCTATAGTCTGTCTTCCAAAAAGCAAAAGAGAAATCTTTCCAAAATGCAAGTTGAATCACGATACTAGCTATTTAAAATCTATTGCTCATTTGAAACAGATCAGAACGCTTCCTATGTGGGCCAAGGACTGTGGCTTGGCCCCAACCTGCCTCACTCCTCTCCCTCCCTCCCACTCTGTTCCACACACCTCCTCCTTTCAATCACAAATGTAACCTGCTCTCTATCCTCCGCACAGGCTGTTCCCTCTGCCTGAAGTCCCTTCTCTCCTTCGTCTCACAGTTAACTCCTCCTCTCCCTTTAGAATTCAGATCAATCATATCTCCCTTCACTTCAGTGCCTACCACATGCCAGGTGCTGTTCTAGGAACTGGGGATACACAACAAATAAAATGGACAAAGTCCCTGCCCTTAAGGAGTAGAGTGAGATTAGGGTGATGCAGAGAGGTCTGAGTTTTGGGTTTGGGGTTTGTTGTGTTTTTGTTTGTTTTGAGACAGGGTCTTGCCCTCTCACACAGGCTGGAGTGCAGTGGCATGATTGTAGCTCACTGCAGCCTCCAACTCCTGGGCTCCAGCGATCCTCCGTCCTCAGCCTCCTGAGTAGTTGGGACTACAGGCACACACCACTACATCAGATAATTTTTTTTACTTCTTGTAGAGACAGGGTCTCATTTTGTTGCCCATGCTAGTTTCAGACTCCTGGCTTCAGGCAATCATCCCGCCTCAGCCTTCCGAAGTGCTACGATTATAGGTGTGAGCCAACACACTCAGCCCACAATGAGATTTAAATTTGGAGATTTCCTCAGGAAAGCCTTTCCTGGCAAATCAAAGTCCCCTATTCTACCCCTATAAAATCCCCTATTTATAACAGCACGTATCTCCCCTTCATAAAACTTACCACTGTTACAAATATTCGTGCATGTATTTGATTACATGACTAATGCCTATCGCAGCTATTACACAACATATTCTTAAGAGTGCAGGGGCCCTCTCCCTCTTTATGGCTCAAGAGTAAATCCCCAGTGCCTAGCACTATACCTAGTGCATAGCAGAAACTCACTATATATTTGCTGAGTGACCAAATGAAGCCTGCAGCAGCCAGCACAGATGGCAGCACCCCCTGTGCAAGATTGTGGCTTTCTTGACAGACAGGGTGAGTGCCGGCTCCCTCTGCTGGACTCCCATGGTACTTTCCACAAACAGCCTGTCTGCCTCTTGGCACTCAGCACTGTATTACGGTACTCTCAATGGATAATGAGCTCTCTTGTCTTCTCTGCACTTAGCACAATGTCTGGCACACAGCAGATGCTCCATAAATGATTACTGCCTGAAGGATTGCCTCATTCTCTGCTATCCCCAGGAATGAACTAGTGCCTGACCCACAAACAAATATACTTACTACTATATGCACTTATCATGTGCCAGGCACTATGCTAAGCACTTTACACTTATTATCTCATTTAATGCTCACAATACTTTATAAGGGAGGCATTTTTTTAAAATAATTTGGTTTCTTTGAGACAGGGTCTTGCTTTGTTGCCCAGGCTGGAGTGCAGTGGTGCCATCACAGCTAACGGCAGCCTTAAACTCCTGGGCTCAAGTGATATCCCTGCCTTTCTACCTCAGCCACCTAAGTAGCTAGGACTAGGGGTGCATGCCACCGTGCCCAGCTAATTTTATTTTTTGCAGAAATCGGGGATGGGGGGACGGGTGTCTCACTATGTTGCCCAGGCTGGTCTCCAACTCCTGACCTCAAGTGATCCTCCCACCCCAGCCTCCCAAAGTGCTGGAATTACAGGCACAAGCCACTGTGCCCAGCATGTTCTTAACCTTGTAAAAAGCTAAATAATGATATCTGTAAAATCACCATTCTGACATGCTTATGTTTTATATAAATATAACCCAAATGAAAACTGCTCACTCTTTCTTTTTTCTGAGACAGAGTCTCAAAAAAAAAAAAAAAAAGAGCTGGGACTACAGGCACCCGCCACCATGCCCAGCTAATTTTTTTGTATTTTTAGTAGAGACAGGGTTTCACCATATTAGCCAGGATGGTCTTGATTGCCTGACCTCGTGATCCGCCCACCTCGGCATCCCCAAAGTACTGGGATTACACATGTCAGCCGCCGCGCCTGGCCTTTTTTTTTTTTTTTTTTTTTTTTTTTGAGACAGGGTCTCGCTCTGTCACCCAGGCTGGAGTGTAGCAGCACAATCTCGGCTCACTGCAAAACCTCTGCTTCTGGGTTCAAGCAATTCTCCTGCCTCGGCCTCACTAGTAGCTGGAATTACAGGCATGCCCACCACGCCCGGCTAACTTTTGTATTTTTAGTAAAGACAGGGTTTTGCCACGTTGGCCAGGCTGTTCTCGAACTCCTGACCTTGAGGGATCCACCAACCTCAGCCTCCCAAAGTGCTGAGATTACAGGCCTGAGACACCGCATCCAGCCGATGCTCACACTTTATAACACCTAAAATCAACTCTCATTCCACACTGCTGTCTCCACAGTTTCTATTCTCATTAAACCCCATTTCTCCCAGTTTTGCTGCTAAAACCTCTTACGAGACAATAACCAAAATCTCTCCAAATATCGATCTGTGAGAATAAGCAACAGTGTATCTAGTGAAGCCCAGGGAGTTCTCTCTACTGAGCTGAAGGCAGCAACAGCTGAGCAGGACATGCACCACTACACGGAAGTGACAGTAATGACATAAATCTCTCAATGGATTTATGTAGTTTGCACATCTAATGAGGAAATTCAACAGCTCTGAAACATGCATACAACTCCCTTTCTTCCATTACTTATAATGCACACACCACCTAATCAACACAGCACATTTCATAAGCAATTAGAACGGAATATGTGATTAACCTATTTATTTTCTGATTAGCAGGCACATTTAAAGAGCTCCCATTTTGATTGAGCTAAAGTTTACAGTTCAAATATTTGTTAGACACCCGTGTGTCAGATGTATGCTAAGCATTGAGGATGACAGTCTGAAAAAAAAATGTCAATCAATGTGTACCAACTGCTACTACTATTTATATATAGTCATACTACTCATAAGGGTAATACTATGTATTACCACATGCCATCAACGTGCTAACTACCCTGCACACATTACCTGTGAGCTGGGTATTATTATCTCCATCTTACCGATGACAGAACAACAATTTTGAAAGGTTAAGTAAGCTGCACAGGTGACTCAGGTGTGAAGTTTTGAAGTTAACACCTTGAAGGCAACCACTCTGACTTCAGCGTCTGTATTATAAACATAAAGCCACAGCCAGCCCAATCATGTAATTATCCCAAGTCACACTGCACGGCAGCTGTCCAGATGCCTCTCAATCTACATCTTCAGCCCTAACCGCCATCCCGCAAACTTGTGATGATGGCAGAGAATAGCTTTGGGGGTATGTGTTCAACCTAAATCTCCTATTGAACTCCAAATCACGACACAGATCAAAAGACATGCTCTGGATGAAGTGGGAGCACCTCATTCCTCCGTGACCCCCTACACTGAATCCTGTGGTTCCACAAAAGTTTGAAAACCTTCAGGAGAAACTTTTCATCCTGCATTCAAATCCTGCCAGAGGTTAACATTACTATTCCAATGTTATCTCCTATACCTCACAATACAAAACCTCTAGTCGATTTGCTCTTTCTCTCTCCCCGGGGCCTCTAAAGACATCACCAAAATCCAGAGCAGAAGTACGAAGCATCACTACAAAAGGCACTGCGAATACAGTGTCTGTGCCAGGCATTGTCTGAACTCACCTAAACAAAGTATAAATAGAAGCAAACCTTTTCAATGTAAGAATGATAATAGCTACCATTTCCTTTGAGGGGCATACTGTAATTTCACTTTCTTCTTACAATGATTCAGTGAGGTAGGCTTCATAATTCCATTTTCAGAGAGGTGGAGCCAGAATTAAAAGCTTGGGTTAACTGACTCTGATGGGTATACTCTTACTTTTCAGCAGAACTAATTTTATCAGGAGGTACATTCACCTTTAGGGTTTATAAGAGTGTAATCATGAGGAAACGTCTGTTTCTTTAATAGCATCACACACAGGAAGAAAACATTGGGCAGAAACGGAGAGCTGGTTGTCAGGAAAAAATTTGAGTAAGGTGGATCTCATATAGCTGGGATTAGCAAACTTTTTCTATAAAGGACCAGTTGGTAAATACTTTAGGCTTTCTGGCCAGTCTAGTAACTATTTAACTCTACAGTTAAACTGAAAACCAGTTGTACCCAACGTGTAAATGAATGGATGTTCACACACACACACACACACACACACACACACAGAGTTTGGCCCATTGGCAAAAATGAAACATTTTGAGCACCAAAAAGGATAACAATTGAAATGGATTGAAAGATATCAACTGCTGAGAGGGGTGGCTCACGCCTATAATCCCAGCACTTTGGGAGGCCAAGGCGGGTGGATCACCTGAGGTCAAGAGTTCAGGACCAGCCTGGCCAACATAGCAAAATCCCATCACTACCAAAAAATACAAAAATAAGCCAGGCTTGGTGGAGAATGCCTGTACTTGGGAGGCTGAGGCTGGAGGATCACTTGAACCTAGGAGGCGGAGGTTGCAGTGAGCTAAGACTACAAAACTGCACTCCAGCCTGGATGACAGTAAGACTCCATGTCAATCAAACAACAAAAAAAGACATCAATTGGAGGCTGGGCACAGTGGTTCACGTCCATAATCCCAGCACTTTGGGAGGCAGAGGCGGGAGGATAGCTTGACCCAGGGAGTTTGAGACAAGCCTGGGCAACATGGCAACACCCTGTCTCTACAAATATTAAAAAAAAAAAAAAAAAAATTAGCTAGGCATGGTGACAGGTGACTGTAGTCTCAGCTACTCGAGGGGCACAGGTGAAGGATCACCTGAGTCCGGAAGTTTGAGGCTGCAGTGAACCATGATCGCACCACTGCACTCCAGCCTGGGCAACAGAGCGAGGCCTCGTCTCAGAAAAAAAAAAAAAAAAGACACCAATTGGGACTATCAATTCTGCCCTTGACAGAATTATACATACTGAACTTCCCTTCCTACCATAAATAACTATAAAACTGTGTGAAATATATGAAATTGAGACACTGAACAACAGACAGCAAAGGCTGGGATCCTTGAAAGGTTAAAAAGCATGACAATGGGCCGGGCGCGGTGGCTCACACCTGTAATCCCGGCACTTTGGGAGGCCAAGACGGGTGGATCACAAGGTCAGGAGATTGAGACTATCCTGGCCAACATAGTGAAACCTTGTCTCTACTAAAATACAAAAAATTAGCTGGGTGTGGTGGCGTGCGCCTGTAGGAGGCTGAGGCAGGGGAACAGCTTGAACCCAGCAGGGAGAGGTTGCAGTGGGCCAAGATCGTGCCACTGCACTCCAGCTTGGCGACAGAGTAAGCCTTCATCTCAAAAACAAAAACAAACAAACAAAAAGTATGACAACGATAGCAGAAATGATGTGAGTTTAAATGGAAATACAGTTATAGGGCTCTTTTATTATTTGTGACATGGCAAAATAATAATTCAAGGTATACCGTGAGAAATTAAGGATGCATATTAAAATCTCTAAACAAAACTAGACAAACACTAAAAAAAATTAGATCTAAACAGTCAATAGAAGACATAAAACAGAATATTTAAAAATAATCAAGGGGCTGGGCGCAGTGGCTCACACCTGTAATCCCAGCACTTTGGGAGGCCGAGGAGGGCAGATCACTTGAGGTCAGGAGTTCAAGACCAGCCTGGCCAACATGGTGAAACCCCATCTCTACCAAAAAATAAGCCAGTCATGGTGGCGCGTGCCTGTAGTCCCAGCTACTTAGGAGGCTGAGATGGGAGAATCGCTTGAACCCGGGAGGCAGAGGTCGCAGTGAGCGAAGATCACACCACTGCACTCCAGCCTGGGCGACAAGCCTGAGACCCTGTCTCAAAAAAATAAAATAAAATAAAATATAAAAATAAAGAAGACAGGAAAAGAGAGGGAAAAACAGATAAACCAATAGGAAACAAATAACAAGATGATAGATGTAAACCCAACAATATAATTAAATGATTGATCTTAAACATAAAAAAAGAATTAAAATAAAAAAAAATGGAATAAACTCCTCAATCAAAAGGTAGAAATTATCAGACTGGATGAAAAAACAAATCCCTACTATATACTGTTTATGAGATAGATTAGTCTGACAACACCTTAATTTACAACTTTATCATCACTAAAAGTGAAATAACCAGATATTATGTATCTATTAATAGGAAGTTCACAGCACCACCTGTGAAATATTTTCACCAAGAAAACCAACCCTGAATATAATTTAGCCTCAAGAGCTAACTATCAGTTTACAGGGATACAAAGGATAGGGAAATATGTTCAAAAACATCATGAAGACACAATTAATCAAAGGCAGAATGTGGAAAATATTCCAGGACAAATGACCTGACTTACTCCACAAATAAATGGTATGGGGGGAAAAGAGGGAATGGGAACTATTATCAGTGAAAAGAGTCTTAAGAGATACCAGCAAAAAATGGAATGTGTAGACCTTCTTTAGATCCTGATTTAAGCCAACTAACTGTAAAAAACATTTTTTGCGATAACTCAAGATAACTGAACATAGACTGGGAATTAAATGACATTAAAGAATTACTGTTGGTCAGGCACAATGGCTCACGCCTGTAATCCCAACACTTCGAGAGGCCGTGGCAGGAGGACTGCTTGAGGTCAGTTCGTGACACCAGCCTAGGCAACAGAGCGAGACCTCATCTCTACAAAATAAATAAATAAATAGAATAAGAGATACAAGTACAACAATATGTCTGATATTTGCTTGAAGACACTCCATCCAGCAAGCCAGGTGCAGTAGTGTGTGCCTAAAGTCTCTACAGATTTGGAGTTATTTCCATGCTAATACAAGAAATGGTAGGCAGAATTCTAAAGACATTCATACTCCTCCCCCTGGATTTCCACCCACTGATTATTCATTTAAACACAAATTTAGGAACTGTTATAAAGTGATTTTGCAGGTATAATTAAAGCCCCAAGTGAGTTGACCTTACAATTCAGAGATTATCCAGGTGGGCTGACCCAAACAGGTGAACCCTTTTTTTTTTGAGACGGAGTCTCGCTCTGTCGCCCAGGCTGGAGTGCAGTGGCGCGATCTCGGCTCACTGCAAGCTCCGCCTCCCGAGTTCACGCCATTCTCCTACCTCAGCCTCTCTGAGTAGCTGGGACTACAGGTGCCAGCCACCACGCCCGGCTAATTTTTTGTATTTTTAGTAGAGACGGAGTTTCACCGTGGTCTCGATCTCCTGACCTCGTGATCCGCCCGCCTCGGCCTCCCAAAGTGCTGGGATTACAAGCGTAAGCCACTGCGCCTGGCCGAGGTGAACCCTTTAATAGCAGTTTTCTCTGGCTGGTGGCTGAAGAGGAAGTCAGAGAATTGAAGAGTAAGGACTCACCATGCCATTACTAGTTTAAAAGTGGAGCGGCCATGTGAGAAGAAATACCAACAGCCTTGAGGAACAGAGAGCAACTCCTAGCAGACAGCTAGCAAGGAAATGGAGACCTCAGGCCCACAACCACAAGAACTGGATTTTGCTGACAACACGACAACATGAATGAGCCTGGAGACAGATTCTTCCCCAGTGCTTCCAGGAGGAGCCCAGTTTGGCCAATGCCTTCACTTTGACCTCAGGAGACACTAAGCAGAGGGCCCAGGCAAGCCTGTCTAGACTTCTGACCTGCAGGATTATCAGCTAACAGCTGGGTGCAGTGGGATGCACCCATAGTCCCAGGTACTCAGGAGGCTGAGACAGGAGGATCACTTGAGCCCAGGAGTTCGAGGTTATAGTGTGCTATAATCATGCCTGTGAATAGCCACTGCACTCCAGCTGGGCAACATAGTGAGACCCTCTCTTAAATTAAAAAAAAAAAAAAAACTATAAGCCATATAAGCCAATAAGTGGGTGGTGTTTTAAGCCCCTACATTTATGGTAATTTGTTCTTCAGTCAAAGAAAACTAAGGCAGATATGAGAAACCTGACAAAGGAAAATTGTTTAGTCTAGCTGTCCATACTACTATAATGAATAAAACGTAAATTCACTTTAAGACTGTTCCTGGTCAGGTGGTGGCTCACACCTGTAATCTCAACACTTTGGGAGGCTGAGGCAGGTGGATCACTTGAGCCCAGGAGTTCAAGACCAGCCTGGGCAACATGGCAAAACCCCATCTCTAACAAAAAAAATACAAAAATTGCCAGGCATGGTGGTGTGCACCTGTAGTCCCAGCTACTAGGGAAGCTGAGGTGGATGGCTTGAGCCCAGGAGAGATTGCAGTGAGCCATGATCATGCCACTGCACTCTAGCCTGGGTGAGCCAGATTCTGTCTCAAAACAAAACAAAAAAAAAGACTGTCCCAAATCCAGGAAAGGTTTTAATCATGATGCATTTTCCTCACCAGAAGTCCAAAAACATGTATCAAAATTGCCTGATATAGTGACTACCATTATTTAATACATGTGAGTGCCTTCCACCTTGAATTCTCTTATTATTAGGGGGGCACTTAGTAAGTACATGTGGTATTGGACAGTCTCACTCCCGGAGCTGAAGTAAAAGTTTCTAGATGATCTATGCTTGCTCTTCTTGACATCCCACTAAAAATAACTGATCTGGTATGATCCATAACATATATTAGGCAAAAAAACAAAAACAAAAACAGATCTGTCAAACTGAAATAAACTTCTTTTTTTGAGACTGAGTCTCACACTGTTGCCTGGGCTGGAGTGCAATGGTGCAATCTAAGCTCACTGCAACCTCTGCCTCCTGGGTTCACACGATTCTCTTGCCTCAGCCTCCTGAGTAGCTGGGATTACAGGCATGCACCACCACACCCAGCTAATTTTTTCTACTTTTAGTAGAGACAGGGTTTCACTGCATTGGCCAGGCTGGTCTCGAACTCCTGACCTCGTGATCCACCTGCCTAGACCTCCCAAAGTGTTGGCATTACAGGCACGAGCCACCACGCCTGGCCAAATATTTCTTATATTAGATTAACCTTGGTTATCCTCAAATGAGCAAGAGTTAGTTTTGAACTACCCCAAAGGAATATGGTGAGGGGATGAAGGTTCTCCTGAACCACCCTGACCACCAGGACAAAAACAGCCTTACCTTTGCATCTGGCACCTGAGCACCAAGGCTGCTGAGTCCCACGATGGAGTAAAAGGCAGATTCCAAATTTGTGAAAGGGCGATCCAGCGAGGCTTTTAGTCTCTCCACATCATGCTTGGTGAGGTAGTGAGTGGGCGTCAGAGCCCGGGTGCTGGCTATGATTGTCAGGGCCAACAGGAAGACAGTGCTTGAACCTTGGGGGGAAACGACCATTCAGTACACTCCACACTCTTCCAAGGTGCTATACACAGTCCCCATGATGATGCGCACCAAGATCTGGGAACCAAATCACATGGGGAAGGGCAAGGGAACCCAGGGGTTTAACCTAAGGAGAAGCCTTGGGAAGGCAGGGAGCCTGCTCTTCAACTGGCGGAAGGACAGTCCTCCCAGCAGCCTCCAAGCATCTAAAGCACAGGCCTTATCCTACTATTCCCATCTGAAAGATGTCTGCAAGTCCTCTGCCTCTAAGGACAGACCCAATCCTGAATCCTCACACCTTGCCAGCCTCTCAACCAGATCTCCTCCCTCGCGCTTCCCACTATCTGTTGCTCTCTGGCTTCTTCTCTGTCCTCTAAGAAGCCAGGTTGTTTCCTGCCCAGCATTTTTCCATGCTTTCCCCTACCTCAACTTTGCTTAATTTTTACTTTCAGAATTCAGCTCAAGCACCTCTTCCTTAAGAAGCTCTCCCTAGGATTAGTTCCCCAGTACAATAAAGTAAGGAAGAACCCAGACTCTGGGGCCAGGCTTAAATCACACCTCTGCCATTTATTAGCAATGTGCCCTTGGCAGTTATTCAACCAGCTGGTGCCTCAGTTTCCTCAAGTGTAAAGTGGGATGATAATAGTATCTACCTCAGGAACAATTACACGAGTTAATACAGAAAGATCTGGCCAGGCTAGCACTTTGGGAGGCCAAGGCAGGTGGATCACCTGAGGTCAGGAATTTGAGGCCAGCCTGGCCAACATGGTGAAACCCCATCTCTACTAAAAATACAAAAAAATTAGCTGGGCGTGGTGGCAGGTGCCTGTAATCCCAGCTACCCGGGAGGCTGAGTCAGGAGAATCGCTTGAACCTGGGAGAGAAGAGGTTGCAGAGAGCTGAGAATGCGCCATTGTCGCCAACCTGGGCGACAAGAGCAAAACTCCGTCTCAAAAAAAAAAATCTTAGAATAATGACTGGCACATAACAAGTGCTATATCAATGTTAGCTACTACTTCTACTACTATTATTATTGTTGTTCTTATATCCACTCATAGCAATCTGTACTTCTCTGTGGAATTTTCCACAACTTTAACAGTGTAATGTCTGATTTCTCTGCTAAACTGTAAGTTCCATGAGGATAAAGACTGCTTCTTTTGTTCATCCCAGTATTTCCAAGTCTTGCACACTGCCCGGCACATAGTTACTGAATAAATATTTGCTGAATAAATGGAAAGAAAAATTAATCCCCATCTATGATGCCCCAGGGGACAGGAAGCTGCAGGAGTGGAACAGTTCTACTTCATTTATTTAAAAAACAAAACAAAAAACACTTTTGAATGGGCTGCTTCTTGATAAAGTGCATTGTCTGGCACCCAAGTAACAGCAGTAACAAATAATCACTAGGCTAACATGAGTGGCCCTAAATCTTTTGCCTTTACTGTTAAATTAAGCTTGAACTAGAATCCTTGAAAAAAGGCACTATTGGCCAGCGGCAGTGGCTCACGTCTGTAATCCCAACACTTCGGGAGGCTGAGGCGGGCGGATCGCTTGAGCCCAGGAGTTCAAGACTAGACCAGGCAACATGGCGAAACCCTTTCTCTATAAAAAAGAAAATACAAAAATTAGCCAGGCATGGTGGCGTGTGCCTGTAGTCCCAGCTACTCGGGAGGCTGAGGTAGGAG
Organism: Hylobates moloch; assembly: GCF_009828535.3. Taxonomy (NCBI): domain Eukaryota; kingdom Metazoa; phylum Chordata; class Mammalia; order Primates; family Hylobatidae; genus Hylobates; species Hylobates moloch. The sequence goes on from NW_026652296.1 coordinate 23,571,960, forward strand.
GATCACTTGAGCCCAGGAGGTTGGGACTGCAGTGAGCTGTGATCGCACCACTGGACTCCACCCTGGGTGAAAAAGAGAGACCCTGTCTCAAAAAAATAAAAGACGGCCGGGCGCAGTAGCTCACGCCTGTAATCCCAGCACTTTGGGAGGCCAAGGTGGGCAGATCACTTGAGGTCAGGAGTTCAAGACCAGCCTGGCCAACATGGTAAAACCTGTCTCTACTAAAAAGACAAAAATTAGCTGGGTGTGATGGTGGGTGCCTGTAATCCAAGCTACTTGGGAGGCTGAGGCAGGAGAACCACTTAAACCCAGGAGGCGGAAGTTGCAGTGAGCCGAGATCGCACCACTGCACTCCAGCCTGGGCGACAGAGCGAGACTCCATCTCAAAAAAAATAAAAATAAATAAATAAATAAAATAAAAGAAGAAAAAGAAAAAATCTATCACATGGCATATTCATCAAATGTATACTGAGCTACTATGTGCCACACACTACTTTAGGTGTTAAAAATACAGCAGGAAACAAAAGAAACAAAACTCCCACCCTCAAAGAGCTTGTATTCTAGTGACAAAAGACATCACATGAAATAAGAACATTATTTATCACACTAGAAAGTAAAAGTGCTATGGAAAAAATAAAGTACAGAAGAGATATTTGGGAAGGGCTGCATTTTAAATACAGTAGTCTATGAAGGCCTAAGAAATAAAACATATTGAGTATAGACCTGAAAGAGAAGCAAGTCATAAAGATATCTGGTGGGAAACTATGCTAAGAAGAAAGACCCAATATGGCCGGGCGCGGTGGCTCACACCTCTAACCCCAGCATTTTGGGAGGCCGAGGCAGGAGGATCACCTGAGGTCAAGAGTTCGAGACCAACCTGGCCAACATGGTGAAACCCCATGTCTACTAAAAATACAAAACATGAGCCGGACATAGTGACTTGGCCTGTAATCCCAGCTACTAGGGAGGCTGAGGCACGAGAATCACTTGATCCGGGAAGCAGAGTGGGCAGTGAGCTGAGATCGTGCCACTGCACTCCAGCCTGGGGCTCTGTCTAAAAAAAAAAAAAGAAAAGAAAAACCAAATGCAAAGATTCTGAATCAGGAGTATGTACACATACAGTGTTTTTTGAGATCACCAAGGACAGTACAGCTTGAGTGGAGTAAGCAAAGGGTAAGTAGATGAGGTAACAGAGTTAGCAGAGGACAAATCCAGAGGGCTTTGTATACCACTGTAGTGGAAGCCCCTGGAAAGTTCTTTTTTTTTTTTTTTTTTTTTTAAGACAGAGTCTCGCTCTGTTGCCAGGCTGGAGTGCAGTGGTGCAATCTCGGCTCACTGCAGCCTCCACCTCCCGGGTTCAAGCGATTCTCCTGCCTCAGCCTCCCAAGTAGCTGGGACTACAGGCACGTGCCACCATGCCCAGCTAATTTTTGTCTTTTTAGTAGAGACGGGGTTTCACCATGTTGGCCAGGATGGTCTCGATCTCCTGACCTCGTGATCCGCCCGCCTCGGCCTCCCAAAGTGCTGGGATTACAGGCGTGAGCCACCGCACCCGGCTGGAGGCCACTGGAAAGTTCTAAGCAGAGGAGTGATTTGACTTACACTCTAATGGTATTACTGTGTTGAGAATAAACAATACTGTGTGGAGAACAGACCATGCAGGTGCAAGGACAGAGCGGGGGACACCAGTTGGGAGACTACCGCCATAACCCAAGCCAGAAGATGATAGTGGCCCAAACCAGGGCAACAGCAGTGAACATGGTGAGAAGTGATGAGAGTTAGTCTGGCTAGAATTCAAAATTAAAGCCTATCAGAAACTGCTAATGGACAGAAAGACCTAAGAGAAAGAGGAGTCAAGATACTAATGCTGAATCCCCCAATGCCTTGTGCACAGGCAGGTACCCAATATATGAAGATCTAGTGAATGGCTGTGACTAGCATTTTCCCACCCAGACTGTAAATTCCCCTAAAACAGCACCTGTGTCAGAATCCTAATCTTCTCACTCCATGTTAACGAGAGCAGTAACTTTTCTGACTAAAAGTTGAGCACTTAATATGTTGGGGATGCCCACGCTATGCTGTGCTTTGCACACACCAAATCATTAAATCCTCACGACGTCTAAGTAAGGTGGCTATTTTCTGCATTTCACAGACCAGGAAAGTAAGGCTCAGAAGTAGTTACCTGCCCTAGGACACATCACAGAGAATCAAACTTCAGGCAATTTGAATCCAAAGTCTGCTTTTAACCACTTTACTATCCTGAACTTCTCAAATAATGAAACGGTGAGCCACTGACTCATTCATGTGTCACCCTGGGCAAGTAAGTTCCCTTCCGTGGGATTCCAACTTCTCATCTGTCAAATGGTAATAACAAGAGTACATGCTTCCAAAGTTACGATGAGGCTAATGAGATTCCACCCTGCACAGCGTCTACTCAGTAACTTCCAATGCACTTAACTTTATTGAGTTCTTACCTAGGGCCATGCATTGTTCTAAACTTAGCACGAAAATTATTTCACTTAACAGAGCAACTCAACGAAGCAGATAACGTGACTAACTTGACTAACTTATTTTACAGATGAGAAACTGAGGTGCAGAGGGGTTAAGTAACCTGCTTTGGGTTACACAATGAATACGTGGCCGACTCCAAGTTTGCACCCAGAGTGTCACTTGAGAACTTATGCTCCAGGCTCCCAGAGAAAAGTGAGGGGTTTTCTTTGCCCCTTTCACTGAAGGGGAAACCACAGCCCAAAGGACAATCTGCCCAAACCCTCACACGAAGTAAGGGGCAGCGCCGGGACCAGAACCTTAGGCCGCCTGGCCCAGGAGCCCGCGCTAGTGAAATGAATGAGTGAGGCCAGGCCTAGGCTAAGCGCGGCCGCGGTCCCCACGGCTGAGCCTCGGGGCGACCCGTAGCTCCACGCTGCACCCCTCCCCCAGGCACCAACCCCGCCAGGTCGCGGGCACTCCCACCAGTTCGCAGCCCTCCTTCGGACCCTCGACCCGAGAGCGCCCCAGTCAGAGCTGGTTTGTGCCCATGCCCCTGTCCCGCAGGGGAAGGGGATCCCGCCTGGCCGGCTCTCGAGCGGCGACTAGTAGCCTCCCGCGGGCTACAACCCTCTCCCCAAAGAGTGCCGGCCGCGGGGCCCTGTCGATAAGTCACGCGCAACTCCTCACCCGGCGGCGCCATTCCTCCGAGCAGGTCTCGCCGGAGCCCGAGCCGCAGGCTGACTTCCGCTCGGGAAAGTGGCTCCAAGAGCCTGCCACAGGGGACGCCAGGAACTCGCGGCAGACTCTGCGGGCCAGGATGAGTTCTAAGCACAGGTCAGTGTCCGCAGCGCCGCTGAGCTTCGACGCCTCAAGCAGCCGCGGCCGGGATCCTAGTCGTCCTTCGCACAGGGCCTTGCAGTTCCCGAGGACAAACCTGTCTTCCCCCCACGCCCAGGCCCACTTGGAACCGACCGTCTCGCAACGCTCCTATTCCGGAAGCTACCGGGACGCGGTTGGGCCAGGCCTCGGGGTGGGCCCGAGACGCGGCCGCTTCTGATTGGCTTTTCTGCTGTCACTCACTCGTCTTTCTGCTGCCCGGCCCATTTTAAAGGAACAGGGAGGGTCTCGTCGGGAGGGGATAGCTTAGAAGGGATTTTTTTTTTTTTTTTTTTTTTTCCTCTTTAGAAAATTGTAGCAGTTTCTGGCCGGGCGCAGTGGCTCACGCCTGTAATCCCAGCACTTTGGGAGGCCGAGGCGGGCGGATTACCTGAGGTCAGGAGTTCGAGATCAGCGTGGGCAACACGGTGAAACCCCGTGTCTACTAAAAATACAAAATTAGCTGGGTGTGGTGACACATGCCTGTAATCCCAGCTACTGGGGTGGCTGAGGCAGGAGAATCGCTTGAACCTGGGAGGCAGAGGATGCGGTGAGCCAAGATCGCGCCATTGCACTCCAGCCTGGGCAACAAGAGTAAATCTCCGTCTCGCCAAAAAAAAAAGAAAATTATGTCAGTTTTTTCCAAAGATTATCACTGGGGTTGTTAATAACTGACCTACGAGTGACGTTTTATCTGATTTGCAGAGCAATGCAGTGACTCATAGAGAACGTATTAGGCCAGTTTTACAGGCTCAACATGGAAGTGGCTCATCCAGGAACACCGCTCTAGTAACTAGCGCCAATTACTGAATGTTTATAGTATAACCCGACACTGTGCTGAACGCTCTACAAGCATTATTTCTTTGCTTTCCTTTTTTTATTGGTACGGGATCTTGCTCTGTCGCCCGGGCTGGAGTGCAGTGGTGTGATCACAGTTTACTGCAGCCTCGACATCCTGGGCTCAAGCAGTCCTCCCGCCTCAGCCTCCCGAGTAGCTGGGACCGCTGCCACGCGCCACCACGCCCAGCTAATCTTTAAAATTATTTTTGGTAGATACTGCGTCTCGCTTTGTTGCCGAGGCTAGTCTGGAACTCCCGGGCTCAAACGATCCTCCGGCCTTAGCCTCCCAAAGTGCTGAGATTACAGGCTAATCCCATTTTAAAGAGAAGGAAACAGATTTGAACCTAGGCGGTCTGACTCCAGAATCTGTGCTTTTAACTACAGTTTTATGAACCTATAAAGTATGCACAATATAACTCTTATTAACGTTATTATTGTCCCAAATGTTATTCTGCATGGGAGAGAGTCAGTTCTTTCTGTGTCTATTGTGATAGCCACTAGCCGTATGTGGATATTTAAATTTGAATTTAAATGGATTAAAATTAAGTAAAATTTAAAATTCAGTCTCTCATTTGTACTAGCCACATTTCAAGTGCTCAGTAGCCACAGATAGGTAGTGGATATCAGATTGGACAACTCAAAATTATAGGACATCTTCATTATCACAGAAAGTTCCATTGGGCAGTGCTGATGTAGAATATATAAAGAATTCTCCCAACTCAAGAATAAGACAACCAACCAGTGGTGTGCTGGAGCTGTCTCATACTGTCTTGAGAGAGTCCATTGTTAAATTTTCATTAATTTTGCAAATTGGTTAAATACAGCCATTTAGAAAATTACATCAACTTAGGATGAAATAAAGTATATTGAAAACAAAACTCATTATTTCCTAATTATTTCACTACATTTTACGTTTTGTGTGCTTTTGTGGTTGCATATATCTATTGTAACTGTGTGGTGGAAATATATGACGGTATGCCATTGCACATCTCTTCCCAAGGTAGTATTGGTAGCTTGATTTTGGCCATGATGGGAGTATTTACACCACAGACTCAGCATATGCAGCCAGGAATGGTGGCTCAGTCTGTAATCCCAGGGCTTTTGGGAGGCTGAGGTAGGAGGATCACTTGAGTCCAGGAGTTCGAGACCCACCTGGGCAACACAGCAAGACCTGCCTCTACAAAAAAAAAATTTATATTAGCCAGGTTTGGTGGCTCGCATCTGTGGTCCTAGTGACTAGCTGTGGGCCACAGATGGGAGCCACCACACCTGACTAATGAAAAAGAAAAAGACCAACAATAGCAAATGTTGGCAAGGATGTGGAGCAACAGGATCTCTCATATCCTACTGATGGAAATGTAAAGTGGTACAACCATTTTGGAAACAGATTGACAGCTTCTTTGTTATTTGTTTGTTTTGAGACAAAGTCTCCCTCTGTTACCCAGGCTGGAGTGCAATGGCACAATCTCAGTTCACTGCAACTTCCATCTCCTGGGTTCAAGCGATTCTCATGTCTCAGCCTCCCAAGTAGCTGGGATTACAGGTGCGCGCCACACTGCCCGGCTGAATTTTTTATATTTTTAGTAGAGACGGGCTTTCACCATGTTGGCCAGGCTGGTCTCAAACTCCTGACCTCAAGTGATCCACCCAACTCAGCCTCCCAAAGTGCTGGGATTACAGGTGTGAGCCACTGGTTCTTGTTGTTTTTTAAGAGGCAAGGTCTCTATCTGTCGCTCAGGCTGGAATACAGTAATGGAATCATAGCTCACTGCCGCCTTCAACTCCTGGACTCTAGGACCCTCTTGCCTTGGCTTCCTGAGTAACCGGGACTACAGGCACATGCCACCACCCCCAGCTAAGTTTTTGTAGAGATCGGATTTTGCTATGTTACCCAGGCTTGTCTCAAACTCTTGGTCTCAGGCAATCCTTTCGCCTTAGCCTCCCAAAGGCACTGGGAATACAGGCATGAGACACAGCACGTGGCCAAGCAGCATCTTAAGTCAGTTATACAATCTACCACACAACCTAACCATTCTGCTCCTAGAGGGTTTCTTTGTTCTTAATGAACTCATTTTTTATTAAAGAAATATATGCGTACAGGACAAAGTTCAAACTTTATTGGTTTGGGGTTTCCTTCCAAAATTGTTTTATTGGCTGGGCACGGTGGCTCATGCCTGTAATCCCCACACTTTGGGAGGCCAAAGTGGGCAGATCACCTGAGGTCAGGAGTTTGAGACCAGCCTGGCCAACATGACAAAACCCCGTCTCTACTAAAAATATAAAAATTAGCCGGGCGTGGTGGCAGGCCCCTGTAATCCCAGCTACTCAAAAGGCTGAGGCATGAGAATCACTTGAACCCAGGAGGCAGAGAGGTTGCAGTGAGCTGAGATTGCACCACTGCACTCCAGCCTGGGCGACAAAATGAGACTATGTGTCAAAAAAATAAAAATTAATAATAATAAATAAATAACTTTAAAAAATGAATTCCGTAAGTTGTGTTTTTTTGTTTTTCTTCTAGAGACAGGTTCTTTCAGTCAAGCTGGAGTGCAGTGGTGCTATCATAGCTCACTGCAGTCTTAAACTCCTGGGCTCAGGGGATCCTCTTGCCTCAGCCTCCTGAGTAGCTAGGACTACAGGCACATGCCACCGCACCTAGCTAATTTTTTACTTTTTTTTTTTTTTTTTTTTTTGAGACGGAGTCTCGCTCTGTCGCCCGGGCTGGAGTACAGTGGTGTAACCTCGGCTCACTGCAAGCTCCACCTCCCGGGTTCACGCCGTTCTCCTGCCTCAGCCTCCCGAGTAGCTGGGACTACAGGCGCCCACCACTGCGCCCAGCAAATTTTTTTGTATTTTTTTTTTAGTAGAGATGGGGTTTCACCCTGTTAGCCAGGATGGTCTTGATCTCCTGAACTCATGATCCACCCGCCTCAGCCTCCCAAAGTGCTGGGATTACAGGCATGAGCCACCACACCTGGCCAATTTTTTACTTTTTTGTAGAAATGAGTTCTCACTGTGTTGCCCAGGCTAGTCTCGAAGTCCTGAGCTCAAGCAGTCCTCCCACTTCAGCCTCCCAAAATGCTGAGATTACAGAGTAAGCCACCATGCCCAGCCTCCATAAGTTTTTTTGTCATGTATGCCAACATTTGTGTGTGTGTGTTTCTGTGTGTATACACACATACTTATTACTTTTGTGAAAATACTGTTTTGTTTTAATAAAAAGTGTCATATCCGTTGTTTGACAGCTTGCTTTTTCATTCATGAATCTATGCTAAACATTCAGTAAATAGAGACCTGCTCAATCATTCATTCTACCAATAATTGTTGAGCACTTCTGTATGTCACTGTTCTAGACTCCTGGGATACATTCATGAACAAAGCAGCCAAAGATTCTTGCCCTCATGAAGCTTACATTTTAGCAGGAGGAAATAAATGACAAACAATGAACATGATAAATAAGTAAAAGATATATTGGAAGGTGTTACGTGCTATGGTAAAAAGAAAAAGTAGGAAAGAGTAAGGAGGATAGAGGGAGTTTGGTGAGGTGTTCTACCTCAATCTGGTTTTTTTGGTGTGTTTGTTTGTTTTTTGAGATGGAGTCTCACTATGTCACCCAGGCTCGAGATTGCGAGTGCAGTGGCGCAATCTCGACTCACTACAACCTCCACCTCCCAGTTCAAGTGATTTTCCTGCCTCAGTCTTCTGAGTAGCTGGGATTACAGGCATGTGCCACCATGCCCGGCTATTTTTTGTATCTTTAGAAGAGACCGGGTTTTGCCATGTTGGCCAGGCTGATCTTGAACTCCTGATCTCAGGTGATCTGCCCGCCTCTGCCTCCCAAAGTGCTGAGATTACAGGTGTGAGCCACCTGCACCCAGCATTGTTTTTAACAGCAGCATAGTATTTCTTACCTATCCATTCACTCCTAATGAGACTGACAACATGCTAGGTACTGGGGATACAACTGTGACCACGTAGACAAGGTTTCTCTTTAATGGAGTTGATAGTCTGATAGGAGATAGTCAAACAAATAAACCCAAATGAGCAAGGTAATTGTAGGTGGTGGTTAAATACTATGAAAAAATAAGAAGGTAACTGTGGGGCCAGGATGGTGGGAGCTACTTAATCTAGATTGGTGATGAATAAATGCCTCTCTCAGAAAGTGACATTTAGGCTTTCAAATAAATGACGAGACAGAAGCAGTCCTGGAAAACTAATTTTTCACATCTCTTCTTTATCCCTAGGATCTGTAGTCAGGAAAAAGTAGTGATCCCCTGTGCCTATGACAGTGATTCAGAAAGTGTGGATTTGGAGCTGAGCAACTTAGAGACTATTAGAAAAGGCTCAAGTAGCATTGAACTGACAGGTAAAAAGGAGAAAGGACCAGAAAGGGGAGGGGAGGGGAGGGGAAAAGAGAATCTATTTTCAACTCAGGCCAAGAGGTATTGATTGAGTACTTGCTGGGTGAACAGCCCTTGACTAGACTTTGATGATGAATTTGGTCCTGACTTTGAGACCTTGAAATACAGTTGGCAAAATAAGATGAGATACATGGTTCGTGATGTCCAGGAAACTAAGGTTGGTCCTGAGACAGTTCTGCAGAAGAGTCTGAGTGCTTGAGGGATTCTGAGGAGGGAAAGGGCAGTGTGGGATGCCTTGGAGTGGGAGGACTTCATGCAGAAGGTAGGATCTGGATTGGGCCTCAGAATAACTTTCATTCTACAAAACATTTATTGAGTACCAGGAGCTGGGAATACAACAGTAGACATGACCAACATGGTCACTGCCCTCATAGAACTTACATTATCGTGCAGAAAGGAGACCAAAAAGAGTAAACAGACAGTGACTGAAGTAACTACAACTTGTAGTAACCAATATGGAAGAACAGGCTGAGACCAAAAATAAGGGCGATAGGAACCTACTTGAAACTCTGGTTGTCGGAGAACACCTGTATGAGACCGTGAGTGCTATTTAAACCTAAAGGAGGCTTGAAAGATATGAGAGTAACTCATGTGAATATAGAGAGTACTACAGATAGATGGGGACAGCATGTGCATGACACAGGAAAGATCTTGGTGTGTTTGAAGCTACCTTCATTCATTCATACATTCATTCAGCAAATACTTAATGAAGCCCTCCTGTGCTCTAAGCTTAATCTAGCAGCTGGAGATACGGCATCAAACAGAACAGACACAGTATACCTACGGATGAACAGGCAAATGGAACTCAGTGCAATCAGTGTGATGCGGGTAGGAGAGGCAGAGTAGATACAGAGCGGTTTATTAGTGACTAGGGGATACTTAGCCAAAATAGGCAAAAAGGGCGTACACAAAAGGCATCCTGGAGCTGAGATTTGAAGGATGAGTAGGAGTCAGCAAGGCAAAGATAGGTAAGGGAAGATGGGGGGGAAGAAGGAGAAAAATGCAGGCAGGAGGAACAGCCTGTGCACAGATCAGAATGAGAACATGGCTTCAATTATTGCAGTTAGTGGATGATAGGAATATGGCAGGAAGTGGGTAGTTTACAGAAGAGGCATTCAAGAAATCGAAAAGAATACAAAAGTAGAGTGGTGGCCAGATGTGGTGGCTCACATCTGTAATCCCAGCACTTTGGGAGGCTGAGGCAGGTGGATTACCTGAGGTCAGGAGTTCGAGACCTTGCCTGGCCAACATAGCGAAACCCCGTCTCTACTAAAAATACGAAAATTACCCGGGGGTGGTGGCGTGTGCCTGTAATCCCAGCTACGTGGGAATCTGAGGCACAATAATCGCTTGAACCCAGGAGGCAGAGGTTGCAGTGAGCCAAGATCACGGCACTGTACTCCAGTCTGAGTGATAGAGTGAGACTCTGTCTCAAAAAAAAAAAAAAAAAAAAGAATGGTAAAAATCTTCAGATGAAAGATGTGTTAAGGGGGAAATACTTCTGGGATCAGTTCTTTGCATATATTACCTCATTTAATTCTTACAATAACCCTGTTTTACAGATAAGGAAACTTAGGTTTCAGGAGGCAAACTAACTCGATAAAGGTCATACAAGTAGTAAGTGGTAGAGCCAAGATTCAAACTAGTCTCAAACCGAGATTTGAAGTCCATAGTCTTAACCATTCTGCTACAGCTCAGTCCCAAAGGTTTTCTGTAGCTTAGGAGGCCCTTAGAGAACACTGAATTTCTAATTGAGAAAAGTGAGTCTAGGAGACAGGATGGGACTTGGTTAAGGTCATAGAGCAAGTAGTAAAGGTGAGAGCCAGAGGTACTCCCCACTAAACCTTATCACTTTACACAGTATGGAGGCATTATCCAGTGTCTTTCTTTCAATGTTAGACTTGGACATCCCTGACATCCCTGGACTCCATTGTGAGCCCCTGTCACATAGCCCCAGACACCTGACCCAACAGGACCCGCCCAGTGAGGCCATTGTTGAGAAACTGATCCAGTCCATCCAGAAGGTTTTCAATGGTGAGCTAAAGGTATGCACAAGCAATTTTTATGAGTTATCCAACTTATTCCTCCATTTTAACAAATATTTTAAACATATTATTTCTTGATTATGCAAATAATTTTATATTATAGGTTATTAAACATGTTTATTTTATATGTATAATACATATATTTACTATATTTATAAATTATACCTACATATATAATTATGAAATTAATGTAAAAACAAAACCATAATAAAAATTAAAAGCTAATCTTCTGTAATTCCAATCTCAAATAACTACTGCTGACATTTTGGTTTTTTTTTTTTAGACTTTTTTTTTTTGGTTTTGTTTTCTGAGACAGTGTCTCACTCTGTCACCCGGGCTGGAGTGCAGTGGCACGATCTCAGCTCACTGCAACCTCTGCCTCCCAGGTTCAAGTGATTCTCCTGCCTCAGCCTCCTGAGTAGCTGGGATTACAGGCACATGCCACCATTGCCCAGCTAATTTTTGTATTTTTAGTAGAGATGGGTTTCACCATGCTGACCAAGCAGGACTTGAACTCTTGACCTCAAGCAATCCACATGCCTTGGCCTCCCAAAGTGCTGGGATTACAGGCATGAGCCACTGTGCCCAGTCCTCTATGGCTTTTAAATCCCATTCACCCAATCAACAAGTAATGAATGAACAGCTACCATTTATAACGCACTATGCTAGACGCAGGGAAGAAGTTGGAGTAGCAAGATTAAAGACTATTCACAGATAAACAAACTGGGCCACAAACAGACCGAGACCCTGTCTCAAAAAATATAATACTCTTCAGCAATTAAAGGAGGGAACTATTGATACAACAGCAAAGATGAATCGCAGAGGCATTGTGTTGAGTGAAAGAAACCAATCAGAAAAGTTACAGACTGTATGATTCCAGTTGTGTGACATTTTTGAAAAGACAAAACCATGGTGATGGAGAACAGATTAGTGATTCCTAGGAATTAGGTTGGGGAGAGGGTGTGACTAAAAAGGGAAAGCAGGAGGGAAATTTGGGGGATGGTGGAACTGTTCGTATCCTGATTGTGGTGATGGTTACACATGTGTATGTGTGTGTTATAACACATGGAACTACATGCTCCCTGCCAAAATCAGTTTTACTGTATGACACATTTTTAAAAATCATGTTATCACTTTGTACCACATAAATATATACAACCATAATTTGTCAATTTACCAAAACACACACACACATACACATACACACAAAACCACACAGAGCCTCTACTGGAAGGAGGATGAGAGAAACTTCAGGAATGCTGGTAATAATCTGTTGCTGGCTACAGGGTGTTTTTTGGTTTGTGAAAATCCACCAAGCTGTACATTTTCTTTATGTAGAATACCAATGAAAAATAAAAATAAAACATTTAAAGCCAGCATGTTGGCCTTCACTTTTGACTTCAGCTAATCCTTATACTTCATATCAGCATGGTTTTCTTTCGATTTCTTTGTAGTTAATGAAGGGCTGGGATTGCTGCCGTGAATTGAAACAAAAAAGCCCATTCCCTGCCTTGAGCTGATTCCACAGTCAGTCAGGGAAATAGAATAAGAAGGTCATTATGTCAGAGTATCGCAAGTGCCATGATAGCAATTTATTCATGTGGTTTGTAGATACACTTAGAAAGGACACTGGACCAGCCAGGCGCAGTGGCTCACGCCTGTAATCCCAGCACTTTGGTAGGCCAAGGTGGGCAGATCACGAGGTCAGGAGTTCAACACCAGCCTGGCTAACATGGTGAAACCCCCGTCTCTACTAAAGATACAAAAAATTAGCTGAGCATGGTGGCAGGTGCCTGTAATCCCGGCTACTTGGGAGGCTGGGACAGGAGAATAGCTTGAACCTGGGAGGTGGAGGTTGCAGTGAGCCAAGATCATGCCATTGCACTCCAGCCTGGGCAACAGGGTGAGACTCTGTCTCAAAAGAAAAAGAAGAAAGGACACTGGACCTTGCTTCAGGAGCAAACACATTCTCCAAGTCTTAAGATATACAGAGATTTTTTTTTTCTTTTTTGAGACAGAGTCTTGCTCTGTCACCCAAGCTATAGTGCAGTGGCGCGATTTTGGCTCATTGCAACCTCCATCTCCCAGGTTCAAGCACACCTATAGTCCCAACTACTCAGGAGGCTGAAATACAAGGATCCCGTGAGCCCAGGAGATGTAGACTGCAGTGAGCGGTGATCATGCCACTGCACTCCAGCCTGGATGACAGAGCGAGACCCTGTCTTAAAAAAAAAAAAGGTTCTATGATAAATAGGTGTTTTATATTTATATATATATACACACACATATATATGTGTATATATATATACACACACATATATATGTGTATATATATATACACACACATATATGTGTATATATATATACACACACATATATATATATAATTAGAAAAAGAGGCTGGGTGCAGTGGCTCACGCCTGTAATCCCAGCACTTTGGGAGGCCAAGGCAGACGGATCACTTGAGCTCAGGAGTTTGAGACCAGCCTGGACAATATAATACAAATAATTAGCTGGACGTGGTGGTGCGTGCCTGTGGTCCCAGTTAGTTGGGAGGCTGAGGAGGGAGGATTGCTTGAGCCCAGGAGGTTGAGGTTGCAGTGAGCTGAGATCACGCCACTGCACTCCAGCCTGGGTGACAGAGCGAGACTCCATGTCAAAAAAAAATAATAATAATAATAATAATAAAATAGAAAAAGAGAATGTTAGTACTGAGAGATTTTATTCTTCCAATCAGAACTTGGATTTTAATAGGAAATTTTAAAGGCAAAATAATGAATTTTTAATGACATTGAAAGAACTAGAAGTAACAATCAGAGAGGTCACCTTTAGGGAGTTTTTTTTTTTTTTTTTTGAGATGGAGTCTCACTCTGTCACCCAGGCTGAAGTGCGGTGGCGCCATCTCGCTCACTGCAACCTCTGCTTCCCGGGTTCAAGTGATTCTCGTGCCTCAGCCTCCCAAGTAGCTGGGACTACAGGCACAGGCACGCACCACCACACCTGTCTACTTTTTTGTATTTTTAGTAGAGACAGGGTTTCACCGTGTTGACCATGCTGGTCTGGAACTCCTGACCTCAGTTGATCTGTCCACCTCAGCCTCCCAAAGTGTTGGGATTACAGGCATGAGCCACCACGCCCAGCCTAGGAAGCTTAATCAGGCAACACTACACAGGACAGGCAGGTAGAAAAGCAAAGACTAAGAGTGGGGAAAGCCAGGATGGAACATGGAGCTGAGAGGAGAGCCGAGGTCTCAAAGCAAGGCAGGGCCAGTGGACAAGGAATTTCACTGAAATCTTCCATAATTTACTCATCCTTGTAATAAAAGACTGATATTGGGTTGAAAGAGATGTCAGATATTTAAAGCATTCCAAGAAACTTTTCAAAAACTCTCCACAGTTATTCAAATAAGATTATGACATATAATTGTATTTTTATCATTTTCCCACAAATTCAGGGTGAACTTGAAAAGCTGAAATTCCTAGGAAATCTGTCTTCTCTCAGCCAAGCTTTACCTTATGATGAAACCGCAGAATCATTCATTCACAGCCACATAGCAGACATTGTGCATACCTTAAATGTAAGTATTATGACCTTATCACAAATGATTGGGATCACACAAATTCAGTGACTTGGCCAAAGCATTTTTTAGTGGCTTCACCTGTGTTATCAATTCACTTGAACTCTTCTAGTATCAGTATCTCTACATGGAGGAGAAATACTCAGGGCCACTCCACACATGTAATCACCCTTGAAAACCAATTAAAAGAAGAGTAGAAAGGACAGGAACAGCATTTGAATTTCTCAGCAAGGCCAATGCTACATTCTCATGAATCAAGCAGTAGTTCCCAGACAGTCCCCATAATTGAATGCCTAGGTTCAGGTTACAGCCCTGCCTTTTTATAGCTGTGAAACTGTAGGAAATTACTTCACTTCTCAATGCCTCAGTTTCCTCCCCTATAAAACAAGAATGGCTATATCTACTTCACAGAGTTATTGTGACCATTAAATTCAAAATAAATATAAGCCATGTACCATGGTACCTAACACACACGATCCATTTGAGAAACATGACTGTATTATTGTTATCGTATTTTGTTCTATTTATACTTACTCCAGCCACACTCTGCCACCAACTCATCCATTCATTCCCTCATTAAGTGCCTGACAGTTCCAGGAACTGTCTTGGGAATTTGGGCTACAAAGACAAAGAAGACAAAATCCCTATTTATGCAGCCAAGCAAAGTATAATAAAATGTCACAGGAACCATGATAAGTTTAAATAGGCATATGGGGGGCAGAGAGGAGAGAGTGAGTTGTCAGTTGCATGTCAAAGGATCCGGAAGAGCTTTGCAAAGGAGCTGATGCACTCAAGCAAGTACTTCTTGGTGCTTTAGTTTTCTCATCTGTGAAATGTCTCCTTCAGTTTCTCTAAAGCTTTAAAATTCTGATGTTGAAATTTCTTACATACTCCAGGAATATGAGTAGTTCTTTCTCATATCACAGATCTATAAGGCTGTTTAGACTGATAGCTTTTATAATTCAAGGCTAACCAGCTAACAGTTTTAAGTAATGGACAGTTACCAAGGATCTTCTATATCTAAACACACTGTGGTGCTTTGATAAAGGTTACACATTTCCCAGAAACCTTAATCCTTGCCCTTGAAGGGTTTAGGATCCATCTGTAAGTAGCCATACTTCAAAAAGTAAATAGGTTGAGAACTATTCCAAATAATACATTAAGAAGAACAGGATGATATAATACAGGTTTAACAACAAAACGCAGTGGCTCACGTGTGTAATTCCAGCACTCTAGGAGGCCAAGGTGGGCGAATCACTTGCGGTCAGGAGATTGAGACCAGCCTGGCCAACATGGTGAAACCCCGTCTCTACTAAAAATACAAAAAATAGCCGGGCATGGTGGCAGGCGCCTGTAATCTCAGCTTCTCCTGAGGCAGGAGAATCGCCTGAACCCGGGAGGTGGAGGTTGCAGTGAGCTGAGATGACACAACTGCACTCCAGCCTGGGCAACAGAGCGAGACTCTGTCTCAAAAAAGAAAGAAAGAAACAAACAAACAAGCAAATAAAAAAACAGTTTGAGACCAGTTTGGGCAATGTGATAAAACTCAATCTCTTAAAAAAAAAAAAAATTAGCCGGATGTGGTGGTGCACGCCTGTAGTCCTAGCTACTCTGGAGGCTAAGGTAGGAGGATCAGCTGAGTCCAGGAGACAGAGATTGCAGTGAGCCGAGATCATGCCACTCTCCTCCAGCCTGGGTGACAGAGTGACACCCCATCTCAAAAACAACAACAACAACAACAACAACAACAACAAAAAATTCAGCTTTCCACTTGGCTGTATTCCTTGGGAAATGGGATGTAGGTAACCGCAGGATCATAGGACCTAGCCAGAGTGGCATGTTTCTAGAGCTCTAGTTTCACCAAACTTGGCAACAATGGGTTGCCACATGGATCAACCAGCCAGTCCATAAAATCCGCAAATGCAAGTCTCAACAGCAAAAATGTACTGAATTGCACACTGAATCTGCATTTGAATCTGTCCACCCAGTAATAAAATGCCCACATCATATGTCAACCAAAGTATAGGCTGGCAAGGGATTCAGCCTAGAAGAGTTAAAGGTAGCTAGTATCCATGAGAAAATTGCATGGATCACTGCAGCATTGTATAAGTCTACAAAGTCCCCGCAGGCCCACACAGGGGGGCTGAAAAAGCACAGCTCCCAGCAACCAAAGGGAGAGGTGCCCAAGAGGAGAAGCAGTTCTGCTGAGGAACTGACAAGGAGGAAGAAGCCAGGGTCATTATAGAGAAAGAAAACTTTAAGGCATTTACCAGTGCTTGTGACCCAAACCAATGCATGGCTCCAAGTATCCAAATTAAAAAAGCCAAGGAAGCCAACAACAGAAAGTGGAAGGAAGGGGAAAAAAAATTGTTATGGCACTTCACCAAATATTTCTTTCTTTTTTTTTTTTTTCTGAGACCGTGTCTCATTGTGTCGCAGGCTGGAGTGCAGTGGCACAATCTCAGGTTACTGCAACCTCCACCTCCCGCGTTCAAGCGATTCTCCTGCCTCAGCCTCCCAAGTAGCTGGGATTACAGGCACTTGCCACTGTACCCAGCTAATTTTGTGCGGTTTTATTAGAGACAGGGTTTCACAGTAGAGACCAGCTCAGGCTGGTCTTGAACTCCTGACCTCAAGTGATCTGCCTGCTTCAGCCTATCAGAGTGCTGGAATGACAGGCATGAGTTCACCAAAAATTTCTCAATAAGCACATGAAAAGATGCTGATCATTGTGATTAGGGAAAAGCAAACTAAAACAACAGTAAGCTTCAACTATACACCTACTAAAATGGCTAAAATAAAAAGGAAAGGCAATACCAAATATTAGCAAGGATATGCAGCAACTAAAACACTCATACAGTGCTGCCAGGAATGTGACATGGCACAACCACTTTGGAAGACAATTTGGCAGTTTCTTAAAAAGTGAAACATACACTTACCATATGACCCAGCAGTTTCATTCCTAGGTAAAACGAAGCATATGTCCACACAAAGATGCATGCACAAATGTTCACAGCAGCTCTGTATGTAAAAGCCAAACCCTAGAAGAAGCCCAAGTGTTCATTAGCAGGTGAATGGATAAACAAATTGTGGTATCGTATATCCATATGATGGAATACTACTTGAGAATGAAAAGGAACTATTGAAATATGCTACAACTTGGAACAATCTCAAAATAGTTATGCTGAGTGAAAGAAACCAGACAAAAAAGAGGATATCCTGCGTGATCCTATTTATATGAAATTCGAGAAAATGCCAACGAATCTATAGTGACAGCAGAGCAATGGTAACCTAGAGGTAGAGGTTGAGTGAGGAGGAGAAGAAGTGAGGAATTACAAAGTAGCACAAATAAACTTTTGGGAGTGATAGAAATGTTTATTCTCTTGAGGATGGTGATGGTTTCATGGATATATACATGTATCAAAAATCATCAAACTGTATGCTTTAAATATGTACAGTTTATTGTATATTGTAAAAAAATACAATATATACAATATATAATATAATAAAAAATATACAATATATAATGTTGAGAACTTTAATGAAAAAGAAAAGAGGCTGGGTGTGGTAGCACCTGCCTGTAGTCCCAGCCACTCTGGAGGCTGAGGCAGGAGGAACACTTGAGCCCAGAAGTTGGAGACTGTAGTGAGCTATGATTGTGCTTATGAATAGCTACTGCATTCCAGCCTCAGGAACATAGTGAGACCCCCATCTTTAAAGAAAGAGAGAGAGAGGGAGAGCGAGTGGAAGACAGAGAGAGGGAGAGAAGGAGAAGGGAGGGAGGGGAGGGAAGGGAAAGGGAGAAAGAGGAGGGAGGGAAGGAAGGAAGGAAGGAAGGAAGGAAGGAAGGAAGGAAGGAAGGAAGGGGAAGGGAAGAGAAGGGAAGGAGGGAGGGAGGAGGGAGGCAGGGAAGGAAGGAAAGAGAAAGGAAGGAAGGAGAGAAGGAAGGAAGGAGAAAGGAAGGAATGAGAGAAAGAAAAAGGAAAGAAAAAAGAGAAAAAGAGGAAGGAAGGAGAGAAAGAAAAAAGAAAGGAAAGAAAAAGAAAAAGGAAGGAGAGAAAGAAAAAGAAAGGAAAGACAAAGGAAAGAAGAATGAAAGAAAAGAGAAGAGAAAAGAAAAGAAAGAGAAAGAGGAGGGAAGGAAGGAAAGAGGGAAGGAAGGAAAGGGAAGGGAGGCAGGCTGTGGCAACTGGGATATAGAATAAAGTGACAGCAGGATTAGAGTGAAATTAATCCAGGTGGATCTGACCTAATCTTTGAAAGATATGATGGAAGGGTTGAGAGAAGAGAGAAGGGACCACTGGGTAGGGACTTCAGATGGTAAGCTGAAGAATGCTACCTGGCTATGCCAAGGCTAGGGTTCTGCATCCTGCAATATGGCAGAGTGGCCAGGAGATGGTTTTTAGTGACTCAACAACAGACATGAGCACCAAGACCTACTGTAATAAAATTTTAATGTAACCAGATTTGCCTCTTAATTCTCCTCTGCCACCATGGGACTGCATTGGAATTCTATATCTGAGGTCCTCCACAAAACCCTCCCTACCTTGGACAAATCACTTAGCTTATCTGAACATCAGTAGCTCTACCAGTAAAATAAAGATATTCACATCTGCTCAGCTTTTGTGAAGACCTTTGAGACAGGCTGAGCACAGTGGCTCATGCCTGTAATCCCAGCATTTTGGGAGGCTGAGGTGGGCGGATCACCTGATGTCAGGAGTTTGAGACTAGCCTTGCCAACATGGTGAAACCTTGTCTCTACTAAAAATACAAAAATTAGCCAGGCATAGTGGTAGGTGCCTGTAGTCCCAGCTACTCCGGAGGCTGAGGCAGGAGAATCGCTTGAACTTGGGAGGCAGAGGTTGCAGTGAGCCGAGATCACACCACTGCACTCCAGCCTGGGCGACAGAGCCAGACTCTGTCTCACAAAAAAAAAAAAAAAAAGACCTTTGAGACAAAACGTCTAATTTTGTTTGGATGAGTTAGGATTCTTCAGGCAAGAAACAAAAATCACCTCTGGCTCACGTAAGTTACCAAAAAAAGAAAGGATGCTGGGATATCTCTTTTAGACTCTAAGGATGAGGTTTAAACAAGCCTCCAGAAAATTAAGTTTCAGGACAGCTCCAGAGGTCTCAGAGGCAGGGGCTTCGCTACTATCACCATGACTCAACCCTCTAGCAACTCCCGCTTTGTGCCTGTCACTGTAAGATTCCAAATTCTGCAAGAGAAAATCTGATTGGCCCAAACTGGTCTGTTCCCCGCCCCTGCATCAATCAGGTTTGCCTGGGGGCAAGATCATATAGTAATGATGTGAGTTCTGGGTGTCCCACCCTGCGTTTCGGAGGCGTTCCCAGGGAGAAAGGGTGATTGCTGTGATCTGGGCAGTCACCCAGGAAGTTCCTGCTACACACATACTCTACTAACAAAAAATACCCTCTCACTTCTGAATTCCCTGTAGAGGCCATCATAACTGTGAGCAAATAATAAACCTTCAATACCCAACTGATTAAAAAAAGAAAAGATGATTCTGGCAGAAGTGGGTCAAGTCAATTGAAGTCAGAGGGGATTGCAAGCCTGGGGCTTCAGCTAAGAGACGCTGCTTTCATCCATATGAAGGAGTATGGCTCCAGGAATGGAGAGTCACAGAAACTGTGCAGAGCAGGGGGTGGCTGATGCTATAACTGATGGGAGGTAGGGCTTGAACAAAAGAAAAAAATCATAAATCACCTTTTTAGTGAGCCCTGGGAAAGGGAACAATTGACAGCTATTAAAGGATAGGAAGCTGTGTTCTTCGCACGGGGACCACAGTGAACTGACTTTAATGCCAAAATTCTGGTGATGTTAGTGGCTGTGCCCTGGAGATAACTGGATGCAGATGAGTAGAGCCCTGGGAGAGCTGTCAGGGCTGAAGATAGAGTCTTAGGCTTTGTCCTTTCTGGACTATAAAGCCACAAGAATAAATGCGCTCCTTGAGGAAATAAGGAAGAAAGCAGCAGCCCACCAGCAAGATCGGAGTCAGACCAGAGCTGGAAAGTAGGAGGAGAAAAACTCAGAAAGGGGCAAGAAAGGGATCCTTGTAGTGTTTATTGAGCACTTACTGCATCCTAAGTTTTTTTGTTGTTTTCGAGACGGAGTTTCACTCTTGTTGCCCAGACTGGAGTGCAATGGCACCATCTCGGCTCACTGCGACCTCCACCTCCCAAGTTCAAGCAATTCTCCTGCCTCACCCTTCCAAGTAGCTGAGATTACAGGCACCCACCACCATGCCTGGCTAATTTGTGTATTTTTAGTAGAGATGGGGTTTCACCATGTTGGCCAGGCTGGTCTCAAACTCCTGACCTCAGGTGATCTGCCCGCCTCAGCTTCCCAAAGTGCTGGGATTACAGGCATGAGCCACTGCGCCCAGCCTGCATCCTAAGTTCGTAGTGAGATCTTTTTGGTTGCAGGTAAGAGAAATCCTGTAGAAGCAGCTGAAACACAAAAGGTGAGATTTGTTCTAAGGATCACTGAGTGCTTCCCAGAATCCCTTGACAGGAGGAGCAGCCTGACCCAGGAAGGGAATGAATCTAGAAAATAAAAACCTTCCACATACTCAAGGAGAACTTTCCATCTCTTATTTTTGCTCCTTTGTGTGAATTTCCATTTCTCCTCTCTCTCTCTTTCCCCCCACCCCGTCTCCCTCTCCCCCATCTTCTCTCCCCAAAATTGGCCCTCTCAGTTGCCTTATCCATAGGGACCAGTGCTTCCAAATTTTACATTTTGTCCTTTAGAAGACCATCCAGACTGAGAAGGAAGCTCTGTGTCCCAATTCCAGATTCCAGAGAGAATCTAATAGACCTTGGTGTCTATTCTGGGACAGATGAGCTGTAGCCAGTGGGACAGAATGACATAGCAGACACATAGCTTTGAGGTACCCATTTCTGTGGGTTGGGGACAGTTCCCAGAGGGGCCTGGTGGACAGTCCAGCAAGTCTTCTGCTACGGTCTTTTTTTTTTTTTTTTTTTTTTTGAGACAGAGTTTCACTCTTTCACCCAGTGAAATGGTGCGACCTTGGCTCACGGAGTGCAATGGTGCGACCTTGGCTCACGGGACCTGGAGTGCAATGGTGCGACCTTGGCTCACGGGAACCTCCACCTCCCGGGTTCCAGCGATTCTTCTACCTCAGCCTCCCGAGTAGCTGGGATTATAGGCGCCTGCTTTCGAACTCCTGACCTCAGGTGATCCACCCACCTCAGCCTCCCAAAGTGCTAGGATTACAGGCGTAAGCCACTGAGTCCGGCCAGCTACAGTCATTTACATCAGCTCATTTTCTCCTACAGATAAGGCAACTCAGGCACAGGGAGTTAAATGACACATTCAGCCTCACACAGTGAGTGAGTGGCAGAGCCAGTGCGCAGCCCAGGGACCGTCCCACTCCAAAGCCCCTGCTTATCACTCCACAGGTTTTTCCAGCACAGCAAGGCAGCTTTGCCTCTGCCAGTTTGTAATTTGGAAAGTTATTCTTTTTCCAGGACAAGTAACTCAGAATAATATTAGACGTGATTGTAGAGAGATGGCTGGTTTAGTGGAGAGAGGAGTTAGAATGCCTAAACTAGAAATAATCACTGGTGATAAAAAGAATGAATAACAGACACCAACAATTACACAGGGCTGCTGGGTGTCATGAATTTGCTCAGTGAGTACTCATAGCCACACCATGAAGGTAAGTATTACTGTTTTCTGGTTTTACAGATGAGGAACTGAGGCACCAGGAGGTTAAATAATTTGTGTCAGCTCAAACAGCTGTTAAGAGGCCGAGCCAGGGTCTGGGGTCTGGCTCGTGAGAATAAACCCCTATCCCTGTCACTGTCCTGCTGCCAGGCGTCTAGGGCCTAAGAACAGGGCTGGCTGAAGGACCTGTTGTGGTTCTTGCTGGCCACCCAGTCTCTGATCATCCCTGGCCTAATGAATGGGTACTTGCTCAACTCTCAAGTTCTTTCTCTCTCATTGCAGGTACTGGTACAAAAGGAGCACCCACATTCTCTGTCCAGTCCTGTGCGCCAGGAGGTCTTTGTCACCATCGCTGATCTCGGGTGATGCCCACATGCCCCTTACATGGACATCCTGGTTCCTCTCAGGGCCAATGCCAGGTCCAACTGACATGACTTTTTTTTTTTTTTTTTTGAAATGGAGTCTTGCTCTGTCCCCCAAGCTGGAGTACAGTGGCACGATCTTGACTCACTGCAACCTCTGCCCCCTGGGTTCAAACAATTCTCCTGCCTCATCAGCTTCCTGAGTAGCTGGGATTACAGGCGTGCACTACCATGCCTGGCTAATTTTTGTATTTTTAGTAGAGACGGGGTTTCGCCATGTTGGCCAGGCTCGTCTCAAATTCCTGACCTCAAGTGATCCACCCGCCTCGGCCTCCAAAAGTGCTGGGATTACAGGCGTTAGCCACTGTGCCATGATCCATATTTTTAACTTTTGAAAACTGTTTATGTAGAAAAGAGGAAGCCAAATCCGTGTTTTTGAGTAAGCACTTTGATTTCATATATGCTACTATCCATATCTGAAAGACTTTATTGGAATCTCTTTGGAGTTCACTTTTGTCCAAAGTATATTTGGCAGGAAGTTACTCCCATATATGTCTCATGACATTAGAGTTCTGACTTCTAAGAAATTTGGAAGGGCTGCCTGTTGTTTACCTCTCAGAGATTTATATTGTAGTGATTAAGCTGATCAAAGGCCCTGAGAAGTCTTGTGGTTAAAAAGTTTTTTAACTAGATTCAACCCATGATTCCCCAAATGAACATTCAGCAGAATATGCTTTGGAAAATTGTGGCTTACCACGTTAGACTGTAGCAGGCTTCCCTCTGTGGCTGAACTGAAGGGAAGCCTGGAAGGATATTGCTCCAGTAACTTCTTGGGGGAAAACTCTTCCTCTAACCTTT
Organism: Hylobates moloch; assembly: GCF_009828535.3. Lineage (NCBI taxonomy): Eukaryota > Metazoa > Chordata > Mammalia > Primates > Hylobatidae > Hylobates > Hylobates moloch. The sequence goes on from NW_026652296.1 coordinate 23,595,136, forward strand.
TGTGCGATTTATCTGAACAGACTGACAAGCTATGCCATTTCTCTCTCACATCAGAACAGTACACTAGCCTGTCTACCCTTTCCTTTTTAGTTGATCTCTGCTTATCAATATCAAATCAAACCATCTTCCCAGCTTGCTGTTCCAAAACTGTCTTTTCTTAGTTACCAAGATGTCCATTTGCTGTTTGGCTCTGAAGATCGAGCTGAGTTGTTCAGTCTTATCATCAAGAGTATAATCACTCTGCCCTCTGTAAGGACCCTTACCCAGATACAGGAAATCATGCCCAATGGGACCTGCAACACAGAGGTAACTCATGCTTTGCTTTAGTAACTTTCCATCCACAGGGTCAGCTGATCTTGGCCTTCAGAGAGTGCATTTGATTTTTTGAAAGTAGCCAAAAACCATAAGCCAAGTCTGGTAAATAAAATAGGTGGTTAAATTAGAAGAGAGCTTCTTTCAACCCTTCATTTTGTCTTCTTTCCTTTTCCCTTTATTCTTTCCTTCCTTTTGGCTTTAAAATAAGGTGGGAGCACTTGCTTGTATGTTTAACGTTTATTTAAGCACACAATATGCCATATGTCATCATATGCCAAAAATGATGATAGTAGGAATACAGCAGTCCAGTCCCACTCACAGAGCTTACATTCTAGTGCAGAGAGACAAATTGTTGATACATAAATGTAATATGTCAGCTGATAATAAGTGTTATGAAAATGTAAAGCAGGGAAAGAGCAGGATAAAGAGCCCTGTGGTTGGGAGGCACATGGGTGGTCAGGCAAAGCCTTCATGATGGGGTGATAATTGAAAGAAAAGAAGTGTGGGTATGTCTGGAGATAAAGCTTTCAAGCAGAGGGAAGGGTACGTGCAGGCCTTGATCTCTTCTTCAGTGGGGAATAAACTGGTTGGTAAAGCAGTTACCCAAGAGGACTTTATTCCCCTCTGTTTGAAGATATCAGAAAGAGTCACAAGCCAACCTTGAAGAATCTTGATGACCCTTAAGCAGTTCCCCAGATGTAGTAAGACTCAGTCAGCTGTGATCCCTCAAATGCCGAGGCATCTGTTTGAAATGAAGATGTATTCCTTTTTACCTCATGCCACAAACGATCTACTAGTACCTTTACACTGGTTCTGCAACTTTGAGTAAAGTCTCAGGGTCACATGAAGAGCCTCCAAAGTGTCCCATGCTAGGGGAACTTCACGTGAGGCTGGGGAGCATCGCTGATCCTGCGCCTTTTCAGTGTCTTTACAGGCAGACGTTTCAGGCGTTCTCTGAGATGCTCCAGAGTTTGGTGGTAAAAGACCCACATTTGGAAAATCTTGACACCATTATTAAGGTAAACAAGACATCAAGGGAAAGTGGGAAATGATTCCTATTAACTGGTGAAAGTGGGAGATGAAAATGTGGAAGGATTCAGTGGTAAGAGGCAACATAGTAAAGAGTATCAGCTATCAACTTTGAGTCAGAGACTTGGGGTCAAATGCTGACTCTGCCATTCATTGGTTACACGTCCTTCCACTAGAAATCCTGCAAGGAATTTGCTCTCTCAGTGTTGCATTTCTTCACGTTTACATGGAGATAATAATTACTGTGAATATTGAATAAATGGCCTTCAATAAATTGTTTGTTTATTTATTTTCAGAGACAGGGTCTTGCTGTGTTGCCCAGGCTGGAGTGAAGTGGCACCATTCTAGCTCCCTGCAGCCTCGAATTCTTGGCCTCAAGTTATCCTCCCACCTCAGCCTCCCAAAGTGCTGGGATCATAGGCATGAGCTACTGCACCCAGTCACAATAAATTGTTTAAATGATTGCTATAATTATTCCTTAAATTATTATCCCTGGGGGCAGGGCGCAGTGTTTCACGCCTGTAATCCCAGCACTTTCAGAGGCCAAGGCAGGTGGATCATTTGAGGCCAGGAGTTCGAGACCAGCCTCACCAACATGGCGAAACCCTGACTCTTCTAAAAAATAAATAAATAAATAAATACAAAAATTAGCCAGGCGTGGTGGTACACACCTGTAATCCCAGCTACTCAGGAAGCTGAGGCATGAGAATCACTTGAACCCAGGAGGAGGAGGTTGCAGTGAGCAGAGATCGCACCACTGCACTCCAGCCTGTGTGACAGAGAGAGACTGTTTCAAAAAATATATATATATAATTCCTCACTAGTATAGAAGGGTTTTATTCAGTGATGAGGGAAGGGTCAGCCTCAAGAGTTAGTAAGGCCAGGCACGGTGGCTCATGCCTGTAATCCCAGCACTTTGGGAGGCCAAGACGAGCAAATCAATCATTTGAGGTCAGGAGTTCGAGACCAGCCTAGCTAACATGGTGAAAACCTGTCCCTACTAAAAATGCAAAATTAGCCAGGCATGGTGGCGCATGCCTGTAGTCCCAGCTACTCGGGAGGCTAAGGCAGGAGAATTGCTTGAACCCAGGGGGCGGAGGTTGCAGTGAGCCAAGATTGTGCCACTGTACTCCAGCCTAGGCGATAGAGTGAGACTTCTTCTGAAAAACAAAACAGCAAAAAAAGAGTAAATAAGCAGCTTCCTACTGGATGGTACTCAAAGGTTGTAATGACCTGCACCTGTTCCTGTATATGCTGTTCCATTACTAGAGATTGATTCATTGGAATTCGTTCACTGCATTCAGGTATCTTGCTCTCCTACCCTTTTTTATTGTTGTTATTTTATTTTTATTTTTCTTACCTTTTTTTAAGATGCAAATATCCCAGAAAGGGATAACGCTTTAAGCTATTATTAATCGTTTGCACCCAAATGATGCGTTTATTGTTGTCCTAACTGACAAGCAAGGCACAAAAACCTAGGCAGTCGAGTGGTTTCGCTGCTACAGGGGCTTATTTTCTAGCTTATTTTCTTAAATGCTCTGATGGGCATTTATTCTCGGCCTAATTGACCTTAATACTATTTCTCATTCCTCTTCTATTTGTACATTAGCATACCAGCCAGATTGGGTTTCTCCTCTTTATCCAGTTGTACTTTGTACTTTCCTGCCTTGGCAGCTTAATTCAGGCCTTTCTTTTTTTCTTTTTTTTGAGACAGGATCTCGCTCTGTCACTTAGGCTGGAGTATAGTGGCACGATTTCAGCTCACTGCAGTCTCTGCCTCCCGGGCTCAAGCAGTCGTCCCACCTCAGCCTCCCGAGCGGCTGGGACTACAGGCGCATGCCACCATGCCCAGCTAATTTTTGTAATTTTTTGTAAAGATGGGGTTTCACCATGTTGCCCAGGCTGGTCTCCAACTCCTGGGCTCAAGCAGTCTGTATAATCCCTCCTGCAGTGCTGGGATTACAGGCATGAGCAACCACACCTGGCTGTCCTCAGAGTTAAACTTTAATATTAGTAGGATGTCGTTAACTTTATTTCTTTCCAAAGCAGATTTGAAAGGGCTAAAAACATTCAGAAGTACAGAATAATTAATTGAAGAATTGGGCTGAAGAGAAAATAAGTCTAGAAAATAAGCTCTGGCCAGGCACAGTGGCTCACGCTTGTAATCCCAGCACTTTGGGAGGCCAAGGCGGGCAGATCACCTGAGATCAGGAGTTCGAGATCAGCCCGGCCAACATGGTGAAACCCCATCTCTACAAAAATATAGAAATTAGCCGGGCGTGGTGGCGAGTGCCTGTATTCTCAGCTACTCGAGAGGCTGAGGCAAGAGAATCACTTGAATTCGGGAGGCGGAGGTTGCAGTGAGCCGGGATCACACCATTGCACTCCAGCCTGGGCAACAGAGCGAGACTCCGTCTCAAAAAAAGAAAGAAAAGAAGCTCCTAATCTCCTATATAACAACCAAACCACTCACCACCCATGTCTTTGTGCCTTGCTTGTCATTCCACCACTTTTATTTCCAACCCGAGCTATAATAGCATTTAGCAAAGTATTTTGAGATCTGGTAGCAACATGGAACTCGTCACTCCACATTTCTTTCTAAACACAATAAGGATGGTATCCCAAATCTTCCTGATAAGCCATTTAGCCTCCCTTTATTTCTCACAGCACTTGGACCCCTGGTTACAGTCAGTCAAAGACCATGAGCGGGAATGGGCCATGGCCGGCATGGCTCAAGTTCTGAAGTGCCTATCCAAACATCTCGACTTGAAGGTGAGCAGCCCTTCAGTTGCAGAGGAGGAAAGATCCAAAGCCATTCCCTCACTGCCTATTTCCCCTGCTCTTTATAACTCCCCAGACTGGTTCTGTGTCCCCTTCGTGCTCATGTACTATCATAGCACTTAGCATTGTCTTCATATCTGCTCTTCTCCTGAGCAGCTTGGGGCCAGTTGCTGTGTTGATTAATCTTTGCATCTCCGTTGCTTAACACAACAGCTGGAACATGATGATATGGTAACTAGAACCTGAAAATACCTGAGGCCCATGGTGGCCTAGTCTCTGTATAGTATTATATTTGAGTATAGCAGGCAAATTTAAATAAATCAACTTCAATATCTCCCAGCAACTCAAAGAGAATAGTACTATGGCATCTCTTCAGATCCTCACATTTTTCTTTCTCTCTCTCACTTCTCAGTTCTGAATCATCTCCCCTATGACATCTCATTATTCTTATGATCATTATTCAAGGCAGGGTCTTGATCCGTCACTCAGGCTGGAGTGCAGTGGGGCCATCATAGCTCACTGCAGCCTTGAACTCCTGGCCTCAAGCAATCTTCCTGCTTCAGCCTTCCAAGTAGCTGGGACTACAGTCACACGCCACCACGCCTGGCTAATTTTTTAAATTTTTTGTAGGCCTGGCACAGTGGCTCATACCTGTAATCCCAGCACTTTGGGAGGCCAAGGCAGGCGGATCACGAGGTCAGGAGATCGAGATCATCCTGGCTAACATGGTGAAACCCCGTCTCTACTAAAAATACAAAAACAATTTGCCAGGCATGGTGGCGAGTGCCTGTAGTCCCAGCTACTCGGGAGGCTGAGGCAGGAGAATGGTGTGAACGCGGGAGGTGGAACTTGCAGTGAGCCGAGATCACGCCACTGCATTCCAGCCTCCGTCTCAAAAAAATAAGACTCCATCTCAAAAAAAAATTTTTTTTTGTAGAGACGGGTCTCACTTTGTTGCCCAGGCTGGTCTTGAACTCCTGGCGTCAAGTAATCCTCCTGCTTCAGCCTCCCAAAGCACTGTGATTACAGGCATGAGCCACTGCACCCAGCGTTACCTCTTTTAAAAAAATCTTCTCCTTGAATTGCTTGAACCCGGGAGGCAGAGGTTGCAGTGAGCCAAGATCATGCCACTGCACTCCAGCCTGGGCAACAAAGAGCGAAACTCCATCTAAAAAAAAAAAAAAAAAAATCTCCTTTATTTTTCACTCACTCACTCACTTCTTGGTTGAGAATCCTCTCCATAACTCCTAACAAGAATTCCTCAAAACTTAGTTCCTCCTTCCTGGGTCTACTCCTTTTTCCACTTGATAATCTCTTTGCCCTTCCCTGAGCAGGTTTTCTAGCCATTGGAGCATCTCCTGTCCCCATCCATCATTTCTCCAACCTGCATAATAAGGCCTGGGAATTGGAAGAGAGATTGGTAGGGTGGGAATGCTAGGTCCTTATACCAAAATTTTCCTCAGATAATTTGTTTTTCTTTTCTTTTCTTTCTTTTTTACTTTTCTTTTCCTGCCCAAAGCACAAGAGGGAAAATAATTTTTTTGTTCCTGATACAGATGTTCTAACAGTCATGTTTAAAAGGACTGCATTCCAGGCAGTCCTTTATTTCTCACATTGAAACGATATCCAAACTTATTAAAAGTTAAGTGCGGCCCCTCCAACTATGCTACTTCCTTTTTTCTCTTTAGTGAATAAAAGCAAGTAACTTCTGGCCATCACTGACTACCCTATTATTCTATACCAACAATGCGTTGCTGTTCCTTCCACAACCCTCGACCTCTAATTTTGGCAACAGATTAAAGAAGAGAGTTTCAGATGATTCCCTCCTATACATTAATCTCTCTCCAGGTCCTGGAGATCTTCCTTAGCGTATTTTTTTCCTAAAGAGAGTTGCAAATATGGGCCTGGGAAGGGTGGCTCACGCCTGTAATCCCAGCACTTTAGGAGGCTGAGGCGGGTGGATCACTTGAGCTCAGGAGTTCGAGACCAGCCTGGTCAACATGGTGAAACCCCATCTCTATTAAAAATACAAAAATTAGCCAGGCATGGTGGCGGGCACCTGTAATCCCAGCTATCCAGGAGGCTGAGGCAGGAGAATTGCTTGAAGCTGGGAGGCAGAGGCTGCAGGGAGCCGAGATCACACCACTGCTCTCCAGCCTGGGCTACAGAGCAAGACTCCATCTCAAAAAAAAAAAAAAAAAAAAAAAGAGAGAGAGAGAGTTGCAAAATATGAGAGTGGTTAACCTGAGTGCCACTGGGATCTCTGAATGTCCACAAGTTGTATGCAGAATGTGCAGTATGTGGTGTGGTGCAGTCTTCTGGATTTTCCTTTTTTTTTTTTTGAGCCAGGATCTCATTCTGTCACCCAGGCTGGAGTGCAGTGGCATGATCATAGCTCACTGTAGCCTTAACCTCCCAGGCCCAAGCAATCCTCCTGCCTCAGCCTCCCTAGTAGCTGGGACTGCAGGCACACACCACCACGCCTGGCTAATTTTTATTTATTTATTTATTTTTGATAGAGATGGGGTTTCACCATGTTGCCCTGGCTGGTCTCAAATTCCCGGGCTCAAGTGATCCTCCTTCCTTGGCTTTCCAAAGTGCTGGGATTACAGACGTGAGCCACCATGCCCGTCCTCTTCTGGATTTTTCTGAGGAAAGTCCATAGTTTTTTTAAAAATAATTTTATTGAGGTATAATTTGTATACAATGAATTTATCCAATTTAAGTATACAGTTCAATGAGTTTTGACAGATATATATTATCTGGGTCTCTAACTTTTTTAATATTCTCAAAGAAATCTAAAGAATACAGAATAAAAAAGGAAATGTTAAAGAAGCATTTAGTAATCAAACTAGGAGCATAATTCTTCAGTGGCCTTTTTTGTCTTGATAAAGTTTGGGGGTTCTTAATATTATGATTATAAAACTTAGGGCTGGGCACGGTGGCTCACGCCTGTAATCCCAGCACTTTGGGAGGCCGAGGCAGGCGGATCACAAGGTCAGGAGATGGAGACCATCCTGGCTAACACGGTGAAACCCCGTCTCTAATAAAAATACAAAAAATTAGCCGGGCGTGGTGATGGGCGCCTGTAGTCCCAGCTACTCGGGACGCTGAGGCAGGAGAATGGCGTGAACCCGGGAGGCAGAGCTTGCAGTGAGCTGAGATCACGCAACTGCACTCCAGCCTAGGCAACAGAGCGAGACTCCATCTCAAAAAAAAACAAAAACAAAACCAAAAACTTATTAACTGTTCATCATTCAGTGACAGGTGCAGGCCACCACACCTGGCTAATTTTTGTAGTTTTAGTAGAGACGGAGTTTCACCATGTTGGCTAGGCTGATCTCGAATCCCTGGCCTCAAGTGATCTGCCTGCCTCGGCCTCCCAAAGTGCTGGGATTACAGGCAGAGCCACCGCACTGGGCACCTTCCAAGTTCTTTTTTGTGCATGAGTGTGTTGGGGTGGGGGCTTCCACTTCCAATTTGTTCTCTACATATAGCCAGAGTCATCCTCTTCAGACCCATGTCATTCTTACTTTTGTTTTGTTTCTTTCTTTTTGCCCCTGTGTTTTCTTTATTTTTCTTCATTTCCTTTTTTTGCCCCATGTCACTTGTTTGATCCAGTGATTTCCAAACTTATCTTAGAATATGGGGTCGTGTCTGATGTAGGTCTGTCTGCCTCTCTACACCTAAGTCCCCTGACTTACCACACGGCAGCCACCTTTACATTCCTTCTTCCCACATAAGGCTCATCTTGCCTCATGGCCTTTGCACTTGCTGCCTTCTCTGCTTGGAATGACCTTCCCTAGCTCTGCACAGAGCCAGCCCCTCCTGGTTCTATAGCACTGTGTTCAGATGTCTCGACCTCAAAAGGGCCTCTGCTCACCACAGACAGACCTACGCTTGCCCTCTGTCTGATCACTCTCTCCTTCCTAGGGCTGTCTAGAATCAGAGGTTATCTGTCTAGATTCTTTCTTTACTCCTGTGTTATCTGTTTCCCACTAATAGAATGTGAATTCTACCAGTGATTATGCTTGTCTTTTTTTTTTTTTTTTAATATGTGAGACAGGGTCTTGCTCTGTCATCCAAATTGGAGTACAGTAGCGCAATCACAGCTCACTGCAGCCTCAACCTCCTGGCCTTAAGCAATGCTCCTGCCTTAGCCTCCTGAGTAGCTGGGACTACAGGCATGTGCCACCATGCCTGGTTAATTTTTTTATTTTTTATACAGATGGGAGTCTCACTATATTGCCCAAGGTGGTCCAAACTCTTGGGCTCAAACAATCCTCCCACCTCTGCCTCCCAAAATGCTGGGATTACAGACATGAGCCACTGTGCCTTGCAATTATACTTGTCTTGTTCGCCACAGTAGCCCCAGTGCCTGCCTAGCACAGAATCTGCCATGTGGCTGATGCTCAATTCAATATTGATTGAGTAAATGTAAGTCAACCCATGTCCCTTCTCTGCTCAAGACCCTCCGATGGCCAAAGTCCTCACAATGTTCTACAGGTTGCGACACCTTCTGGCCCATTCTTCATCTACTTCCTATTTCTTTCCCTCTCGTTAACATTGCTCCAGCCAACCTAACCTAGTTATGGTTCATCAGAAACACCAAACACTCCCATCTCAGTCCTTGGCACTTGCCATACTCTCTGCCCAGAATACTCTTCTCCCAGGTATCAATCTCTCATTTCAACATTAGTGAGGCCTTCCCTGACCATCCTAAAATAACAATTCTTATCCCTTTCCCCTGAATTTTTGTTAATCATGACATTTATCATCATTTGATACATAATACATTTTACATATTTATTTTGTTTACTTTGTTTCCCCAACTAGATCATCACCTCCACAAGCAGGGATATTCTCTTTTGTTCACTGCTTATATCCCCAGTGCCAGTCATAGTTCCTGGCACATAACTGACACTGTATTTATTGGTTGATTGAATGAATGATGGTTTTATCAGTGTATTAAAGATGTTATACAGCTTTGTGTGTTGCTGTGTTTACTGTAAATAGGTTGTAAAGGCTGTTCACAACATTTCTGTGTCTTATTTCTGTAGAGCCACGGAAGAAATTTCTTTCTGTCTCAACCCTAGGAAAAGCTGTGCTTCCTCTGCGTGGCTAGTTGCTTCTTAAGGACAGCGTGAATCATGTTATATGGATCATTGTGTGTACCTCTACATTAGCCATGAGAGAGTTCAGAGCCTTGCTCCATGGCCTGCCTCAAGCAAATGATGATTATGCATTCTGCATGCCAACCAAATTCTTAACTTCATTTATCTTTTCTACCTTAATGTTTTATTTTTATTATTTTTAATTTTTTAATTTTTTTTTTTTTTTTGAGACGGAGTCTCATTCTGTTGCCCCAGCTGGAGTGCAGGGGTGCAGTCTCGGCTGACTGCAACCTCCGCCTACCAGGTTCAAGCAATTCTCCTGCCTCAGCCTCCCGAGTAGCTGGGATTACAGGCGTGCACCACCATGCCCAGCTAATTTTTCTGTGTTTTTAGTAGAGACGGGGTTTCACCATGTTGGCCAGGCTGGTCTTGAACTCCTGACTGCAAATGATATGTCCGCCTTGGCCTCCCAAAGTGCTGGGGTTATAGGCATGAACCACCATGCCCAGCCAATTTTTTTTTTTTTTTTTTTTTTTTTTTGAGACGGAGTTTCGCTCTTGTTGCCCAGGCTGCAGTGCAATGGTGCAATCTCGGCTCACTACAACCTCTGCTTCCCGGGTTCAAGTGATTCTCCTGCCTCAGCCTGCCGAGTAGCTGGGATTACAGGCATGTGCCACCATGCCCGGCTAATTTTGTATTTTTAGTAGAGACGGGATTTCTCCATATTGGTCAGGCCGGTCTCGAACTCCCAAACTCAGGTGATCCGCCCACCTCAGCCTCCCAAAGTGCTGGGATTACAGGCATGAGCCACGGCACCTGGCCCAATTTTTTAATTTATCCAGTTTTCTCCAGTATTTATTTAAACTTATATTTCTTTTTCTGGTATGATTTTTCCAGCTACATTACATGGATTTTTTTTCCATAATCAAGCAGGATATTAAAAAATGAATTTTATAAATAGAATTAACTGCTATATCTCAACTTTGCATTCGGCTTTTTATTTTTATTTTTTGTTTTGTGTATGTGTGTATGTATGTATTTATTTATTTTGAGATGGAGTCTCACTCTTGTTGCCCAGGCTGGAGTGCAGTGGCAAGATCTCGGCTTACTACAACCTGTGCCTCCCAGGTTCAAGCGATTCTCCTTCCTCAGCCTCCTGAGTAGCTGGGAATACAGGTGCCCGCCACCACGCCTGGCTGATTTTTGTACTTTTAGTAGAGATGGGATTTCGCCATGTTGGCCAGGCAGACTGGTCTTGAATCCCTGACCTCAGGTGATCCGCCTGCCTCGGCCTCCCAAAGTGCTGGGATTACTGGCATGAGCCACAGCACCCGGCCGCATTCAGCTTTTTTACTTAGCAGAATAGCACATTATAAATTCCTTAGATACTTGATTTTTAATGGTTGTATTCATAGACTGGCTATAGGATAATTCCCTTTACTATTGTCATGCAATTATTTCCAAAGTGTGGTCTTTAGACCACCGCTGGGTCTATACCCCAAAGAAAGGAAACCAGTAACTGGCCAGGCGCGGTAACCGGCCAGGCGCAGTGGCTCACGCCTGTAATCCCCGCACTTTGGGAGGCCGAGGCGGGCGGATCACGAGGTCAGGAGATCGAGACCATCCTGGCTAACACAGTGAAACCCCGTCTCTACTAAAAATACAAAAAAAATTAGCCGGGCGAGGTGGCGGGCGCCTGTAGTCCCAACTACTCGGGAGGCTGAGTCAGGAGAATGGCGTGAACCCCGGGGGGCGGAGCCTGCAGTGAGCAGAGATCGCGCCACTGCACTCCAGCCTGGGCGACAGCGAGACTCTGTCTCAAAAAAAAAAAAAAAAAAAGAAAGGAAACCAGTATATGGGAGTGATATCTGCACTCCCTTGTTTGTTGCGACACTCTTCACAATAGCCAAAGTTTGGAAGCAGCCTACGTGTCCATCAACAGATGAGTGGATAAAGAAAATGTGGTTCTTATACACAATGAAGTACTATTCAACCATAAAAAGAATGAGATCCTGTCATTTGCAACAACATGAATGGAACTGGAGGTCATTATGCTAAGTGAAATATGCCAGACATAGAAAGACAAACATCACATGTTCTCACATATTGTGGGACCTGAAAATCAAAACAGTTTAGCTCATGGAGATAGAGAGTGGAAGGATGGTTATCAGAGGCTGGGAAGGGTCGTGGCAGAGTTGGGGAGAGGTGGGCATGGTTAATAGGTACCAAAAACATTGTTAGAATGAATAAGACCTAATATTTTATAGCACAACAGGATGACTATTGTGCATTAGTAATTTTTTAAATAATATTAAAATTTTAATACATTTTTATTTAGTAATATTAAATGTACGTTTATTGGCTGGGTGCAGTAGCTCAGGCCTGTAATTTGGGAGGCTGAGGTGGGTGGATCACTTGAGGTCAGGAGTTTGAGACCAGCCTGGCCAACATGGCAAAACCCCATCTCTACTAAAAATACAAAAATCAACTGGGTGCAGTGGCTCACACCTGTAATTCCAGCTACTTGGGAGGCTGAGGCAGGAGAATCACTTGAACCTGGGAGGCGGAGGTTGCAGTGAGCTGAGATCGTGCCATTGCACTTCAGCCTGAACTAAAAGGTCAAAACTCTGTTTCCAAAAAAAATTTATTAAAATAACTAAAAGAATATAATTGGACTGTTTGTAACACAAAGGATAAATGCTTGAGGGGGTGGATACTCCATTTTATATGATATGATTCCTATGCATTGCATGCCTGTATCAAGACATCTGTATACCCCACAAATACATAGACCTACTGTGTACTCCCAAAAATTAAAAGATAAAAATAAAAACAGTGCTGGAATTAACATCTTTATGCACAAAGCTTTTTCATTTTTCGTATTGTTTACTGAATAGGTTAGAATTTCCCTATTTCTTAATAACACCATCTACTGGCTATACTGTGTCTACCTGTGTTAAATATGAACCCTACAGAGATTAACAGGCTGATTGTGACCCTTACACTTCCCTTGAGTTGAGAGTAGAATTGGGATTACTTCTCAACTCAAATCGAAGGCACTAAATGCATGTGTATTCTGATGACATTTTTCTTTTTCTTTCTCAAGCTTCCACTGCGATTCCAAAGACTTGGACACCTGGTGGCTCTGATGGCACTGCTCTGTGGGGACCCACAGGAAAAGGTGGCTGAGGAGGCTGCAGAGGGCATTCACTACCTGCTGCATATCACCCTGAGGCTGAAGTGTAAGGCACTGCTGAAGGCCGCGAGGTCCTGAGTGAAGTCTCCAGCACAACATAAGCACCAGCCCTCCTTATGCACTCAGTCCCCATGTTCTGGAAAGGCCTTTTACAGTAGTTCATAAAGAGAAAGATACATGGTCCATAGGCAGAGATGAAGCAACACTGACTTAATAATTAGAATCCTAACACTAGATCAGACCCATCATTGTCATCCATTTGCATAGCCAGGGAGTGGCTAAACATGTGGCCCTGTGGACAAACGAGAGCAATTAGTTTGGTCAGAAGTAGGAGTGAGGCTGGGCGCAGTGGCTCACTCCTATATTCATAGCATTTTGCCAGGCCAAGCCAGGAGGACTGCGTGGGCCCAGGAGTTCAAGACCAGCCTGGGCAACATGGAAAACCCCTTCTCTACAGAAAATTTTAAAAATTGGCTGGCATGGTGGAGTATGCCTATAATCTCAACTACTCAGGAGGCGAAGGTGGGAGAATCGCTTGCGCCCAGGAGGTCGAGGCTGCAGGAAAATTAATGTCCTTATGAAGGGAAATTACAGGGGCCATGAGTAAGAATCAAATCTAGTTGCTGGGTTCAGGAAAGGTAATCCAGAGAATAAAGAGCAGTTTGCCTCCTAAAGAGGTGGTAAGAGTGTATTAGGCAGAAGGAATGGCTAAGGAAAGGATCCTGGGTAGGCGTGAGCTTGAGGAGTTTGAAAAATAGAGAGAGGGCCAGTGTGGTCAAGGAATGAATCACTGACTTCCATGGTTAGAAGGGACTTTAGAGGATATCTAACCCAGCATTCCCCCAGTGTTTGAATCTCAGTCTACTCCATCCCTACCAAGTACAGTCATGCACCATATAATGACATTTCAGTCAACAACTGATCATGTATGGGTCATGTAAGATTAGAATGGAGCTGAAATTTTTCTTTTTATTTTATTTTATTTTGAGATAGAGTCTCACTCTGTCACCCAGGCTGGAGTGCAGTGGTGTGATCTCAGCTCACTGCAACCTCCACCTCCCAGGTTCAAGCAGTTCTTGTGCCTCAGCCTCCCGAGTAGCTGGGATTACAGGCAGCTGCCACCACACTCAGCCAATTTTTGTATTTTTAGTAGAGATAGGGTTTCACCATCTCTACTAAATGTTACTTAATGTTGGCCCGGCTGGTCTCAAACTCCTGATCTCAAGTGATCTGCCCGCCTTGGCATCCCAAAGTGCTAGGATTACAAGTGTGAACCACCACGCCCAGCCTTATTTTTTTTTTTTTTTTTTAAGAAAGGAAGTCTCGACTTGGCACAGTGGCTCACACCTGTAATCCCAGCACTTTGGGAGGCCAAGGCGGGTGAATCATGAGGTCAAGAGATCGAGACCATCCTGGCCAACCTGGTGAAACCCTGTCTCTACTAAAAATACAAAAAGTAGCTGAGCGTGGTAGCACGCCTGTAGTCCCAGCTACTTGGGAGGCTGAGGCGGGAGAATCGCTTGAACCTGGGAGGCGGAGGTTGCAGTGAGCCGAGATCATACCACTGTACTCCAGCTGGTGACAGAGCAAGACTCCATCTCAAAAAAAAATAAAAAATAAAAAAAAAGAATAAAAAGAAATGAAGTCTCACTATGTTGCCCAGGCTGGTCTCCAACTCTTGAGCTCAAGCAGTCTTCCTACCTCAGCTTCCTAAAGTGCAGGGACTACAGGTGTCTACCACCGTACCCAGCTGAGCTGAAAGTTTTCTATCACCTAGTGACATTGTAGCCATCATAACGTTACGGTACAATGCATTACTCATGTTTGTGGTGATACTGGTGTAAACAAACCTACTGCACTGCCAGTCATATAAAAGTATAGCACCGGCCGGGTGCTGTGGCTCACGCCTGTAATCCCAGCACTTTGGGAGGCCGAGGCGGGCGGATCACGAGGTCAGGAGATCGAGACCATCTTGGCTAACACGGTGAAACCCCGTCTCTACTAAAAATACAAAAAATTAGCTGGGCGAGGTGGCAGGCACCTATAATCCCAGCTACTCGGGAGGCTGAGGCAGGAGAATGGCATGAACCCAGGAGGCGGAGCTTGCAGTGAGCCAAGATAGCGCCACTGCAGTTCAGCCTGGGTGAAAGAGCAAGACTCCGTCTCTGGAAAAAAAAAAAAAAAAAGTATAGCACCTACAATTAGGTACAGTATATATCCTTGGTAATGATAATAAATATGTTACTGGTTCATTTAGTTACTATACATTTTATCATTATTTTAGCATGACTCCTTCTACTTATTAAAAAAACAGTTAGCTGTGAAACATCCCCAGGCAGGCCCATCAGGAGGTATTCCTGAAGAAGGCATTGTTATCATAGGAGATGACAGTTCCATGTGTGTTATTGCCCTGAATACCTTCCAGTGGGGCAGGATGTGGAGATGGAAGACAGTGGTATTGATTATCCTGATCCTGTGTAGGCCTAGGCTAGTGTGTGTTTTTGTCTTGGTTTTTAACAAAAAACACTTTAGAATTAAAAAAAAAAAAGTTAGCCAGGCGCAGAGGCTCATGCCTGTAATCCCAGCACTTTGGGAGGCCGAGGAGGGTCCATCACCTGAGGTCAGGAATTCAAGACCAGCCTGGCCAACAAGGCAAAACCCTGTCTCTACTAAAAATACAAAAATTAGCCTGGCGTGGTGGCGCGTGCCTATAGTCCCAGCTACTCAGGAGGCTGAGGCAGGAGAATCACTTAAACGTGGGAGGTGGAGGTTGCAGTGAGCTGAGATCGCGCCACTGCACTCCAGCCTGGGTGACAGAGTGAGAGACTCTGTCTTAAAAAAAAAAGTACACTCTATGTGATGTTCATGCAGTGACGCAATAGCCTAACAGTGCATTTCTCAAAACATATCCCTGTTGTTAAGCTACACACAACCATAGTTCCTCTGCCTCAGTCTGTGCTTCACATGGATGAGGAAGCTCCATGCTTCCCAAAGCAACTGTCCTGTCGTTGGGCACCTCTGAGTATGAGCAATCTCTACCAGGTATACAGCCAAAGAAATACAGTTGATTATTGATTCAGCAAATAGTTATGAAGCATTTATTGTTCTAGTGATGCATCAGTAAACAAGACAAACAAGATACCTTCCCCCATGGAACTTATCTTCTAGTTGGAGAGAAAGTATCCTCAGCCAAGGGCTCAAAGATAAATTTTCCATCTACGAATTCCCAGCAAATATTAGGTCACAATAAAACATGAGAAAAACAAGACACTACAAGGAGCATTGGCATACTTGACACATGATGAAGAGTTCTGATATCAGAATTATCATACACAATATAAAGTTGGGCAATTTTTCTGGGAACCTAAGCTTCATAGGGAGACCCCTCACAATTCCTCACCAGTGGGGAAATAAGGTAGCATGCTTTGGTTATACTCACAAATCACTCAAATGCTCTGGTCTTACAAAAAGCTCTTTGCTTTTGCTTTTGCTTTTTTTCTTCTTCTTTTTAAAGACAGGGTTGGCTGGGCATGGTGGCTCATGCCTGTAATCCCAGCACTTGGGGAGGCTGAGGTGGGTGGATCACCTGAGGTCAGGAGTTCAAGACCAGTCTGAACCAAAATGGAGAAACCCTGTCTCTACTAAAAATACAAAATTAGCTGGGTGTGGTGGCGCATGCTTATAATCCCAGCTACTCAGGAGGCTGAGGCAGGAGAATCACCTCCAGGAGGCAGAGGTTGCGGTGAGCTGAGATCACGCCATTGCACTCCAGCCTGGGCGATAAGAGTGAAACTCTGCCTCAAAAAAAAAAAAAAAAAAAATTAAAAAAAAAAGACAGGGTCTTAACTCTCACCCAGGCTGGAGTGCGGTGGCGTGATCTCGGTTCACTGCAAGCTCCACCTCTTGGGTTCAAGTGATCCTCCCACCTCAGCCTCCCAAGTAGTTGGGACTACAGGAGAGCGCCACCATGCTTGGCTAATTTTTTTATTTTTTGGTAGAATCAAGGTTTCACCATGTTGGCCAGGGTTGTCTCGAACTCTTGACTTCAAGTGATCCATCTGCCTCGACCTCCTCTTTGTTTTTTCTTTTGGCTCTTTTTATGTATTGTTCTAGAAGAAAAGAGAAATAAATCAGCCTTCAGATGAACACACACTCCCTCCCCCAGGCATTTTTGTTCAAGTGAAAAAGAAGAGTGAGATCTTGGGATCCACTTTAAACTGAAGATCAACCAGACCTGTAAAATCAAGAAGAAAAAAAGAAGCCAGAAAGTATTAATATTTTATATTTTCTTTTCAGATATCACTCATGACAAGGAAAATCAGCAAAGCTTGAAAAGAGCATTGACAAAATGTCGAGAATTCCTGGAGCTCTACAGCTCTGCCACTAAATGCTTCTACAGCTGTCCCTTCAGAATTGCCCAGGTAATAAGAATGGCTAAAATTATAACCACAGCCAGAAGTGTTGGCAAGGGTGGGGAACAACCAGAAGTCTCCTGCATTTATTTATGGAAACGTAAAACAGTAAAAACCACTTTGGAAAAAGTTCTGGTCGTTTCTTGTAAAACAAAACCATACACAATTGCCCAGAGAATGTGGTCTCTAAACGTTCCATAGTTTGGAGACAAGGCACCATGTTCCTGGCCCTATACACCTTGCCTTCTTAGTTTGGGGGTTAAGGTCAACCTGCCATTGAGGCCAGTATCCCCGGATTTCACTTCATACCAGCTCTGCTTCTACTATTAATAATTGCTGGTCTCTTGCAAACGTAAATGCTGGTCACAAAAAGGAGCTGCAAGAGAGTATGGTTGATCCAACAAGCCAGACATTTTTAAATTAATGTAGTTATTCATTATTCAATAAATATATATCTGCCAGGTATCAGGCATGCTAGGGGATGGGGAAAATAAAGAAAACCCGCAGATCTTACTCATGTAGGGTGAAAGGAACCAAGTAATTTCATCTCTCTGCACATCAGTTTTCTCATCTGTGCGATGGAGATCTGTAAAAATTGCGACAGTTTTTACAATTTCTTTTTTACAATTTACACTGTTTACAATTCGGTCGTTGTTAAATGAGATATTGTATGGAAAATGCTTTGCTAAATGCTTGTCACATAGTAAGTGCCTAGTAGATTGTACCTATTATAATCATGTGAAGGACTTTATCTACTACCAAATGGAATGAGAAACAGAATGACACATTCTTTTAGTATGTTGTCTCCTGAAAAGGCATTTTAATTATGCCTGGGAACCTGTTAGCTGTGTAACATTAGGGCCTTTTTTTTTTAAGTCCTATCCTATAAAAGTATGACTCTTTCTGAAGATCTCATAATAAAGCTTCTTTCTTTTTCTTTTCTTTTCTTTTCGTTTTGTTTTGTTTTGTTTTGTTTTGTTTTGTTTTGTTTTGTTTTGTTTTGTTTGCGGGGGCTGTTTCTTTGAGACAGAGTTTCGCTCTTGTTGCCCAGGCTGGAGTGCAATGGCGCAATCTTGGCCCACTGCAACCTCCGCCTCCTGGGTTCAAGCAATTCTCCTGCCTCAGCCTCTTGAGTAGCTGGGATTATAGGCATGTGCCATCACACCCGGCTAATTTTGTATTTTTGGTAGAGATGGGGTTTCTCCATGTTGGTCAGGCTGATTTTGAACTCTGACCTCAGGTGATCCGCCTGCCTTGGCCTCCCAAAGTGGTGGGTTTACAGACGTGAGCCACCACGCCAGGCATTTTTTTTGTTTTGTTTTTTTGTCTTTTGAGACGGGGTTTCACTCTGTCGCCCAGGCTGGAGTGCAGTGGCACGATCTCATCTCACTGCAACCTCCGCCTCCCAGATTCAAGTGATTCTCCTCCCTCAGCCTCCCAAAGAGCTGGGATTACAGGCATGCACCACAACGCCCGGCTAATTTTTATATTTTTACTAGAGACAGGGTTCCTCCATGTTGGCCAAGTGGCTAGTCTCGAGTCGTGGGCTCAAGTGTTTCTCCTGCTTTAGGGTCCCAAACAACTGGGATTACAGGCATGAGCCACTGTGCCTGGTCAATAAAGCTTCTTTCTAAATGTCAGCAGCAGGCTGGATGCGGTGGCTCACCCCTGTCATTCCAGCACTTTGGGAGGCTGAGGTGGAAGGATCACTTGAGCCCAGGATTCGAGACCATCCTGGGCAACATAATGAGACCTCATCTCTATAAATAAAAAAATTATCTGGGTGTGGAGGTGCACGCCTGTAGTCCTAGCTACTCAGGAAGCTGAAGTGGGAGGATGACTTCAGCCTGGGAGGTCCAGGCTGCAGTGAGCTGTGATCCCACCACTGCACTCCAGCCTCAGTGTCAGAGCAGCAAAAGGCCATGCACAGATGCTAGCAGTGGACATTTGGATTGCTTCCACCTTTTTACCATGGTAAACAAGACTGGGCTGGGTGCATGGCTCGCACCTATAATCCCGACACTTTGGGAGGCTGAGGTGGGAGGATCTCTTGAGCCAAGAGTTCATGGCCAGCCTGGGCAACATAGTGAGACCCCTGTCTTTACAAAAAAATTTAAACATTATCAGAGTGTGGTAGCAGGTGCCTGTAGCCTTAGCTACTCAGAAGGCTGAGGCAGGAGGATCACTTGAGCCCAAGAGGTTGAGGCTACAGTGAGCCATGATTGTGCCCCTGCCTGGGTGACAGAGTAAGATGCTATCTCCAAAAACGAAACAAAACCACAAGACTCAAATAAAACAGCCTTGTACATCTTTGTCCAATTCTCTGATTGTTAATTTAGACTCAAGTCCTTGTTCAGGGCACTTTCTATCATACCATATTTCCCTATTTCTTGGAAGTTCATTTTCCTACATCATTTCAGGTCTTTGAAGGTTTTCTTGATTCAGATGAGCTCTGCCAGTTTATAATGACTACATTTGATACCCTGAAAAACCTGAAACATCCCTGCATCCAGCGATCAGCAGGAGAATTACTGCTAACTTTGGCGAAAAATGCAGAGTCCCAATTTGAGAAGGTAACCTTTCAGTGGCCATTTCCTGGGTTCAGAAAGCCAGTAGAACTTCTTCATCCCTGCAGCTACTGAAGTCTCTGCTTGTCCTATTCAGCTGAGGATGACTACTCATGAGTACAGATTAAAGCCTTAGTCTATTTAGTCACAAATATCCATTCTATAAACATACACCAAACAACCACTGTGTATGTAACTAGGGAGGGAGTTTTTTTTTAATCTAAGATGTGGTCCATGACCGGGCGCGGTGTCTCACGCCTGTAATCCTGGCACTTTGGGAGGCTGAAGCAGGTGGATCATGAGGTCAAGAAATCGAGACCATCCTGGCCAACATGGTGAAACCCCGTCTCTACTAAAAATACAAAAATTAGCTGGGTGTGGTGGTGCATGCCTGTAGTCCCAGCTACTCGGGAGGCTGAGGCAAGAGAATCGCTTGAACCCGGCAGGTGGAGGTTGCAGTGAGCCAAGGTCGCACCACTGCACTCCAGCCTGGGCAACAGGGCGAGACTCCATCTCAAAAAAAAAAAGATGTGGTCCATATTTTCTAGAAGAGTAGAGTTTTTCTGGGGAGACATAACTAACACATATGAGAATAACTTTAATTTAGATACTCATCCAGATGGGTTAAAGTATCAAGATTTAAAAAGCTGTAAGTGGTCAGGCGCAGTGGCTTACGCCTGTAATCCCAGCACTTTGGGAGGCTGAGGCAGGCAGACAGGTTGAGCTCAAGAGTTCGAGACCAGCCTCGGCAACATAGCGAAACCCTGTCTCTACTTAAAATACAAAAATTAGCCAGGCGTGGTGCACACCTGCATTGCCAGCTATTTGGATGGCTGAGGCAGGACAATTGCTTGAACACAGGAGGCGGAGGCTGCAGTGAGCTGAGATCACACCACTGCCCTCCAGCTTGGGTGACAGAGTGAGACCCTGCCTCAAAATAAATAAATAAATAAAAGTAAATAAAAAGCCATAAGTGACCCTAGAAGGAGGCAGACTTAGAAATCAAAATTAAGAGAATTTATCTAAATGTATCTAAAATTAATACATCAAGAAATAACTATATAGTTATGTTATTTAGAAACAGAGAAGGACATGCTGGAAGAGACAAAAGGGATAAAAGTAGTTCTCTCTGGAAAACAGACCTGGGGAATAGGGAGGAAAGAAGCTTGAAATACCACTGGACATTTTAAATTGTGTGCATATTGTACTTAGGTACGAATTAAAAATTATTTAAGAATGATGAGAACCGGCTGGGTATGGTGGCTCACACTTATAATCCCAGCACTTTGGGAGGTTTTGGCAGGCAAATTTCTTGGGCCCAGGAGTTCAAGACCAGCCTGGGCAACGTAGTGAGACCCCATCTCTACAAAAAAACTTTTTAAAATTAGCCAGGCATGGTGGCACACACCTGTGTTCCCAGCTACTTGGGAAGCTGAGGCAGGAGGATTGCTTGAGCCCAGTAAGACAAGGCTGCAGGGAGCCATGATCATGCCTTTACATTCCAGTCTGGGCGACAGAGGGAGATCTTGTCTCAAAAAACAACAGCAAATAAAACAAAAACAACAACAACAAATGATGAGCACCCTTTTTTTAACCTATTAAAATAACAAAGATGCAAAAACAATAACACGATAAGAGCATGGTGAGATGGGCGTTTGTATCAGTTGGGTGCTTTTAGCAGCAAAAAAAGCCCAACAGGTAGAAGTTTAACCAAAGGATTTATTCTCTCACATAATAACAAGTCTGGACATAGTGTATTTTCCAAGATCGATTCAGTGATTCAAAGTTATCAAAGACCCAGGGGTTTCTTCATCCTTCTGCCTTGTCTGTTCATGTGGTCATAAGGTAGTCAGAGCAATTTTGGACTTTCCGAGTGGAGTAGACTATGTCCAAGAAGAAGAAAGATGTTGCCTTCCTTTTTATGTCTTTATTCAGGGAAGAAAATCTTTCCCCAAAACCCCAGTAAATTTACCCTTGTGTTTGTTAGCCAGAATTATTATTATTATTATTATTATTTTATTTATTTATTTTTGGAGACAGCATTTTGCTCTGTTGCTCAGGCTTGAGTGCAGTGGTGCAGTCTCGGCTCCCTGCAACCTCCGCCTCCCAGGTTGCTGTCTCCTCACAATACCCAGGCAACCTCAGCCTCCCGAGTAGCTGGGATTACAGGCACCTGCCATGACGCCCAGCTAATATTTTGTATTTTTAGCAGAGATGGGGTTTCACCATGTTGGCAAGGCCGGTCTTGAACTCCTGACCTCAAATGATCCACCTGCCGCAGCCTCCCAAAGTGCTGGGATTACTGCCATGAGCCACCGTGCCCAGCCTACTGGTGCTGATGATGGCCATTTTATATTGAGTGGTTGAGGTGTGCCTCTCTGAGAAGTTGCCATTTCCACAGAGACAGGAACCCATGCGTCTGTGGGTGGGAAGAGTGGTCCAAGCAGAGAAATGGACCAAAGCCCAGTGGCTCCTGTTTCCCTTACCTGAGCCTGATGGACATCTCTGGGAAGAAGATAGATAAGGACTCCACTGCCATTCTCAGAATCACAGTGGGAAAAAGCCCAGCTTCCTTGCAATACTTTTATTAGTTTGTCTTGTTATAAAATCAATACATCAATTATTGAGGAAAAATTAGAAAAAATATAGAAGCAAAAAAATCTAATATTCTATCCCTCAAAAACACAGTATTGACAGCTTTGATTATAAATCTTTCCAAATCCTTCATATGTGTGTACATACATACAGATATATTTTAAGTAGTTTTAATCATAAACTTTAAAAAATAATAAACAGTTTGTTTAAAAGTCACCCCCTAGGGGTCAGGCACAGTGGCTCATACCTGTAATTCCAGTACTTTGGGAGGCCAAGGCAGGAGGATCGCTTGAGCCCAGGAATTCAAGACCAGCCTGGGCAACGTAGACAGATCTTGTCTCTACAAAAAAATACAACAATGACCTGGGTGGTGGTGTGTGCCTGTAGTCCCAGCTACTTGGGAGGCTGAGGTGGGAGGATCACTTGAGGCCAGGGGTTCAAGGCTGCAGTGAGCTGTGTTTGCACTGCTGCATTCCAGGCTGGGCAACAGAGCAAGACCCTGTCTTTAAAAAAAGTCACCCCCCCACCCCAGGACCTTTCAGAAATGGCCACAAAATCCTCAATAACCATCAGTGTCTTATAGGATTACAGTCTTAGTAATTTCTTTTTCCTCTTCAGGTGCCAGAAATTATGGGAGTTATCTGTGCCCAGTTATCCGTAATCAGCCAGCCTAGAGTCCGCCAGCAAATCATAAATACCGTGAGTTTATTTATATCCAGACCCAAGTACACAGATATAGTACTCAGCTTCCTTCTGTGTCATCCAGTGCCGTATAACAGGTAACAGAACCCCGTACAGCCTCTGGATTAAATTGGAGTATGTGACACAGCTCTGGGTATTGTGAAACATGGTTGCCCTCAAAAATCTAATGATTCTTTTGTAGAGAAGACACGGTATGCATAAAGCTTGTGATATAAATCAGAACATAATGCATAATCATCAGAAAAGAATCCCACAAATCCCAAATGAAGAACATTCTGTAAGATAATTGAACTGGACTCTTCAAAAAAGTTAACATTATGGAAGTAAAACTGGTGGTGAGGGAACTGTCCTAGATAAAAAGATATTCAAAAACATACCCAAATGCACTGTGTGACCTTGATTGGATCCTGGTTCAAAAACAGAAGCTATAAAAGAAAGCTTGGAGAAATTTAAATATGGACTCTATACTAGAATATTAAATTGGCGTAATTTTCTGGCCAGGCACAGTGGCTGACACCTGTAATCCCAGCACTTTGGGATGCAGAAGTGGGCAGATCACTTAAGGCCAGGAGTTCAAGACCAGCCTGGCCAACATGGTGAACCCTCGTCTCTACTAAAAATACGAAATTTACCCGGGCATGGGGCAGATGCCTCTAATTCCAGCTACTTGGGAGGCTGAGGTGGGAGAATCGCTTGAACCCAGGAGGAGGAGGTTGCAGTAAGCCAAGATCCCACCACTGCACTCCAGCCTGGGCGACAGAGTGAGACTCTGTCTCAGATAAACAAACAACAAAAATTAGTGTAATTTTCTTGGGTGTGAAATACTATGGTTATGCAGAAGGATGTCCTTATTCTTAGGAGATAAGCTACTAACGTTATTTAGAGGTAAAGTGTCATGATGTCTGCAACTCACTTGAGAATGATTTTGCCTAAAAATAAGGCAATAAATATATACATTTAAAAAGTAAATATGCATACATAAAGAAGACTGGAATCAGAGAGAGGATCAAACAGGATGGGTTTTTTGTTTATTTTTGTGGGTACATAGTAGGTATAAAGACGGTTTTTTCGATTAGTGTTTTTCACATTTGGAGGCACCCTGGAAAGTTCCACAAAGATACCTATGGATGAGGCAGGAAGGCTTCAGAATAAAGCCCCATGCCCCCCCTCCACTTTAATCAAAGCAGTGCCTCTTTTTATCTGCTTTCTCTGTTGTGATTCTGGGCAGCTATTTTATTTAAGAAGAGATTTCCCTGCTTTAAACTATTTGAAAACTATTCTTTTAAGTGAATGGCTCTCACATAATATCTTGGTGTAGTGCTTATTATGTTCTCTAAACCGAACTAAATCAAATAATGGAAGATTTTTACCCATTCAAAGAAAAAAAATGCAGATTTTTTTTAAAGCTGGGTGTGGTGGCACGCACCTGTAGTCCCAGCTACTCAGGAGGCTGAGGCAGGAGAATCACTTGAGCCCAGGAGTTTGGGGCCATAGTATATGATTATTGGACTTGTGAATAGCCACTGCACTCCAGCCTGGAGTAACAGTCTTACTTTTTTTTTTTTTTAAAGACAGTATCTCAACATGGCTCACTGCAGCCTTGAACTCCTGGGCTCAAGTGATCTTCCCACCTCAGCTGCCTGAGTAGCTGAGACTACAGGTGTACACTCAAGCTTTTTAAATTATTAAAAATTTTTTGAGCTTGCTTTTGTATATTTCTCTAACAAATTGTTCTTAAATGTTTGGTACTTGCTACAGCTTATCTGTATTCAACTCTTATATAAAAATAAATCTTTCAGTGGCCGAAGTGGGTGGATCACCCAAGGTCAGGAGTTGCAGACCAGCCTGGCCAACATGGTGAAACCCCATCTCTACTAAAAGAATACAAAAATTAGCCTGGCACGGTGGTGCGCACCTGTAATCACAGCTACTTGGGAGGCTGAGGCAGGAGAATCTCTTGAACCCGGGAGGCGGAGGTTGCAGTGAGCCGAGATCGCACCACTGCACTCCAGCCTGGGAGACAAAGCAAGACTCTGTCTCAAAATAAATAAATAAATAAATCTAAGTACAAAATATTAAATATATTTAGTTTTGTTTTTTGTGGGGTTTTTTAAGACAGGGTCTTTCTCTGTCACCCAGGCTGCAGTGTAGTGACACAGTCATAGTTCACTGCAGCCTCGACCTTCCAGGCTCAAGCAATCTTCCCACCTCAGCCACTGGAGCAACTGGGACTACAGGCCCACACCACCTGGCCCAGCTAAACTTTTTATTTTTTGTGGTTTCTCAATGTTACCCAGGCTGGTCTCGAACTCCTGGGCTCAAGTGATCCACCTGCCTCAGCCTCCCAGAGTGCTAGGATGACAGACATGAGCCACCGTGTGCTGCCCTATTTAATTATTTTAAGTAGACTTTTAGCGTTATTCTATTGTTTGTATTTGTTCTACCTCTGGGAGGACTTTGAGAACTGCTATAGCTCATACGCAAACTATGGAATCTTTTAGAAATTTAACTGACTTACTCAGGAAATGTCATTATTATTATTTTTTATTTTTTTTGAGACGGATTCTCGCTCTGTCGCCCAGGCTGGAGTGCAGTGGTGCAAACTCGGCTCACTGCAAGCTCCGCCTCCCAGGTTCACGCCATTCTCCTGCCTTGGCCTCCCAAGTAGCTGGGACTACAGGCACCCGCCACCACCCGGCTAATTTTTTGTATTTTTAGTAGGGACGGGGTTTCACCGTGGTCTCGATCTCCTGACCTCGTGATCCACCTGCCTCGGCCTCCCAAAGTGCTGGGATTATAGGCATGAGCCACCGTGCCCGGCCAGGAAATATTATTCTGATTATATTTTTGTCATTTACCTGAAGTTCATTATGTCACAGGGGAGCAATGACTGGGCCGGTGGCACTGGGGTAAAATAATTTACCACGACAGTTGTGGGTAGAAGAAGGCAGATTTATTAGAGAAAGTAGGAAAATAATGGTGCCAGAGAGACAACAGACAGCCTGCAAAAGAGAAGCCGACTGCCAGGAGACAAAGGCTTGCTGGAGATTTTACAGCATAGTGTTCATGCTGTGTGTTGATGAGGGCCTTGTAGAGTATAGATAATGCCAAGTTGCAATGAGCTAATTTGCAGGTGTCTGGTGATAGTTGGGCACAGGAAGATGGTGAGTTAATTGCACAGAAGGGCCATGTCCTGGACCATGAAGAAAGGCAGACTTACAGCTTATCTGCTTTTTCTTTTTGCTTTCCCCTGCTCCCGCCAGCCTGGCTTCCTTTCCCTAATTAGGACTCCACACATTAGTGGGTTTACATATAGATTGGGGTGGTTGTTCTTAGGAGGCTGCCTAAAGCATCAACTATGTGCAAGGTGCTATTAGGCCCTATAAGTAATGGACAGGACATGCACCCCGCCCTTAAGCAGCACAGTCTGGTAGCCCCATAGATGCATAAGTATTCTAAAGCTAAGTAGGGAGTTCTGTGGAAGCCCCTAGGTTGGGACTTAATTAAATGAAGGTTCGGGAAATGATTTCTGAAAGCAGTGCTGCCCCCAAGCTGATGAATGCTAAGAGCCAGATGCAGCTCAAAGTGGCTGGAGAGGAAAGTAGACAGTAGGAAGGGCTCAGATACCAGGGATCTTTTTGCAGGGATGGAAATGTTCTAAAATTGGATTGTCATCATGGTTGCACAACTTTGTAAATTTACTAAAAATCAGTGAGTTGTATATTTAAGACAGTATTCACTAATTACTTTTTCATTTTCTATAGTAATAGAATCCCTGAACTTTAGTTGGGTATTTGAAATACTCATTTCCTAGACTTTTTGCATATAGGTGTGACTATTTGTCTAAATTCTGGATGCAAATTGGAGTAGTACATGCAACCTATGACAAATAACGTTAAAGGGAGAGAGTAGGCTCATCATCTTTCTTCTTCCTGCCACCTGGAAAGTGATGTGATGGCTAGAGCTGAAGCATGTTGGCCAGGATGGTCTCAATCTCCCGACCTCATGATCCGTCCGCTTCGGCCTCCCAAAGTGCTGGGATTTCAGCTGTGAGCTACCACGCCCAGCCACTAAAGCTGCTTTTAAAAACTGGTCAGAAGTTAGCAGTGATAGATTGGGACCAACTAAGAACTAGGATAGTGGACTTTCTACTACAGGAGTTGGGAAGCCACTGAAGAACTTTAGTTAAGGGACTTACATCATCAGATGTGGATTTTTAGTGTGACTCTGATGGAGATGGATTAGAGGCTGTTCTGCCAGACAGGAAGAAAGACAGGCAGTTAAGCAGTTGCACCTTTTCAGGCAAAAGATGATGATGCCCTGATTAGGGCAGTGGCTTCAGAGATGGAGAGGAGGAGGGAGTAAAGAAACAGGGGCATTGGCCAGACGCAGTGGCTCACGCCTGTAATCCTAGGACTTTGGGAGGCCAAGGCAGGTGGATCACCTGAGGTCAGGAGTTCAAGACCATTCTGGCCAACACAGCGAACCCAGTCTCAACTAAAAATACAAAAATTAGCTGGGCTTGGTGGCATGTGCCTGTAATCCCAGCCACTCTGCAGGCTGAGGCAGGAGAATTGCTTGAACCCGGGAGGCAGGAAAATTGGCTTGAACAGTGAGCCAAGATCACACCACTTCACTCCAGCCTGGGCAACAGAGCAAAACTCCATTTCAAAAAAAAAAAAAAGAAATAGGGTCATCTGTAGGCAGACCTTGATTGAATCAGAAAGGAATGGCAGGGAGGAAGAAGGCATTCAGGCTAACTCCCCACTCCTCAGTTTTTGGCTTTGGAGGCCAAGTTAATGGTGGCATCATTTACTGACACAGGAATTACACTACATTTTCACCACTGACTGTTTCTCTATGGGACATGAAATACTTTAAGAAACTCAGTTCACTAATTCAGGACCAAACGAAGAAGTCATAGAGTATATATGTGACATGTGTCCCTCATACTACCCTGGTGCAGTGCTCTGTCCCAGTACTCCACCAGAAAAGACAAGAGGCTATTTCTCTTTCTATTCTGTAGGGATGCTACAGAAAGATATTTGTTCTTAAAGATGGAGGCTTCTTCAGTCTGAAACACTGCCTCAGAATCCCCTATGAAGCTTGTTAAAAAAAAAAAAAATGCATCTTCTGGCGAGGTGTGGTGGCTCATACCTCTAATCCTAGCACTTTAGGAGGTTGAGACGGGTGGATGGCTTGAGCCCAATAGTTCAAGACCAGCCTGAGCAATATGGTGAAACCCTGTCTCTACAGAAAGTGCAAAATTTGCCAGTTGTGGTGGCACACGCCTATAGTTCCAAATACTCAGGAGGCTGAAGTGGGAGAATTACCAGAGCCCGGGAAAATGAGACTGCAGTGAGCTGTGATCACACCACTGCACTCCAGCCTGAGCATCAGAGTAAACCCTGTCTCAAAGAAGAAAAGCATTTTCCAAGACCCTGCATCACACCTACTATATTAGTCAGGACTCTTAGTTGAAAGTAGCAGAAACTGAGCTCACACTACCTTAAGAAATTGTATAGGCTTATATTACAGCAAAGTCCAAGGGTCTGTCATCAGGATTGAATCCCGAGACTCAGTTTATTTCATCAGGGCTTCATTCCTCTCTCAGATGGACTTGCACTAAAGGTGGCAAAGATGGTTACCATCAGCTCAAAACTGCAGTGGAAAGGGTGTGTCATTTCCTTTTTAGCTTTTTAGTCCTGGGCAGGACTCTGATTAGCCTGGCTTGGAGTCAGCTCCCACCAAACTACACGAACCAAATAGGATTATTAAGGATCTTGAAAAGGTGGTTTCCCAAAGGGATGATGGGCAAACAAAACCCATGTCACAACTACAGAATCAGAATCACTGGAGGTAGGAAGATTTTTTCCATATTTTAAACAAACTCTCCAGATGTTTCTCGCACTGAAATTCGTGAACCATTGGCTTAAAGGCTGTGCGCTTTCTAAATTCAGATGCATTTTCAGCACACTTAAAATGTGCGGCAAACCAAAAGCATTTTGCAACACTTCTCTCGCAATAAACAGCTTCTCAAAGTACTTCATTTACTCCTTCAGGAATTCAAAGAAAATAACCGAGGGTAGGCCAGGCGCGGTGGCTCACGCTTGTAATCCCAGCACTTTGGGAGGCCGAGGCGGGCGGATCACGAGGTCAGGAGATCGAGACCATCCTGGCTAACACAGTGAAACCCCGTCTCTACTAAAAATACAAAAAATTAGCCGGGCGTGGTGGCGGGCGCCTGTAGTCCCAGCTACTCGGAGAGGCTGAGGCAGGAGAATGGCGTGAACCCGGGAGGCAGAGCTTGCAGTGAGCCGAGATCGCGCCACTGCACTCCAGCCTGGGTGACAGAACGAGACTCCGTCTCAAAAAAAAAAAAAAAAAGAAAAGAAAATAACCGAGGGTAAGTAAATATGAGAATTTCTTTATGTCATCCCAGATGAATGTTCCTATTCTGCCGTCTCATCATTCTGCAGCTGTGAGTTTTTTCAGCATCCTATATTGCCTTTCTGGCCTTTTCTTTAGGAGTTCTTTAGGACCTTCTTACTTTGTTTTATTCACAAATTAGAATCACTGTGGTGAGCAGTGAAATGTTGGGATAGTCTTTAAGCCTCTCAGGTTTTAGGATGATTCTGACAGTTGGAAGACCACACTTTTTTTCTTTCTTTTTCTTTTCTTTTCTTTTCTTTTTTCCTTTTTTTTTTTCTCCCCTGAGACAGTCTCACCCTGCCACTGAGGCTGGAGTGCAGTGGTATTTTGGCTCACCTCAGTCTCTGCCTTCTGTGTTCAAATGATCCTTTTGGCTCACCTCAGTCTCTGCCTTCTGTGTTCAAATGATCCTTCCACCTCAGCCTCCTGAGTAGCTGGGACTACAGGCACACATACCACACCTGGCTAATTTTGCATTTTTTGTAGAGACAGGGTTTCCCCGTGTTTCCCAGGCTGGTCTTGAACTTCTGGGCTCAAGCAATCCTCCCGTCTCAGCCTCCCAAAGTGCTGGGATTACAAAGTACTGGGATTGCAGGTGCTGGAATTACAAAATGTTGGGATTACAAAGAGCTGGGATTACACGATTATAGGCCACCACACCTGGCCTGGAAGATCACACTTTAAAAACTTACTCTAGCATACAAAGATGCCTAAATAGATTCCGAAAATAAAAGAATGGATTAAAAGCACAAGTAGCTCCCAATTTTCTTCCCACTGTAATGTTCTTCCACAATGTTTATGTAACTCTCAGGCCCTACATTTGAATCAATGACAGAGAAGTTATTACATATTATTTTTCTTTAGAAGATATCTCTTCTAGGTAGGATCAAAGCTTTATTTCAAGGATTAACTTTAGCCAGAATTTGAGGACCACAGACCAGATTGAATACATGTGTCTATAATTTAGCCTTCTGTGAACCTGGCATTGTGCAAGTCCCTGAGGAATTCCTAGAAGAGCCAGAAATAATACTTTCCTTCAGAGGGAACAGATACACACATAAAGAACTGATGATAGCACACATAAGATTGAAGTGACCTCTAAGAAGAAGAAATGTTTTATGAAAGACATGGTGAAGAAACAACCAAGGCTTCCTAGGAGACATGACACTGGATCTGGACCTTGAAGGATTTTGATGGGCAGAGAACAGTTTTGGAAAGGGCCTTCCAGTTTAAGAAAGTGACATAAGAGTTGGGTACAGTGGCTTATGCCTGTAATCCCAGCACTTTGGGAAGCAGAGGTGGGTGGATCACTTGAGCCCAGGAGTTCAAGACCAGCCTGGGCAACATGGCGAAACCCCGTCTCTACAAAAACAAATTTAAAAACTAGCCAGGTGTGGCGGCACACGCTTGTGGTCCCAGCTATTCGGGTGGCTGAGGCAGGAGGATTGCTTGAGCTCAGGAGTTCAAGGCTGCAGTGAGCTGTGTATGGCACCACTGCACTCCAGCCCGGGTGACAGAATGAGACCTTGTCTAAAAAAAAAAAAAAGACAGTGACATAAGCAAAGGTATAGGGTTTTCAAAGTCTGTGTTTTATTAGGTAAAGGTGAATGGTCTGAATGGTCTGGATGGTTTGAGCACAGAGTGTGTGATGGGGAAGTAATGAGGCTGAAAAGTTAAGTCAGGACCAGGTTATGAATAGCCTTGAAGTCCATGCTGAGGCAATGGGAACTTGATTCGATAAAACCTGGGGACTTCGGGGGTGGGAGGCAAGGGGAGGGAGACCATTAGGACAAATACCTAATGTTTGTGGGCTTAAAACCTAGATGATGGGTTGATAGGTGCAACAAACCACCATGGCACATGGATACCTATGTAACAAACCTGCACATTCTGCACATGTATCCCGGAACTTAAAGTAAAATTTTAAAAATTGGCTGGGTGCAGTGGCTCACGCCTGTAATCCCAGCACTTTGGGAGGCCAGGGCGGGCAGATCACTTGAGGTCGGGAGTTTGAGACCAGCCTGGCCAACATGGCGACACCTCGGCTCCACTAAAAATACAAAAATTAGCTGGGCATGGTGGCAGACACCTGTAATCCCAGCTACTTGGGAGACTGAAGCAAGGGAATTGATTGAACCCAGGAGACAGAGGTTGCAGTGAGCCAATATCGCGCCACTGACTCCAGCCTGAGTGACAGAGCAAGACATCATGTCAAAATAATAATAATAATAATAGTAATAAAATTTTAAAAAAGTAAATAAAAGAAAATATGGAGCAATAGGAATCCTACTCTGCTTGTTGGCAAATAAATGGATACAACCACCTTTATTTTTTTGAGACAGGGTCTCACAAGAAGGAAAAAAAAACCTGGGGAGTTACTGTTATGAAATCAAAATCAGTCTTTTGACACCCTGAAGAACTGAGTAGAGAGGAGAACCTCTTGTAGATTGCATTGGAATCAGCCGTTCTCCTGAACCCTCTTGCTCTTTGGGATTTCCAGGCACCTGGCTGAGGTGTGGAGAATGCTGGCGGTGGAGCTTCCCAGCACGACCTGGATTCTGTGGAGGCTCCTGAGGAAGCTGCAGAAATGCCATAATGAGCCCGCACAGGAGAAGATGGCATATGTGGCTGTGGCTGTAAGCCCTTGAGCTTTGCCCCTCTAATGTCAGCCTCTCCCAGGATGACTGGCCCCACACCCCAGTGGAGAGTGTTCCTTTTGGTCCTTCTCAAAGCCTGCATCTGTCATCCATTTATAAGTCTACAGTGTTTCTGCCAAGGGATTGGCATGGAGGGAGCTGGGGAGAGTGAAGGAGTCCGAATGCTTTAATACAAACTCGTCCAACCTGCCTTTTTTTGTTTTAGTTGTTCTGTTCTGTTTTGTTTTAGGCTTTTAGCAGCCTGAAGCCATGGTGTTTAGTTTCTGTCTCTAGTGATAAGTGGAAAAGAGGGATGGGGAAGGGGCTTTATTGGCCCAACCAGAAACAGAAACTGAGAACCCATGACTGTCATCTGTCCCTTGGAAACATCCCTGGTTTAATATGTTTAAAACATTCCTTCCCTCATCCTCTAAAAAATATGTATCATCATAGTTAAAGAGAAATGCAAACTTGTGGGAAAAAAACTTCAAATATCTTAGAACTGTATAAAACAAAGTGCAGACTAGACGCAGTGGCTCACACCTGTAATCCCAGCACTTTGGGAGACCAAGGCGGGTAGATCACCTGAGGTCAGGAGTTCAAGACCAGCCTGGCCAATATGGTGAAACCCCGTCTCTACTAAAATACAAAAATTAGCCAGGTGTAGTGGCACCCACCTGTAATCCCAGCTACTCAAGAGGCTGAGGGGATCACCTGAGGTCAGGAGTTCAAGACCAGCCTGGCCAATATGATGAAACCCCATCTCTACTAAAATACAAAAATTAGCCAGGTGTAGTGGTGCCCACCTGTAATCCCAGCTACTCAAGAGGCTGAAGCAGGAGACTTGCTTGAACCCGGGAGGCAGAGGTTGCAGTGAGCCAAGATCACGCTACTGCACTCCAGGCTGGGCAACAGAGTGAGACTCCATCTCAAAAAAAAAAAAAAAAAAAAGGCCAGGCACGGTGGCTCTCGCCTGTAATTTCAGCACTTTGGGAGGCCAAGGCAGGCCGATCACTTGAGGTCAGGAGTTTGAGAACATGATGCAACCCCGTCTCTACTTAAAATACAAAAATTAGCCAGGCATGGTGGCAGCTGCCTGTAATGCCAGCTACTCAGGAAGCTAAGGCAGGAGAATTACTTAAACCAGGGAGGCAGAGGTTGCAGTGAGCCGAGATCACGCCACTGCACTCCAGCCTGGAAGACAGAGCGAGACTCTGTCTCAAAAAAAAAAAAAACAAGGGCAGATCTCCCTAAGCAGAGGTTGGCCAACTTTCTATAAAAGACCAGATGGTAAATATATAGTCTCTGTCACATATTCTTTGGATTTTTTTAAACAATCTTTGGATTTTTGGATTTTTTTAAACAATCCTTTTATTAAAAAATGTAAAAAACATTCTTGGCTCATGTCTGTAACAATCTCCCTAAAAATGAACTTTCCAGAAGTCTTTATACATATATAAACTTTTGGTATATCTGTTTGGTATACTTTTTCATTTTTTCCTTTTAAATACTTTAATTTTTAGAGCAGTTTTAAGTTCACAGAAAAATTGAGCAGAAAGTACAGCATTCCCATAAACCTGCCTCCACACACACACAGCCTGCCCTACTATCAACATTTACTTTTTACTTTATTTTCTCCCCTGCCAGTTTATGGTTCAGCTTTCTGTGGCCTAAATTATTGTTATTTTTCTTTTTGAGACAGGGTCTCACTCTGTTGCCCAGGCTGGACTGCAGTGGCATGATCTCAGCTCACTGTAACCTCTTCCTCCTGGGCTGAAGCGATCCTCCCACATCAGCCTCCTGAGTAGCTGGGAATACAGGAGATTGCCACCATGCCTGGCTAATTTTTGTATTTTTTAGTAGAGACAGGGATTCTCCATGTTGCCCAGTCTGGTCTCGAACTCCTGGGCTCAAAGAATCCTCCCGCCTTAGCCTCCCAAAATGCTGAGATTACAGACGTGAGCCACCACACCCAGCCTTGTATATGTTTTTAATTGGCCGTTTATATTTCTTTTATGACTTGTTTGTTCATGTCCTGTACACTAGTCCTCAGATTTAATATGCACACAAACCACAATCACTTGGGGATATTATTAAAATGCAGGTTCTCAGCCAGGCGCAGTGGCTTACGCCTGTAATCCCAGCACTTTGGGAGGCCGAGGCAGGTGGATCACGAGGTCAGGAGATGGAGACCATCTTGGCTAACATGGTGAAACCCCGTCTCTGCTAAAAATATGAACAATTAGCCAGGCATGGTGGCGGGCGCCTGTATTCCCAGCTACTCGGGAGGCTGAGGCGGTAGAACGGCGTGAACCCGGGAGGCGGAGCTTGCAGTGAGCAGAGATCTCACCACTGCACTCCAGCCTGGGTGACAGAGCGAGACTCTGTCTCAAAAACAAAAAAGTAAAAGATAATAATAAAATGCGGGTTCTGATATGGAAGGTCTGGGATGGGGCTTGAAATCCTCCCTGTTTAACCAGCTCCCAGGTGATGACAATGCTACTGGTGTGTGGCCTACCCTTTGAGTAATAAGGCTTCACATTTTTTTACTACTACATAAGAGCATTTTATATAGTAAGAACAATATATTGATACAAATACTTCTCCAGGTTGTTGTCATCTAACTCTTTTTTTTGAGACGGAGTCTCGCTCTGTCACTCAAGCTGGAGTGCAATGGCACGATCTCGGCTCACTGCAACCTCCACCTCTCAGGTTCAAGCGATTCTCCTGCCTCTGCCTCCCGAGTAGCTGAGATTACAGGCGTGAGCCACCACACCTGGCTAATGTTTTTGTATTTTTAGTAGAGATGGGGTTTCACTCTGTTGACCAAGCTGGTCTCAAACTCCTGACCTAAGATGATCCACCTGCCTTGGCCTCCCAAAGTTCTGGGATTGCAGACATGAGCCACTGCAGCTGGCCTGTTGTCATCTAACTTTATGATAAATGTTGCCCTGGCTTTATATTTGTATACAGTCAAATATGTTAATAGTTTCCTTCATGACTTCTGTATTTCAAAATGGCAGGTGCTTAGTTCCTCTCTGTGTCTTTTCCACCACAGGCAACAGATGCCCTTTATGAGGTGTTTTTGGGAAACAGGCTTCGAGCAGCTACATTCCGACTCTTTCCTCAGCTTCTCATGACGCTGCTCATCCAGATTCATCACAGCATTGGCCTCACCATGTCTGATGTCGACATCCCAAGTGGCCTGTACACAGAACAGGAAGTGCCTTCAGAGGTCACCCCTTTGTGGTACTGCCCATCATTATTTCATTGACATTAAGTAACACGTACTAAGCACTGGGCACTGTGGTGAACACAGGAATAGCCAAGATGTAGTCCCAGCTGGAGGGGAGCTTACAACCTTCAGCCTTCATGAGCCATCAAGATGAAATGCCCAGGAATCATTCTGAGCTTTCATTGGTTATCTTTGGTTTTATTAGTAACAAGGTAAATTTGGCTATCTGGGTTATATCTGGGTTAGCCAAATATGATACTGTGTTAGCCCTTTCCTAATAAATCAAGTAGAGATAGAAACAAAACAGCCTAAACCTACCTCCAAAACTGTGCTGATCCACCATGCAGTGATCTCTGCTTTCTGTTTTATTGCATGGAGAGATATTTTTAAGTCCCATTAGAGTCTCAGTAGAAATTTCTTAGTGTTGTTGGTCAAGCACAGTGGCTCACGCCTGTAATCCCAGCACTTTGGGAGGCCGAGGCAGGTGGATCACCTGAGGTGAAGAGTTTGAGACCAGCCTGGCCAACATGGTGAAACCCTGTCTCTACTAAAAATACAAAAATTAGCTGGGCGTAGTGGCACATGCCTATAATTCCAGCTACTCAGGAGGCTGAAGCACGAGAATCACTTGAACCTGGGAGGCAGAGATTGCAGTGAGCCGAGATGGTGCTGTTGCACTCCAGCCTGAGCAACAGAGCGAGACTCTGTCTCAAAAAGTAATAATAATAATAATAAAGACGTTTCTTAGTGTTGCTACGGTACATGGATTTCTTTCCGAGAAAGTACTATGTGACATATTTAAGAACACCAGGCTAAGTCAGTAGACCTGAGTTCTAGTGCAGTTCTCATTCATCCATTCAACTAGTTCTATACCCTGGGCAAATCTATTGTTCTGTGCCTCAGTTTCCTTATCTATAAATGAAAAGGTCAGGCAAGGCGATCTTGAAGACCCTTCCAGCTTTATTTATTGCTTTGTTTTATTTTTTGAGACAGGGTCCCCGTCTGTCACCCAGGCTGGAGTGCAGTGGCATGATCATGGCTTACTGCAGCCTCAAAATCCTAGGCTCACGTGATCCTCCCACCTCAGCCTCCTGCGTAGCTGAACCACAGTTGCCTGCCACCATGCCCAGCTAATTATTTTCATTTTTTGTAGAGAGGGGGTCTCACTGTGTTGCTCAGGCTCCTTCCAGCTTTAAGATTCTCTGATGCTAGGTCCGGGATAACATTTCAGTAAGTAGCTTTTAAAGGCAGTGGAGGGCCAGGCACAATGGCTCATTCCTGTAATCCCAGCACTTTGGGAGGCCAAGGCAGGAGGATCATTTGAAGCTAGGAGTTTAAGAACAGCCTAGGCAACAGGGCAAGACCCTGTCTCTACAAAAAATGTTTAGGCTGGGTGCAGTGGCCCACATGTGTAATGCCAACACTTTCGGAGGCCGAGGCAGGAGGACTACTTGAGCTCAGGAGTTCAAGACCAGCCTGGGCAACATGGTGAAACCCTGTCTCTAAAAATTAGCCAGGTGTGTTGGCACGCACTTGTGGTCCTAACTAGCAGTGAGCAGAAATCGCGCCACCGCACTCCAGCCTGGGAGACAGAGCCAGACCCTGGCTCAAAAAAAGTTTTTTTTCTTAAATTATCGGAGCCTGATGGCACATGCCTGTAATCCCAGCTGCTCTGGATGCTGAGGCAGGAGGATCACTTGAGCCCAGGAGCTCAAGGCTGCAGTGAGCCATGATGGCACCCTTGCCCTCCAGCTTAGGTGACAGAACAAGACCCTGTCTCAATAAATAAATAAATAATAAAAGCAGTGGAGATAAATCGTGTGGGGTAAATTGTATCTCAGTAAGGCTTTAAAAAAGAGCAGTATGTGTCTGTTTAGCATCCCAGATTATTTCTTTTATCATAGATTTCCTTCTAAACTCCTGGGGAAATGAGACCTAGTTAGATTTCTTTATGCTGAGATCTTGTGTAAAGGGCCTTACAAGTTATTAGAGCATTAAGACTCTTCTGGTCTCACTACTGCACTTGACTAGTCTTGAAAGTAGGCCGGGCATGGTAGCTCACACCTGTAATTCCAACACTTTGGGAGGCCGAGACAGGCATATCATCTGAGGTCAGGAGTTTGAGACCAGCCTGACCAACATGGTGAAACCCAGTCGCCTGGGCGACAGAGCAAGCCTCTGTCGAAAAAAAAAAGAAGAAGGAGAAGAAAGTAAAAGAAAAAAGAAAAGAGTCTTTTGGGCAATCTGGAAAGGAGAGACAGTCTAGCAGTTGTCAATGCATGACCCTCCTCAGTGAGAATGGGCTGATCATGTGCTGGTAAGTTGGAGGGACCTGTTCAAATCACCCACACTGTTTTTGTTTGATTTAGCTTTGCCATGCAGGCTACAAAGACTCTCCTCCTCAGAACATCCTGCTTGCAGGAATTCAACATCATGGAAAAGAATAAAGGATGGGTTCTCCTGGGAGGAAAAGATAGCCATCTTGAGGGGGTATTTCTCCTTGCCAAGTAAGGCTTCCTTTTCGTGCATACACCCACCTGTTCTAAATCAGTATTGTTTTGGGTATTTATTTCCCTTCTAGTTATCACAGCAACTAAGGTTGAATAACCTTCTTATAAGAGGGTGGGCAAATATCCATAATGCTAGGCAAATTTTTCAGAGGTCCTGGCCCTACCGTATACTATCCTGTAGCTGGGCAAGAACTTCTAGAGGGTCCCCAGCCCTGAGATAGTGCCCTCTGGATGGGAGCATTTCTGAGAGTCATTCTGTTGGTGTTGTGTTTTGCAGCGCATTGCTGGAAAGAAATCGGCTCCTTGCACAGAAGGTCATGTACTTATTAGTCCCTCTTCTTAACCGAGGGAATGATAAACATAAACTCACATCTGCAGGCTTTTTTGTGGAGGTAAGACTCATTCTTTAGAAGCTGGATTCAGGAAGCCTATGAAGCAGCAATCCCTGCCTTCCTAGGCTACATCGAGTTACTGGCATGTTGGGATCTGTTTCAAGAGTGAGATAGAAATAATTTTCAGATTCAAGGCCAGGCACAGTGGCTCACGCCTGTAATCCCAGCACTTTGGGAGGCTGAAGCAGGCGGATCACCTGAGTTCAGGAGTTCAAAACTAGCCTGGCCAACGTGGTGAAACCCCGTCTCTACTAAAAATACAAAACAATTAGCTGGACATGGTGGTGGGCGCCTGTAATCTCAGCTACTCGGGAGGCTGAGGCATGAGAATCGCTTGAACCCGGGAGGCAGAGGTTGCAGTGAGCCAAGATCGCACCACTGCACTCCAGCCTGGGCAACAGAGCGTGACTCCATCTCAAAAAAACAAAACAAAACAAAACAAACACACAAAAAAGAAAGAATTTTCGGATTCAAGCCTCTCGAAAATCTTCTTTCCACACGTGCATAATTCAGTATTCCTTGTGTACCTATAGGATAAATAAACATCATCCTGTGTATTCTGTATTGTAGAGATTTAAAAGGAAAATATGTACTTTAGCATTGGTGGGAAGGTAGGTCCCCACATGAATAAGGGCTTAAAGGTCATTTTTTTGGCTGATCTCTGGGTTCTTTCAGCTTCTCCGGAGTCCAGTGGCCAAGAGACTGCCCAGCATATACTCCGTTGCCCGCTTTAAAGACTGGCTACAAGATGGAAATCATCTCTTTAGAATTCTCGGCCTGAGGGGACTGTACAATCTTGTTGGATACCAGGAGATGGTAGGAGGGGCCCCCAGACCATGGATTCTTTTCTTTTCTTTCTTTTTCTTTCTGTCTCTCTTTCTCTTCCTCTTTCTTCCTTCCTTTCTTTCCTTTCTTTCTTTCCCTTCTCTCTTTCCTTCCTTTCTTCCTTTCCTTCTCTTTCTTTTCTTTCTTTTCTCTCCTTCCTTCCTTCCTTCTTTCTTTCTTTTCTTTTTTTTTTCTCTTTTTGAGATAGGGTCTTGCTTTGTTACCCAGGCTGGAGTTCAGTGACACCATCACTGCGTGCTACAGCTTCAACCTCCTGGGCTCAAGTGATCCTCCCACCTCAGCCTCCTGAGTAGCAGGGACCACAAGCGCATGCCACCATGCCCAGCTGATTTTTAAAATTTTTGTAGAGACAGAGTCTCACTGTGTTGCCAGGGCTGCTGTCGAACTTCTGGGCTCAAGTGATCTGCCCACCTCAGCCTCCCAAAATACTGGGATTACAGGTGTGAGCCACAGCGCCTGGCCCAGACCGCTGATTCCTAAGACACAAATTAATCACCCCAAAATGATACCTAAGAAACTGAAAACAGCTGAGGACAATTGGGTAGCCTGGGGACAGGAGTAGGTGGGAGAGGGTCTTTTTTCCCCGCACCTCCTTTTGTATCATTTAAAGTTTTATGCATAAGAAATAGGCAAGTACTGACTATTTAAAAATTAATGAAATTGGCCAGGCATGATGGCTCACGCCTGTAATCACAGCACTTTGGGAGGCCGAGGCGAGTGGATCACGAGGTCAGGAGTTTGAGACCAGCCGGGCCAACATGGTGAAACCCCGTCTCTACTAAAAATACAAAAATTAGCCGGGCATGGTGGCACATGCCTGTAATCCCAGCTTCTCAGTAGGCTGAGGCAGGAGAATCGCATGAACCCGGGAGGCGGAGGTTGCAGTGAGCCTAGATGGCACCACTGCACTCCAGCCTGAGTGACAGAGCAAGACTCCGTCTCCGGGAAAAAAAAAAAAAAAAAAAGTCCAGGCACGGTGGCTCACGCTTATAATCCTAGCACTTTGGGAGCCGAGGCGGGTGAATCACCTGAGGTCGAGAGTTCGAGACCAGCCTAACCAACATGGAGAAACCCGATCTCTACTAAAAATACAAAAAAATTAGCCAGGCATGGTGGCACATGCCTGTAATCCCAGCTACTCGGGAGGCTGAGGCAGGAGAATCATTTGAACCCGGGAAGCGGAGGTTGCAGTGAGCTGAGATCGCACTATTGCACTCCAGCCTGGGCAACAAGAGCGAAACTCTGTCTCACAAAAAAAAGAAAAAAAAAGTTAATGGAATTAAATGAAATAAATAAAAAGTCCAAATTTTATATATTCATAATAGTTGATAGCTGCAATTTGCAGGGGAGATATACTCATTATCACAACCTGGACAGCATTTAGGTATTGTTTTATGCCTTGTACAATGTTGCCCCATGGAGTAGATTGAAAAGACCATTGATATGCTCCCAAGATGCTTGTCATCTGAAAAAAAGATCACTGACATTCATGTTGGAAGAAAGCTCCATCTTCCATAGGCCTGGTGAGAAAACTAAGCCTAAGCCAGAAGACATGAGGAATTTCTGAAGCTTCAGTTTTGTCGCTGGAATTCTATTTCTTTTTTTTTTTCTTTTTGGTTTTTTGTTTTGTTTTGTTTTTTTGAGACAGGGACTCTCTTTGTCACCCAGGCTAGAGTGCAGTGGCACAATCTCGGCTCACCGCAACCTCTGCCTCCTGGCTTCAAGTGATTCTCCAAGTCTCCAAGTCCCAGCTTTCCAAATACCTGGGACTACAGGCATCTGCCATTACGCCTGGCTAATTTTTGTATGTTTTAGTAGGGACAGGGTTTCACCATGTTGGCCAGGCTGGTCTCGAACTCCTGACCTCAAGCGATCTGCCTGCCTCACCCTTCCAAAGTGCTGGGATTACAGGTGTGAGCCACCACAGGTGGCCTGGAGTTCTATTTTATTTATTTATTTATTTTTAGTTCTTTTTTTTTTTTTTTTCTGAGACAGAGTCTCGCTCTGTCACCCAGGCTGGAGTGCAGTGGTACAATCTCAGCTCACTGCAAGCTCCGCCTCCCGGGTTCATGCCATTCTCCTGCCTAATTTTTTGTATTTTTAGTAGAGACGAGGTTTCATGTGTTAGCCAGGATGGTCTTGATCTCCTGACCTCATGATCTGCCCGCCTCGGCCTCCCAAAGTGCTGGGATTACAGGCGTGAGCCACCACACCCGGCCTATTTTTACTTTTTTAATTTTTTTAGAGACAGGGTCTTGCTCTGTTGCCCAGGCATGATCATGGCTCACTGCAGCCTTGAACTCCTGGCCTTAAGCAGTCCTCTTACCTCAGCCTCCAGAGTAGCTGGGATTACAGGCGTGAGCCACTTCACCAAATATTTTATTTAAAAATATTTGGGACCAGGTGCAGTGGCTCGTGCCTGTAATCCCAGCACTTCGGGAGACCAAGGCGAGCAGATCACCTGAAGTCAGGAGTTTGAGACCAACCTGGCCAACGTAGTGAAACCCCATCTCTACTAAAAATGCAAAAATTAGCCATGGTGGCATGTGCCTGTAGTCCCAGCTACTTGGGAGGCTGAGGCAGAAGAATTGCTTAAACCCGTGAGGCAGAGGTTGTAGTGAGCCAAGATTGCACCACTGCACTGCAGCCTGAAAGACAGAGTGACATCCTGTCTCCAAAAAAAAAAAAAAAAAAGTATTTCTGAAGCAAAAATGACAAATGTCAGTATATGTTAATTCTGATTGATTGGATACATTACTATCTATTGCTTTATTCTACTTACTTTTTCTTTTTTTTTAAACTGGCTTCCTAACTTGTGTTTATATTCTACTTACTTTTCCATGTGTATGTTTAAACTTTACAACCCTGAGACTGCTTCCTTTCAGTAGTTTCAGAAGAGCAGAATCCCCATTCAAAATGAGAAGAACCCTTAAGTCCTTGGTCAAATTCTGCTTGAATTCCTGCCAGGGGATCCATTTTCACACTGCTATAAAGATACTCCCTGAGCCTGGGTAATTTATAAACAAAGGAGGTTTACTAGACTCACAATTCTGCATGGCTAGGGAGGCCTCAGGAAACTTACAATCATGGTGGAAGGCAAAGGGGAAGCAGGTACATCTTCACAATGGCAGAGCAGGAGAGAGATAGAAAGCAGAGGAAACTGCCACTTTTATTTTATTTATTTTTTTTTTTTTTGAGATTGAGTCTCGCTGTGTCACCTAGGGTGAAGTGCAGTGGTGTGATCTCGGCTGATTGCAACCTCTGCCATCCGAGTTCAAGCTATAGCAATTCTCTTGCCTCAGCCTCCTGAGTAGCTGGGACTACAGGCAGGCACTACCATGCCAGGCTTTTGTGTGTTTGTTTGTTTGTTTGTTTGTTTGTTTGTTTGTTTTTTGAGACAGAGTTTTGCTCTTGTTACCCAGGCTGGAGTGCAATGGTGCGATCTCGGCTCACTGCAACCTCCGCCTCCCGGGTTCAAGCGATTCTTCTGCCTCAGCCTCCCAAACAGCTGGGATTACAGGTATGTGCTACCATGCCTGGCTAATTTTTGTATTTTTAGTAGAGACAGGGTTTTGCCATGTTGGTCAGGGTGGGCTCGAACTCCTGACCTCAGGTGATCCACCCGCCTCGGCCTCCCAAAGTGCTGGGATTACAGGCGTGAGCCACTGTGCCCAGCCTAATTTTTGTATTTTTAGTAGAGGTGGGGTTTCGCCATCTTGGCCAGGCTGATCTCAAACTCCTGACCTCGAGTGATTCACCTGCCTCGGCCTCCCAAAGTGCTGGGATTACAGGCATGAGCCACCGCACCCGGCCAAAACTGCCATTTTAAAACCATCAGATCTCCTGAGAACTCCCTCACTATCATGAGAACAGCATGGGGGAAACCGCCCTCATGATCCAATCACTTCCCACCAAGTCTCTCCCTCTACTTGTGGGAATTACAATTCGAGATGGGATTTAGGTGGGGACACAGAGCCAAACCATATCAGGATCTTTGAGCCTCTGTTTGGATACCTTGTGTGTTTGGGAGCTCACCGTGGCCTGAGCTACCTGTTCCACTTTCCCTTGTTAGCAGAGCTCTTCCTTACAGTGAGCCCAAGCCCATAGCCCTAGACCTTCCTTGCCTGGTCCCACTTTTGCCCTTGAGGCAACTCAAAGCAGCTCTGCCCCTCTTCTATATATCAGACCTGCCAGTACTGAGAGAGGGCCATCATATCCCCTCTTCTCCCTTCTGGATCTGCCAGCCCTAACAAAAATCAGTGAGCACTAGGTACTGAGTAAAGATGGGGAGCACCCCCTTTGGTACCAGGTGACATGTGATTTGGAGAAAAGGTGTTGTGCTCCCTTTGGCCACGCAGAGAGAAGACATCAAGAGCCTGTTGCCATACATTGTAGACAGCTTGCATGAAACTGATAAGAAGATCATTCTGTCAGCCATCCAGATACTCCTGCAACTTGTTAGAACAATGGATTTCACTACCCTGGCTGCCATGATGAGGACCCTGTTCTCCTTATTTGGTGATGTAAGACAGTCAGAGAGGAGAGACTTTCCTAGGAGGAGGGTAATGGGCATAACAGCAAACAGAAGTTAGTATAGTAATAAATACACTCTACTTGGTATAGGACTTTTACTTTCAGAGCATTTCAAACCTCCTCTCTTAAGACCCTTCTAGGTAACCTGTGACTTTGATAGGGCAGATGTTACTGTTTTTCAGGTTTAACCAAAAAAAAAAAAAAAAAAAACATAGAAACTTGCTAAGGTACTACCCTGCTTTGTGATGGGGAAGGGGAAAACATTGTCTTTGCCTTCAAGAACTATTAGAACTGGGTCAAGATGGTGGATGATACTTATGTCCCTGTCCCAAATCCCATATATTTCTCAAGAGGAAATGCATGGAGCACAATGACTAGCATCCTTGGAAGAGTAAAACATACCAAGGCTGGGATTTCGAATTTCAGCAAAACAGCCTGTCTGAATGGTTCCTGCCTGTACCAGGCACAAGGTTTGCTGACTACAGGTGAGACTATGTGCATCTCTCACTTGTAGAGAGAGAAAACAAGTAGTGCCAAAGCGGCAAGTCTTACTGTGTCCATATATAAAGAGAGAGGAGGAGGGAGATGGAGGCTTGCTCTGTTGCCCAGGCTGGAGTGCAGTGGCGTGATCTTGGCCCACTGCAACCTCCACCTCCTGGGTTCAAGCGATTCTCCTGCCTCAGCATCCCGAATAGCTGGGACTACAGGCATGCGCCACCACGCCCGGCTAATTTTTGTATTTTTAGTGGAGATGGGGTTTCCCTATATTGGCCAGGCTGGTCTTGAACTCCTGACCTCAAGTGATCTGCCCGCCTCAGCCTCCCAAAGTGCTGGGATTACAGGCATGAGCCACTGCGCCTGGCCTGTGTCCACGTATATTTTATTTCTTGCCCTCAGCTACATACAGCTAAATAGCCTCATGTCAGGACTGGCTTTTCAACCCCTCCCAAGTTGTTACAAGCTAAGCATGCACACATTCAGTGAATTGCTTCCCTTTGCCTACTCCCTTCCTAGGTGAGATCTGACGTTCATTGTTTCTCCATGACTCTCTTTGGAGCCGCCGTAAAGTCTGTAAAAAACCCAGATAAGAAGAGTATAGACAACCAAGTCCTGGACAGCTTGGTCCCACTACTTCTGTATTCTCAGGATGAAAATGATGCAGCAGCTGAGGTAAGGCCTACTGTCGGCGTCTCTCATCCCTCAAACTTCAAATCCAGAGCCAACTCTGCAAAGAAAAGAAGCATTCATATACTCATATAGATAGATAGACAGACAGACAGACAGACATATATATTTTTGAGACAGGGTCTCTGTTGCCCAGGCTGGAGTACAGTGGTGCAATCTCAGCTCACTGCAACCTCCACCTCCTGGGTTCAAGCAATTCTTCTGCCTCAGCCTCCCAAGTAGCTGGGATTACAGCTGCCCACTACCATGCCTGGCTAATTTTTGTATTTTTAGTAGAGATGGGGTTCCGCCATGTTGGCCAGGCTGGTCTCGAACTCCTGACCTCAAGGGATCCACCTGCTTGGCCTCCCAAAGAGCTGGGATTACAGGCATGAGCCACCGTGCCTGGCCTGACATTTCAATTTTTCATGATTATAGTGCTGCAATTATTTTACCTGTTTCCTTG
This sequence comes from Hylobates moloch, assembly GCF_009828535.3. Lineage (NCBI taxonomy): Eukaryota > Metazoa > Chordata > Mammalia > Primates > Hylobatidae > Hylobates > Hylobates moloch. The sequence goes on from NW_026652296.1 coordinate 23,640,061, forward strand.
TGCACGCATATGAGAGTTTCTTGAGGGCATAAACCCTAAAGTAGAATATCTAGGTATCTTTAACTTTTTATTAGATATTTATAAATCACTAAACATAGTGGCTGAAGTAATTTATATGCCCATCAGTAGCCAAACGAATTCTTATGGCCCAAACATCTGGTGGACCTGAGATAAAATACTGGCTTGGAGATTCATCAGAGGTGTTGCATGGTGTATGGGTGGCATTCTGAGAACAATGAACTAGAAAAGAGACCCACTTGCTAAATTTTGCCCAAGGATGTGGATCAGGAAGAGATCAGTCCCCTAGAGTTCCTTCCTTCCAACCCAGAGATGCCACAAGGACAGAAGTCAGGGGCTACACTTCCTTTGTAGAGTGACAGAAAAATGGCATAGGAACAGTAAGTGGAGGTGGGAGCTTCATCTCTAGCGCACAGGGTAATGGGAATTCCTGCCCAAATCTCTGGTCTAGGGATTACATCTGCAAGCTGTCACTTTTGCCCAACACTAGTGGTTTCTACATCCTCCCCAGAACCCTAGGGTTTTTGTGGATTCCACGTAAGGACTATTTGGAGAAGTTGGAGGAGGAGGGCAGGATTCTAGTTCCTTTCCGCCCTTCTGCTCTCTTTTATCAGCTTTTCATATTGCACGTTAGTACTAGTTTTATCAAAGAAAGATTACCTCTGTTTAAAAATGAGGCTGGGCACGGTGGTTCACGCCTGTAATCCCAGCACTTTGGGAGGCCAGGGTGGGTGGATCACCCGAGGCCAGGAGTTCAAGACCAGCCTGGCTAACATGGCAAAACCCTGTCTCTACTAAAAATACAAAAATTAACCGGGCGTGGTGGTGGGTGCCTGTAATCCCAGCTACTCAGGAGGCTGAGGGAAGAGAATTGCTTGAACCCGGGAGGTGGAGGTCGCAGTGAGCCAAGATGGCACCGCTGTAGTCCAGCCTGAGAGACAGTGTGAGATTCCATCTCAAAAAAATAAAAATGTTTGAAAATGCTGATCTGTGATCATCTTTTTCACAGGAGAGCAGGCGAGTCCTAACTATATGTGCCCAGTTCCTGAAGTGGAAGCTGCCCCAAGAAGTGTACTCCAAAGATCCCTGGCACATCAAACCTACTGAAGCAGGAACAATCTGCAGATTCTTTGTATGTGAGCAATAATGGCTTTGTTAACTCTTTAACATACTGAGAGACCTATTTTCTTCTGACACACTATTTAATGACAGAACATGGCATACAAGAAACATTTCCCATTTCTTTTCACATCAGCAGTTGGTGTCTATGACTTGTTTTTTATTGTGGATTTATGTTTCTATAGTTCCCTCCCAACTGAGTCACAAATTTAGTTTTGATTGCCACCCCTAGTCACGAAAAGACTGGTGGACTCTTAGGAGCCCTTCTAACATGGGTCAGAAGCTACAAGGTCAGGTTGATGCTGAAAAAGTTACTTATGGACTGAATTGAAATGGAGTTATATATTGCTTTTATAACTATCTTGAATCCTTGCCTTGACTAGAACGGATTGTTTTACTATCCATCAGAGCATGTCCAGGGAGTCCCAAGCAAGGGTTGCCATGCTGTGTGGCCATGCAGCATGATGGCAGCATGCTACTGGTTCTGCCAGGACCCAGATGGTGTCATTTCTCTTCACAAACTCCACAGAGGCTACTGTGGCTGATCTCAGGGTCAAGCTTGAGCCTGGGCTGCCTCAGGAAGCCCATCCATGGTTTTCTAGAAGCTGATCCTATAACCACCTAGCAGACCCTAGGACTGACTATTCCCAGGAATCTTCCATATGTATCACCTCTTTAGGACCCACAGAAGCTTTCTGTGATCGGACTTGCAGTGCCTTTGTGTCGGGGTTTCCATTAGGGATTATCTGTCTGATCTGCACCCAAACCTATAGCTGATACACTGATGACAGTATTTACAGAAGGAAATTTGGTGCTGTCAACTACAAGTTGTCCGTGTTAATTAAGCCATAAGTTCTATCAAAATAAATTCCTATTTTCCCCCTCCTATTTTTTCTTTTTTTTTTTTTTTTGAGACAAGAGTCTCAGTTGCCCAGGCCTCAGCCTCCCGAGTAGCTGGTATTACAGGCTCACACCACCATGTCTGGCTAAGTTTTGTATTTTTTAGTAGAGCTGGGGTTTTGCCATGCTGGCCAGGCTGGTCCGGAACTCCTGACCTCAGGTGATCCACTCAGCTCGACCTCCCAAAGTGTTGGGATTACAAGCATAAGCCACCATGCCCAGTCTCCCCCTCCTATTCTTGAGGTGCCTGTCCTTATAAAAGATCCACTGAGAGGTGCCTTCCTTCACCTAAAAGCCATGACAGGCCATAGAGAACCCAAGGATTAAAACTTCCTGAGGGGACTGGGTGCGGTGGCTCACGCCTGTAATCCCAGCACTTTGGGAGGCCGAGGCGGGTGGATCACAAGGTCAGGAGTTCGAGACCAGCCTGGCCAATATGGTGAAACCCCGTCTCTACCAAAAATACAAAAAAAAAATTAGCCAGACTTGGGGGCAGGAACCTATAGTCCCAGCTACTTGGGAGGCTGATGCAGGAGAATCGCTTGAACCCAGGAGGCGAGGGTTGTGGTGAGCCAAGACCGTGCCACTGCACTCCAGCCTGGGCGACAGAGCAAGGCTCCTTCTGAAAAAACAAAAACAAAAACAAACTTCCTGAGGGGAGGCTGCAAGCTAGCAAAGGAGATAGAACCTCGATGTAAAAAAGTGCGTGCCAGGAGAGGAGTACCTGCAAAATGCTCACAGCAGGGTTAGGTCAGGCAGGCAAGCAGTCAGGGATAAGCTCATAGGGAGGCAGAACTCAAGGTGGAGCTTAAAGAACAAAGACTTAGATACAGAGAAGCCAAGATGGCTTTAGAAACATTACAGGCACAATATATGGCACGAGTGGGTGCAAGCAAGGGGCATTCACAGGATTTAGAATAACTTGGTCTAGGGGCTTGTTATTCTGGTATAATACTCATTCAGCAACTGTAGTTATTTCAAACACTACTGTACTCTCTCTGATAGAGTCTCTGACCCCAGGAACTATGGTAAGGCTGATCAAAAGAGTGCTGCTGCTTCATTGCTTTATACTTACTTTTTTCCCCACTTAGGAAAAAAAGTGCAAGGGGAAAATTAACATCCTAGAACAAACACTGACGTACTTCAAGAACCCAAAACTTGCCATCAGAAGATCAGCAGTCTTGTTTGTAGGTACAAAGAAAGTCGTTTCATTCCTACAGTCGCTTTTGTCCCGTACTTTCCCAAATTGTGTTGTCAAGCATCCCTTCTTTTTTTCTTTTCTGAGACGGAGTCTCGCTCTGTTACCCAGGCTGGAGTACAGTGGCGCCATCTCGGCTCACTGCAAGCTCCGCCTCCCGGGTTCATGCCATTTTCCTGCCTCAGGCTCCCGAGTAGCTGGGACTACAGGCGCTCGCCATCACGCCCGGCTAAATTTTTTTGTATTTTTAATAGAGACAGGGTTTCACCGTGTTAGCCAGGATGGTCTTGATCTCCTGACCTTGTGATCTGCCTGCCTCGGCCTCCCAAAGTGCTGGGATTACAGACGTGAGCCACGGTGCCTGGCCCTCTTTCTTTTTTCTTTTTTTGAAACTGAGTTTCACTCTTGCTGCCCAGGCTGGAGTGCAGTGGCATGATCTCGGCTCACTGCCACCTCCACCTTCCAGGTTCAAGTGATTGTCCTGCCTCAGCCTCCTGAGTAGCTGGGATTACAGGCGCCTGCCACCACACCTGGCTAATTTTTGTATGTTTGTATTTTTTTTTTTTTTTTTTTTTTTGAGAGAAGTCTTGCTCTTGTCCCCCAGGCTTGAATGCAATGGCTTGATCTCAGCTCACTGCAACCTCTGCCTCCCGGGTTCAGATTCTCCTGCCTCTGCCTCCCAAGTAGCTGGGATTAAGTCGCCTGCCACCACGCCCTGCTAATTTTTGTATTTTTTAGTAGAGATGAGGTTTCACCGTGTTGGCCAGGCTGGTCTTGAACTCCTGACCTCAGGTGATCCGCCCGCCTCGGCCTCCCAAAGTGCTGGGATTACAGGCGTGAGCCACCGCACCCGGCCTAATTTTTATATTTTTAGTAATGATGGGGTTTCACCATGTCAGCCAGGCTAGTCTCGAACTCCTGACCTCAGGTGATCCACCCGCCTCAGCCTCCAAAAGTGCTGGGATTACAAGCGTAAGCCACCGCGCCCAGTCAGTATCTCCATTTTTATGTATGTATGGTGTGGGAGTTTTATGTGTGTGGGCGGGGGTGGTGGTTTGAGACAAGGTCTCACTTTGTTGCCCAAGTTGAAGCACAGTGGCACCATCATGGCTTGCTGCAGCCTCAACATCCTGGGCTCAAGTGATCCTCCTACCTCCCTCAGCCTCTTGAGTAGCTGGGACTATAGGCATGTGCCACCATGCCCAGCTAATTTTTTTTTTTTTTTTAAGAGACAAGGTCTTGCTACATTGCCCAGGCTGGTCTTAAACTCCTGGGCTCAAGCAGTCTTCCTGCCTCAGCCTCCCAAAGTGCTGGGATTACAGGCATTAGTCACCGTACCCGGCTGTGAGTCACTGCACCCGGCCAAGTATCCCCATTCTTTATGAAGATGACCTTGGAAAAAGGGGCTCTGTTACCTATAGGTAACTACCAGGCACCTGGAAGCCCAGTTTTTGGCATCTGCCTAATTATCAGAAGGCCGATTCTGCCAGCTGCTTAGATGTCTTAATGATAAAAACTTTTAGATATTTATTTCCAAGAGCAAAAGCCAGATCACAGACTCACTGACTTTATCCTGCCTTTAGGCCTTTTATCAAAGTACATGGATCACAGTGAGCTCAGGAGGATGGGTACTGACTGGATAGAGGATGGTAAGTGATAACAGTCCTTGAATTTGGGGTGTACCCATATTTTGGAAGGTATCTGAGGCAGCCACTGTGGGAAGGCTTTATAGCAGAGCTGAGACCCTGAGATCTAGAAAACCTGGTTTTTGTAGCAGGAATCCTGCTGGTGATTTCAGCTGAATGACAGTCCCATCCCAGTCCAGTTTCCCCTTCAGGAAAGGACATGACCCTATTTGTCTGGAAACTAGCTTTGATGAGTCTCGGAGACAGTTCCTGAGCCTTGTCTGTCAGCAAATAAGGCATTACCTAGAAATACTATCTTAGTAAATTATGATGATTCCTCACAAGTACCACAGAGATGACTGCAGTACTATTTTCTATAAGCTGTTGTCCTGTAACTTAGGTAGGACTTGGTAATAGAGATGTTTTATAGTCACATTTTTCTGTAATTTTTTTCTTTAATGTTTTTCTTTCAAATCTCCTATTCTGAGAAACAGGCATCCTTTTTTTTTTTTTTTTTTCTTTCGAGACAAAGTCTTGCTCTGTCGCACAGTCTGGAGTCCAGTGGCCTGATACCGGGTCACTGCAACCTCCACCTCCCGGGTTCAAGTGATTCTCTTGCCTCAGCCTCCCGAGTAGCTGGGATTACAGGCATGCACCACCATGCCCTGCTAATTTTTGTATTTTTAGTAGAGACGGGGTTTCACCATATTGGTCAGGCTGGTCTTGAACTCTTAGCCTCAGGTGATCCACCCACCTCGGCCTCCCAAAGTGCTGGGATTACAGGCATGAGCCACCACGCCCGGCCAAAACAGGCATTCTTTATTCCCACTAAGAAGTAGTCCTACCATTAGAAAATGCCATATGATGCTGTCTTACAATCCAAAATTATTACTTGCAGAATCTAATCAAAATCCTAGCAATTCATTACTTATAAAATAAAAACATAACGGTGAAACAGCTAGGAGCTAAAGCGTATTTAAGAAAGATCATGCCACTTTTCTCTAAGGTCTCCCACTTCCTCACAGACATCAGAAGCAAAAGAAAGGAGGCTGGGTGCAATGGCTCACACCTGTAATTCCAGCACTTAGGGAGGCCGAGGTGGGAGGATTACTTGAGCCCAGGAGTTCAAGACCAGCCTGGGCAACACAGTGAAACCTCATCTCTCCCTATATATGTGTGTGTGTGTATATATATATATATATATATATATATATATTTTTTTTTTTTTTTTTTTTTTTTTTTTGAGATGGAGTCTTGCTCTGTCGCCAAGGCTGAAATGCAGTGGCGCGATCTTGGCTCACTGCAGCCTCCGCCTCCTGGTTTCAAGAGATTCTCGTGCCTCAGTCTCCCAAGTAGCTGGGATTACAGGTGCCTGCCACCACGCCTGGCTAATTTTTGTATTTTTAGTAGAGACAGGTTTCACCATGCTGGCCAGGCAGGCTGTTCTCGAACTCCTTACCTCAGGTGATCCACCCGCGTCAGCCTCCCAAAGTGCCAGGATTGCAGGCATGAGCCACCGCACCTGGCCTCTATTAAAAAAAAAAAAAAATTAATCGGCATGGTGGTGTGCGCCTGTGGTTCCAGCTACTCAGGAGGCCAAGGTGGGAACATCGTTTGAGCCCAGGAGGTCAAGGCTTCAGTGAGCCAAGATTGCACCACTGCACTCCAGCCTGGGTGACAGAGTAAGACTCCGTCAAAAAAAAAAAAAAAAAAAGAAAGAAAGAAAGAAGAAAAGAAAAGAAAGTAAGAAAGAAGCCATGTAGATTATTCCAAGGGATAGGATTCTACATGGCTGATTCTGTTCAAAGAAAAGGAAATTATTTTCTAATCTAAATGGGGGACGAAACTTCCTTTTCCATTCAAAAGTTATCTATATGAAAGATCGAGAAAATATATATAATTATGTGCATATAGATTAGAATGAAGCATATGTGATTGACATTTCATGTTCTGTGGAACATGGCCGGGTGTGGTGGCTCACACCTGTAATCCCAGCACTTTGGGAGGCCGAGGCAGATGGATCACCTTAGGTCAGAAGTTCAAGACCAGCCTGGCTAACATGGTGAAATCCCGTCTCTACTAAAAATACAAAATTAGCCAGGTGTGATGGCACATCCCTGTAGTCCCAGCTACTCGGGAGGCAGAAGCAGGAGAATCACATGAAGCTGGGAGGCGAAGTTTGCAGTGAGCCAAGATGCGACATGGCGAGCCTTCATCTCAAAAAGTAATAAATAAATAAATAAATAAATAAATAAATAAATAAATGTTCTGTGGAACATGTAGACAGACCTCAATGCAAGAAGTGAAAGAAACTACAAACTAGTGAAGTGTTACATTTTGGAAGCAAACAAGATGAATTTAAAGGCAAAACACTGCTTAATAAATATAAAGCTCCAAATTATGAAGAGATCTTGAGCGTTTTTGAGACCTTGGAGAATTATACATAAAAAAGAGAACCTGGCCTGGCACAGTGGCTCATGCCTGTACTCCCAGCACTTTGGGAGGCTGAGAGGGTAGATCACCTGAGGCCAGGAGTTCAAGACCAGCCTGGCCAACATGGCGAAACCCCATCTCTACTAAAAATACAAAAATTAGCTGGGCATATTGGCATGCACCTGTAATCCCAGCTACTCAGGAGGCTGAGACACGAGAATTGCTTGAACCCGGGAGGCAGAGCCAAGAACGTGACACTGCACTCCAGCCTGAGCAACAGAGCAAGATTCTGTCTCAAAAAAATAAATTAATAAAATAAAATAAAAATAAAATAAAAAAGAGAACCTTTTCTAAGTATGATGCCAAAGGCATATCCATAAAATAAAAGAATGGTAGATCTGTCTACATAAAAATTTTAAAAACCAACTTTGAAAAAGAGAAATAGTTAAAAGTGAAATGCAAACAATAATATGAAGGACAATATTTGCAACATGATAAAGGGTTAATACCCTTAAATCAAATTGGAAATCCTCAAAAGAAAAGTGGCAAACAATATGAATAAGCGGTTCATAGAATAATTACAAATGGCCAATAAATAGATGAAAAATATTTGATATTACTAGTAATCAGAGGTTTGCAAAATAAATCATGATGAGATGACAGTATGCGTTTTTCTGTCGAAATGGCAAAGATTACCAATTAATAAACTTTGGGCCAGGCACAATGGCTCATGTCTGTAATCCCAGCAGTTTGGGAGGCCCAGGTGGGTGGATTACCTGAGGTCAGGAGTTTGAGACCAACCTGGCCAACGTGGTGAAACCCCGTCTCTACTAAAAATACAAAAATTAGCCAGGTGTGATTCAAGGAGAATTGCTTGAACCTGGGAGGCAGAGGTTGCAGTGAGCCGAGATTGCACCACTGCACTCCAGCCTGGCTGGGCGACAGAGTGAGACTTCGTCTCAAAAGAAAAAAAAAGAGAAAAGAAATTCTCCTGCCTCCACCTCCTGAGTAGCTGGGATTACAGGCACCATGTCCGGCTATTTTTTGTATTTTTAGTAGAGGCGGGGTTTCACCATGTTGGTCAGGCTGGTCTCAAACTCCTGACCTTGTGATCTGCCCACCTTGGCCTCCCAAAGTCCTGGGATTACAGGCGTAAGCCACCGTGCCCAGCCTGACATCAATTCTTATTTAGGAATTTACTCTATGAAAATAAGCAGAAATAGTTACAGGAATGTCCATTTATTGTTATTTAGAATAACAAAAGTAGGAAATAATCTAGATTGGAACCAATAGATAATTAAAGAAATTATAGCATGTTCATGTTGTAGAATTATATACAGGTTGAGCATCCCTAATCAAAAAAATCCAAAATCTGAAATGTTCTCCAACCCGAAACTTCTTGAGTGTTAACGTGATACCACAATGGGAAAATTCCATACCTGACCTACCTCATAAGACAAAACACAATCAAGCCAGTTGTGGTGGCTCACACCTGTAATCCTAGCACTTTGGGAGGCCAAGGCAGGCGGATCACCTGAGGTCAGGAATTCAAGACCAGCCTGGCCAACATGGTGAAGCCCTGTCTCTACTAAAAATACAAAAATTAGCCAGGCGTAGTGGCGCACACCTGTAATCCCAGCTACTCAGGAGCCTGAGGCAGGAGAATCACTTGAACCCAGGAGACAGAGGTTGCAGTGAGCCAAGATCTGTCACTCTGGGTGACAGAGTGAGACTGTTTAAAACACGCGCGTGCGCGCGCACACACACAGTCAAAACTTTGTTTCATGCACAAAACTATTTAAAATATTGTATAAAATTACCTTCAGGCTATATGTATAAGGTGTATATGGAACGTAAATGAATTTTGTGTTTAGACTTCAGTCCCATCCCCAAAATATCGCATTATGTATATGCAAGTCTTCCAAAATCCAAAACGGTCTAATTTCCAAAACACTTCTGCTCCCAAACATTTTGGATACGGGATCCTCAACCTGAATAGCCATGAAACATATTATAGAATAATTTTTATTTTATTTATGTATTTATTTATTTTGAAACAGGATCTCACTCTGTTGCCCAGGCTGGAATGCAGTGGCACGATCTCAGTTCATTGCAACCTCCACCTACTAGGCTGAAGGGATCCTCCCACCTCAGTCTCCCAAGTAGCTGGGACTACAGGCATAAGCCACCACGCCTGGCTAATGTTTCATTTTTTGATATTTTGTAGGCATAGGGTTTTGCCATGTTGCCCAGGCTGGTTTTGAACTCCTAGGCTCAAGTGATCCACCTCCGTAGGCTTCCTAAAGTGCCGCAATTACAGACATGAGCTACTGTGCCTGGCCTAGAATAATTTTTAAATGACTCAGATGAATGATGATGTGGTATCATTAAATAAAACCAGCATTTGCAATTCCTTGGTCATATGGTTCCATTTGGACAAAAAATAAAAGCATATGTATGTAAATATAAATGTATGGAAAAAAGACCAGAAAGATATATATTGAAAATAGCAGTAGTTATCGCTAGGTGGTAGGATTATGGGTGACTTTTCTTCTTGTGCTTACATGTAATGTCTAAATTTTCTGCACAATGAGCATGTATTTCTTTTGCAATAAGAAAACAAAAACTGCTAGGCACGGTGACTCACACCTGTAATCCCAGCACTTTGGGAGGCCAAGGTGGGTGGATCAGTTGAGGTCAGGAATTCGAGACCAGCCTGGCCAACATGGTGAAACTCCATTTCTATTAAAAATACAAAAATTAGCTGGCCATGGTGGTGGGCACCTTTAATCCCAGCTACTCCGAAGGCTGAGGCAGGAGAATCACTTGAACCTGGGAGGCGGAGGTTGCAGTGAGCCGAGATCGCGTCACTGTACTCCAGCCTGGGCGACAGAAGGAGATTTCATCTCAAAAAAAAAAAAAAAAAAATAGAAAAGAAAAAGAAAAGAAAGAAAACATTAAAAACTAAAAGGTTTTTTTTTTTTAATTAAAAGAGGATAATGATGTAAGAGTTACTGCCAGGACCAACACAGGAACTTAGATATTCACATTAGACATGGCTTGGTAAGTCCAGATCATTTGACTTTAGAAAGACTACTTGAAATGTGATTATTGCAGAGGAGTGACATGTTTGGCAACTCAGAAACCAGTAGGTTTTGTAGATCAAAATTGAAATCAATTCACTGATATATAAACTTTTAGACAGTTGGACCTGTAATCTAAGCTGCTATGGGCATGTAAGCTTTTTGCTATCTAGACCTTCATTCATTTCCATAGATCTCAGGGGCTTTTACCTCCAACCTGTGTTTGCCTACCGCTAGATCTGAGAGACCTGCTGTGTGACTCTGAGCCCTCGCTGTGCATCATCGCTTCCCAGACTCTGTTACTAGTCCAGATGGCGAGGGCCGAACCAAAACCTAAACAGAGAGTGAACTGGTTGCAGAAGCTCATGGGCAGGTCCGCTGCCTAGAAACACAAGGCAAGCAACATCAGGTAAAAACCAATCCTTTCAGAAACCACAGAAGCCACTGATGCCAGCCCCCTTTTTTCAGACTTAAAACAATGCCAGCATGAAGCCACCTCTACCCATTTAATTACCTCCAACATGTCTTTTGCTTTCAAAACCTTAAAGAAGATATAGAGGAGGGCAGTTCTTAGTTTAAAATTGCAGATATAATTTAAAAATCTACAGAGTTTTTGGCCGGGCATGGTGCCTCACGCCTATAATTGCAGCACTTTGGGGCACCGAGGCAGGCAGATCACTTGAGGTAAGGAGTTCGAGACCAGCCTGGCCAACATGATGAAACCCCGTCTCTACTTAAAATACAAAAATTAGCCAGGCATGGTGGCAGGCACCTGTAATCCCAGGTACTTGGGAGGCTGAGGCAGGAGAATTGCTTGAACCCAGGAGGCAGAGGTTGCAATGAGCCAAGGTCGTGCCACTGCGTTCCAGCCTGGGCAACAGAGTAAGACTCTGTCTCAAAAAAAAAAAAAGGTTCACATCTTTTTTTTTTTTTTCTTTTAGAGATAGGGTCTCCCTCTGTCACCCAGGTTCGAGTGCAGTGGCATGATCATAACTCACTAACCTCGAAGTCCTGGCCTCCTGCCTCAGCCTACTAAGTAGCTGGAACTACAGGTACACATAACCATACCTGCTAATGGTATGCCCTTCACGCTGTTCTCTCCATCTCAGAAAATAAGATAGCCCTTAACTGCTACAAACAGTTCTTTGTCAAATGGGAAAGGCAAAACAGAAACAAGAGCTAACATAGGTGATGTTAGGATTTGCCTATATCTACATCTTCTGCCTCCATTTAAATCATAAACTGGATTTTATATTGCACATGCTATCTCACCAAATATCAGCACAATTATTCGCTCTGTAAATAGAGCTATATTTGGAATAGGCAAAATAATACAGTGGAAATATTATGAAGTTTGGAGTGTGCACATCTGGGATCAAATGCCAGCATTATAGCTGACTTTCTGGAAACATTAAAAAAATAATTAATTTCTCATCTGCAGGTTCATGTACAAAATGGAGACAGCGTTTTCTAACTAAAGGCTTGTTGGAAAGAGTAAATGAAAGAGTGTATGTAAGAGGTATTACACAGATTGAGCACAGAGTACATATTTAGTGATTGTTAATTCCCCTTCCTCCCCTTGTACTGGACTCACACCAGGGACTGACAGCTAGAGATGAATAAGCTAATTTTTTTTGTTGTTGTTGTTTTTTTTTTTTTGGTAGAGACAGAATCTTGCTATGTTGTGTGGCAAGCTAGTCTTGAACTCATGGCCTCAAGTCGTCCTCCTGTGTCAGCCTCCCAATGTGCTGGGATTACAAGCATGTACCACTGCACGCAGCAGAATTCCAGTCTTGAGAAACAGGTCAAGGACAGCTTCAAAAGAGATTCTAAATAAATGTTAATGTTACAATGTTAGTATGTCTGCTTAATTGACAACAATATTAAGAATAAAATAACTTTTTTTTTTTTTTTTTTGAGATAGGGTCTCACTCATTCACCCAGGCTGGAGTGCAGTGGCACGATGATGGCTCACTGCAACCTCGGCCTCCTGGGCTTAAGTGATCCTCCCCACTGAGCCTCCCGAGTAACTGGGACAACAGGTGTGCACCACCATGCCCAGCTAATTTTTTGTACTTTTGGTAGAGATGGGGTTTTGCCATGTTGCCGAGGATAGTCTCAAACTCCTGAGTTTAGGTAATCTGCCCACCTTGGCCTCCCAAGTGCTGGGATTACAGGCTTGAGCTACCATGCCTGGCCAACAATCCATCCTTATAGTTTCATATTTAATGATGTATTTTTGTGAAATCCTTTATGGCCCTGTCTTCTTCCTTTTCCCTTCCCTTAAAAACCTCCAAGCGGCCAGGTACAGTGACTCATGCCTATAATCTCAGCACTTTGAGAGGCTGAGGCAGGCAGATCATGAGGTCAGGAGTTTGAGACCAACCTGACCAACATAGTGAAACCCTGTCTCTACTAAAAATGCAAATACCCGGGCATGGTGTCATGTGCCTGTAGTCTCACCTACTCAGGAGGCTAAGGCAGAAGAATCACTTGAATCTAGGAGGCGGAGGTTGCAGTGAGCCGAGATCACACCACTGCACTCCAGCCCGGGCAACAGTGCGAGACTCCGTCTGAAAAAAAAAAAAAAAAGAAAAAACCTCCAAGCAAGAAAAAAACTTCTGAATTGGTGTAATGGTAAATCTATCCCAGTATATCCAAGTTTTCCACTCCTCCCTTTTTTCCATTTTCATGATTCCCTCTCCTGTAACCAATGTCAGATCCTCAAATGGCTCTAGGATAGGAACTATTATTTGTTGAGTACCCACTGTCTGCTTTAAGCATAAATGGAGAAAAATTTCTTATAAGCAGAAATTTTCTGGGAAAAGAGATTAGTTTGTGCTGGGCGACTACTTTTATAAGTTGCATGTGGAATTGTGGGAGGCCCCCAAGAGGCACACTGGACTAATTAGAAATAATCACCATAAATCTGATTTTCAGGCTCTTGTTTGGTTGAAGAATATACACAAAGAGCCAGAGCTGAGCTATCTAGGGCAATGGAGGGACATCTTGGAGGTGATATGGGAAAAAAGAAAGGAAATGGAACAACTGGCAGGTGAAGAATGGAAATATCTAATGGTTAATTGCATTAAGATTTTTTTGTTTGTTTGTTTTTGTTTGTTTGTTTGTTTGTTTTTTTTGAGACAGAGTCTCACTCTGTTACCCATGCTGGAGTGCAGTGGCGCAATCTTGGCTTACTGCAGCCTCTTGCCTCCCCGGTTCAAGTGATTCTCCTCCTGCCTCAGCCTCCCAAGTAGCTGGGACTACAGGCGAGCATCATCACACCCAACTAATTTTTGTATTTTTAGTAGAGATGGGATTTTGCCATTTTGGCCAGGCTGGCCTCGAACCCCTGGCCTCAAGTAATCTGTCCACCTCAGCCTCCCAAAGTGCTGGGATTACAGGCATGAGCCACCATGCCCAGCCCCATTTCCCCCAATTCTTTGATATCTGGTTCAGGTATTCTTAGCTATTATCTTTTAGTTAGTAATTTGGATGAAATGCTTTACTTTTTTTAAACATTGGGGTTGCAACTACATAAAAAATTGAGTTTGCATTTTTCCAAATTAAAGGAAAAAAAGGTAGCCAAAAGGAAGCACAAGTATGACTAGGGTAGGGTGAGAAAGGAGAGAGTAGCAAATGAAGGCAGAGTTAGACGGGACCACCAGACCCTTAGTGCCTTGTAGGCCAGTACAAGGAGCTTGGCTTAACCCTGAAAGAAATGGGGAGTCGCTGGAACATTTTCAAATTTTTGACAATTGAATAGATTAAAATATGGTTTTACACCGGTTTAAACCTGTATATATATTTTTCCTATTAGAAAGGTTGGGGCCAGGCACAGTGGTTCACGCCTGTAATCCCAGCACTTTGGGAGGCCGAGGTGGGCGGATAACGAGGTCAAGAGATCGAGACCATCCTGCCAACATGGTGAAACCCCATTTCTACTAAAAAGTACAAAAATTACCCTGGCGTTGTGGCGCATGCCTATAGTCCCAGCTACTCGGGAGGCTGAGGCAGGAGAATTGCTTGAACCCAGGAGGCAGAGGTTGCAGTGAGCCGAGATCTCTCCATTGCACTCCAGCCTGGGCAACAAGAGTGAGACTCCATCTCAATAAATAAATAAATAAATAGAAAGAAAGAAAGTTGGGCATCTTTTCACATCTAAAAGCCATTTACATTTGCTTTTCTAAGATTGTATGCAAATCCTTTCCCCCTTCTGTGGGTAGAGAGGGTTTATTAATCTTTGTAATACACTACTTCCACAGTGCAGACCCAGCTTAAAGATCACCACTTTAGTTTTTCCTCTAAGGAAAAAGAACATTAAGAGTGGTGAGGTCCAGCTGGGCATGGTGGCTCACGCCTATAATCCCAGCATTTTGGGAGGCCGAGGTGGGTGGATCACCGGAGGTCAGGAGTTCAAGACCAGCCTGGCCATCATGGTGAAACCCCATCTCTACTAAAAATGCAAAAAAAAAAAAGTTAGCTGGGCGTGGTGGCATGCGCCTGTAGTCCCAGCTACTTGGGGGGCTGAGGAAGGAGAATTGCTTGAACCCAGGAGGCAGAGGTTGCAGTGAGCTGAGATCTTGCCACTGCATTCCAGCCTGGGTGACAGAGTGAGACTCTGTCTCAAAAAAAAAAAAAGAATGGTGAGGTCAGGTCTTGCCCCTCCCCCACAAATATCAACTGCTTTTTTTTTTTTTTTTTCCTTAAATAGAAAGTTACACAAGCAGTTAGTCCTGAGAAGGGCAAGTACAGACTGATTTTCTGCTTAGGGCATAGCAAAGCTGGAGGACAAAAAAAGAAAAAAAATTTAAGAATTTCAAAATGAGAGACATCTTGGGAAAATTAATTAGAACTTTCTTGTACTTTCTTAACACTTATTTTGTGATTTAGAATTGCATATATTTTGAATTACATTTGGAAAGGTGCACACTATAATCTTTTTAGTCTTGGAATCCCTAAAGGTGATTATCAGGCTCCAACCACATGCTTTAGGAGAACTCTGAAATATTAAACCACAACAGGGAGGCTAATCATAGAGGCTGTCACACAATGGGATCAAAATAGAAACAACCTTCATGTGTATCTGGATCAAAAATGAAGGGCAGAGTAAATCTATTTCACTACCTATACTTCATTTTCTTCTTTTTTTTTTTTTTTGAGACGGAGTCTCGCTCTATCACCAGGCTGGAGTGCAGTGGCACGATCTTGGCTCACTGCAACCTCTGCCTCCTGGGTTCAAGCAATTCTTCTACCTTAGCCTGCCAAGTAGCTGGGATTACAAGTGCCCGCCACCATGCCCAGCTAATTTTTGTATTTTTAGTACAGAGGGGGTTTCACCATGTTGGCCAGGATGATCTCGATCTCCTGACCTGGTGACCCGCCTGCCTCAGCCTCCCAAAGTGCTGGGATTACAGGTGTGAGCCACCACAACCGGCCTTCCATACTTCATTTTCTATTCAGAAAAGCTCAATTTTGGGTTAAATGGGCATGCCCTGGGATAATAAGAAAAAATAAAACCAATATAAGGAAGGGCATATTGATTTTTGGTTTTTTTAAATGCATGTAGGTGAGGCCGGGTTTGACAGATGTGTCCTCAGTTGTTTGTTTTTGAGACAGAGTCTCACTCTGTTACCCAGACTGGAGTGCAGTGGTGCAATCATGGCTTACTACAGCTTCTGCCTCCCCGGTTCAAGCGATTCTTGATTCTCATGTCTCAGTCTCCCAGGTTGCTAGGATTACACAGGTGCACCCAGACGCCCAGCTAATTTTTATATTTTTAGTAGTGACAGGGTTTTGCCTTGTTGGCCTGGCTGGTCTCGAACTCCTGGCCTCAAGTGATCCACCTGCCTTGGCCTCCCCAAGTACTGGGATTACAGGCAAAGCAAATAATGGAACAACAAAAGAACGAAGACAGGAATTTATTGAAAACAAAAGTACACTCCATAGTGGGGAAGCGAACCCACGCAGCAGCCCAAGGGCCCAGACAGAATCTTCTGGGGTCCAAATACCCCCTAGAAGTTTCCTATTGGCCACTTTATGCTCACTTGATGTAACTGAAGTGGTAGCCCACAATCAGAGGTCAAGGTGAAGTTACAAAATTATACTTCTATGCAAACGAAGACTCTCCCGCCATCAGTCTGATTGGTTGTGGACAGCAACCGTTCAGAGGCTGGAGTGTAGTTACAAAGTTGCAAACAAAGACTGGAAGGCGCTCAGTGTGATTTGTTGCGGACAGCCAATTTCCCATCTGCCATGCAGAAAAGGTCCAAGGGGCCTCTGGTTCTTTTGTTACTTAGGCGTGGAAAGTTGAGGTTTTCCTTTCAATTTAGTTCTAAGAAGTCACGTGAAACAGCCATAGTTCCCTGCCTCCAGACGCTATTCTCCTGCCTCATTTACTGCAGTCCTCTCTGCCCGCCTCTTTTAGCGACTAGCATGAGATGAGGATTCGTCTTCTAATATCCCTCACCAGTCCTTCCCCTCTGTCATTTAGCGAACTGCTCACTGGGCACTAGGACTTTGGGGAGAGTCCCAAGAGGCCCCTCTTCGTCCAGGGGCTTTTTTCTCTTCCAGCCTCCATCTCCTAACTCAAGGGGTACAGCTCAGTCAGATTATGTTTGGCGCCCCGGGACAGTACAAACCCAGGGCCCGTGGATAGAGGAGGCATCTCACTACGCTGCACGAGGCCACCTCGCAGTAGGCAGCCCAGCCCTGCCACAAAACCCAAGAACCTAACCAGGAAGACGGGGAGGCCGCGGGCTTCAACTCCCAAGAGATGGACTACACCTCCCAGCAGCCTCTGCGCGCAGGCTGAGGATCCCTCCGCTCTTTTTCTGTCCCGCCAGCTGGGCCCCCCGCGACCAGCCAAGGGCCAAGGCCAGGTCTTTCAGAATCTGAGGTCCGTCTTCTTATCACATTTCCGGGGAGGGACGGCTAGGAGCTCCGGAGGAAAAACGGACTTTTTTTTGAGGAGGAAAGCGGAGGCAGACGGTGGATGACGAGACGCCCCGCAACTGCAGATTTTCGCGCGCTTTGGCGCAGGTGGTTGTGGGTAGCGCGCCTGGGAGGGAGAAAGAAGTCGGGGGCCGTGGCGCGCAGCCCGCGGGGCCTGAAGTGATGTTCGAGGACGAGTCCCACGCTGAGGGGGCGGCGGTGGTCGTCGCAGCCGGGGAGGCGCTACAGGCCCTGTGCCAGGAGCTGAACCTGGACGAGGGGAGCGCGGCCGAAGCCCTGGACGACTTTACTGCCATCCGTGGCAACTACAGTCTAGAGGTGAGCGGCAGCAGGTGGGGCGGCCGGACCCTACCCTCGCCAGGCCCCACCCCTGCCCCGCCCCTTCCCCGGCCTGTGGGGTGGTGGGAGTTTCCCCACCTAGGAGGGTCGCTGCGCAGCCAGGCGCCGAGGGGCGGGAAGGGTGGGTGTAGCTCAGCCAATCCACCCATCGTTTTGAGGCGGGAAACTGAAGCCCAGGAAAGGAGCGGCCTAGGTCCCGCGCCACTCAGACCCCAGGCTTCCTGACCACACTTCCCTCTACCCCGCCAAGCGCCACAAACGTCATGGTGCTGCCCTTAAATCAGTAAGAACAAATACAATGGTAAAGTGAAAATGAACTGCATGCCAAGACACCACTGCCCAGAGCTTTAAATGGACCCTCAGTTCCGTCTGAACCCCTTCTGTGATCCCCATTTCACGCAAGAGGAAGCGGAGCCCTAGATGGGTTAAGCTACAGGTAGCCCAGGGTCACACGGTTAGACGTGGAGCCAGACCCAGGGTCTGAGCCGTTTAACCTCCACCCTCTGCTTCACAAGGGTGGAGCTGCCCGTCGCTGTGCAGCAGTTTGATCAAAGCCAATGTGCACACGAAGCTGATCTCAGCCCTACGTTTCCTCCTCCGTCAGAGCATCGTCCTGATGCTTTGCATCAGTGTCTGGCTCTGAATAAAACAAATGTCAGTTATAATTACTTGATTTTTTTCCCCATCATTCTTGCGTTTTATCCTCACAACAGCCCTGTGAACATGGGATGGCAATGAGTATTAGACTGCTTTCCAGGTGATAATGGCAAGGCTCAGAAGGTTGTCTTGCCGAGGGTTATTCTAATATAGAAACCCAGGCTGGGCGTGGCGGCTCACGCCTGTAATTCCAGCACTTTGGGAGGCCAAGGCGGGCGGATCACTTGAGGCCATGAGTTCGAGACCAACCTGGGCAACACGGCGAAACCCCATCTCTACTAAAAAAATACAAAAACTAGCTGGGTGTGGTGGCGCCTGCCTGTAATCCTAGCTACTCGGGAGGCTGAGGCAGGAGAATTGCTTAAACCCAGGAGGCATAGGCTGCAGTGAGTGGAGATCACACCACTGCACTCCAGCCTGGGTGACAGAGCAAGACTCTTATCTAAAAACAGAGAAGAAACCCAGACGAGCATAAGCCCAGTGTAGACAGAATTGTGATGGAGTGTATTTCATGTAGCACCACTGGCCTCATGTTCAAAGGCTTTCATGTGCCAAGGGCGCTGGACCCACTCCCAGGGTGCACCACTGACTCACCACCCAGTGAAATAATTGCTGGGTTCAAAGGCATGGAGTTGGAAAAGTGTTGATTGTATGTGTGCCTATATATGAAGGAAAAGTACCTGAAAAAAGTGTCTTCAGGACTGGATAGACCGGGTAAAGGACAGTGGTCCACATCTGTGGGTGGCATGACTGGAGAGCTGTGGGAAGAATAAGAAAGTAAGGGAGGTTAGAATAAATGGCTTCTCAGTTGAAAACAGATTGATTTTTGAAAGCCTGAGAAAGCATTTCTGACATCCTGGGTCTGATTTGGTCTCTCTTGCCCAAGGTCACACCATCTGTCATTGAATAATCATTTACTGTGTCAAACTACGGTCAAAGCGTGCACCTGTTTCAGATTCTTGACTATGACAAGTTTGTTCCCAGTTTTGTGGTATATCCATGCCATTCCCTCTGCCTGGAATCTTTCCCCTCACCCCCAACACCAGGAAAGGTTGAGAGCTAAATCTCTAGTTAGGCAGAGTTGAATAGGACATCTTCAATGCTTGCTCTACTTATTTATTTTTTCTTTCTTTTTTTCTTCCTTAGAAACAGGGTCTTGGCTGGGCCCATGGTGGCTCACACCTGTAATCCCACCACTTTGGGAGGCCGAGGTGGACAGATCACCTGAGGTCAGGGGTCCAAGACCAGCCTGGCCAGCATGGTGAAACCCCGTCTCTACTAAAAATATAAAATTAGCCAGGCATGGTGACATGCACTTGTAATCCCAGCTACTCGGGAGGCTGAGGCAGGAGAATCTTTTGAAACCAGGAGGTAGAGGTTGCAGTGAGCCAAGATCGCGCCATTGCACTCCACCCTACACAACAAGAGTGAAACTCCATCTTAAAAAAAAAAAGAAAAGAAACAGGGTCTTGCTCTTTTGACCAGGCCTGGAATGTAGTGGTGCAATTATAGCTCACTGTAAACTCAAACTTCTGGGCTCAAGTGATGTTCCTGCTTCAGCCTCCCCAGTAGCTGGGACTATAGGCATGCACCACCGTGCTCAGCTAATTTTTCAATTTTTTGTGGAGATAGTATCTGACTATGTTGCCCAAGCTGGTCTTGAACTGGCCTCAAGTGATTTTTTTGCCGCAGCCTTCCAGAGCATTGGGATTACAAGCATGAGCCACCGTGCCCAGCCCAGTGCTTGCTTTAGAAAGCACAAATGTATGAACTGAAATTTTGTGTTTATTCTATCCAGTGTTTTATTTTCCTCTTTTTTTTTAAATCAGTTTTTGTTAAAGGCATTTGGAGTAGTCATTTTCATATATCTCATGCTTCCTAAGAAGTCTTTCTCCAATCCCTACCCCTCTCTAGTCTACCTGACAAACTCCTGCTTACATGTTTAGTGATTTACAAATTTTGTCTCCTTTTGTGAGGCCTTCCCTAAACTGTAGTCAAAATCAGTTATTCACTACACTATATTCTCCTACAACACTTTATCTTCAATTCTTCTTATAGCTTCTATATCTCATCAATTATAAATAATAGTATCTGTTCCTCTTCTTAGCTCCAGATGTGAAGTTCTGTGAGATCAGAAACCATTTTTTGCATTTCTAAGGCCTACTTGCCAGGCCTTAGAAATACAAAAAATGGTTTCTGATATCATAGAATTCATAGAATTTTTATGAAATAGGATTTTATCAAATAGAATTGTATTCTATTTTATTCTCATGGAATAAAATAGTTGACTTTTTTAAGGAAAGAAAGTCAGGCCAGGCACAGTGGCTCATGCCTATAATCCCAGCACTTTGGGAGGCTGAGGAAGGAGGATCACTTGAGCCCAGGAGTTCAAGACCAGCCTGGGCAACATAGTGAGATCCTATCTCTACAAAAAATAAAATAGGCTGGGCATGGTGGCTCACACCGTTATCCCGACATTTTGGGAGGCTGAGGCAGGCGGATCGCTTGAGCCCAGGAGTTTGAGACCAGCTTGGGCAATATGGCGAAACCCCATCTCTACAAAAATTAGCTGGGTGTGGTGGCATGTGCCTTTAGTCCCAGCTACTCCAGACGCTAAGGTGGGGGGATTGCTTGAGCCTGAGAGGTCGAGGCTGCAGTGGCCCTCATTCCTGGGAAGTCAAGGCTGCAGTGGCCCTGATTGCACCACTGCACTCCAGCCTGGGGCAATAGAGTGAGACCCTGTTTTAAAAAGTAAAATAAAAATCAGTGTGTTCTTTTTTTTTTTTTTTTGAGACAGAGTCTCGCTCTGTCGCCCAGGCTGGAGTGCAGTGGCGCAATCTCGGCTCACTGCAAGCTCCGCCTCCTGGGTTCACGCCATTCTCCTGCCTCAGCCTCTCCCGAGTAGCTGGGACTACAGGCGCCCGCCACTACGCCCGGCTAATTTTTTGTATTTTTAGTAGAGACGGGGTTTCACCGTGGTCTCTATCTCCTGACCTCGTGATCCGCCCGCCTCGGCCTCCCAAAGTGCTGGGATTACAAGCGTGAGCCACCACGCCCGGCCAAGTGTATTCTTTAATGTCTTAAACAAAATCAAAACAATGATTTTAGGACTTACATTTTCACCATCTTGCTAGAATTTTCATTTAGTAGCCTGTATCAAAGGCTCTATAATACTTGGATGCTAATCCCGAACAACTCTCTCTTTTTCTTTTTTGAGACCAAAAAAGTGCCTCAAGCACTTCTCCCATCTCAGCCTCCAGAGTAGCTGGGACTACAGGCGCATACCACCACGTCCTGCTAATTTTTTTGTATTTTGTAGAGATAGGGTTTTGCCATGTTACCCAAGCTAGTCTCGAACCCCTGAACTCGAGCAGTCCACCCACATCAGCTTCCCAAAGTGCTGGAACTACATGCGTAAGCCACGATGACCAGACCCTATTCCCAAACAATTCATTAATCAAAGCTTGTAAAAATATTCATCTTTAAGCTTACCTGCTTCATTTAGTGCTTTGAGAAAAGACTTCTCATTCCTTCAGGGTAGGAACATTGGGTTTATTGATGGCCACCCATTTCTACCCACCCCTTTTAGATTATTGCAAGAAATCTTTTTATCAATCTTTTTATCCTTCTAGGGTTTGGTCTTAAAGACAGTCTGTGGAACAGTGTATAAGAAGACTATTGTGTTGTGCTGTGAGATTTACATCTGTAATTCTTTTTTTTTTTTTGAGATAGAGTCTCGTTTTTTTCACCCTTGCTGGAGTTCAATGGGTCAGTCACAGCTCACTGCAGCCTTAACCTTCTGAGCTCAAATGATCCTTCCATCTCAGTCCCCCAAGTAGCTGTAACTACAGACATGTGCCACATGCCCGGCTAATTTTTTCCTTTTTTTGTACAGACAGGGGTCTCACTATGTTTCCTAGGCTGATCTTGAACTCCTGAGCTCAAGCAATCCTCTGCCTCAGCCTCCCAAAGTGCTGGGATTACAAGCATGAGCCACTGTGCCTGGCCTTTATCTGTAATTCTTTTTTTTTTTTTTTTTTGAGATGGAGTCTCACCTGCGTCGCGCAGGCTGGAGTGCAGTGGCGTGATCTCGGCTCACTGCAACCCCCACCTCCCAGGTTCAAGTGATTCTCATTCCTCAGCCTCCCAAGTAGCTGGGATTACAGGCATGCACCACCACACCTGGCTAATTTTTGTATTTTTTAGTAGAGACGGGGTTTCGCCACGTTGGCCAGGCTGCTCTCAAACTCCTGACCTCAGGTGATCCACCTGCCTCGGCCTCCTAAAGTGCTAGGATTACAGGCGTGAGCCACCGCACCGGCCTATCCATAATTCTTAATCCTTAAACTTCAGCTATTGTATTTCAGCAATGAAGTCATGAGGTGATTCTAGCTTGGAGATGTCTGAACTCTAATGCAGAAAATTGTTGAATTCCCAAATGTCACCTTTTTGTGGCATTGTAAATTGAGATATCTACTAATATGGGGAGCCATGCTTACTACAGTCATGTGCTGCAGAACATTTCAGTCAGTGATAGACCACACATACTTTATTTTTACTATATGTTTTCTGTGTTTAGATACACAAATAATTACTATTGTGTTACATTTGCCAACAGTATTTAGTATAGTAACATGCTCCACAGGTTTGTAGCCTAGAAACAATAAGCATACCATATAGCCTAGGTTTAGTAGGCTATGCTGTTTGCACGACAAAATTGCCCAATGTTGCATTTCTCAGAATATATCCCTGTCATTAAGCAATGCATATGACTGTATTTTAAAGATGACATGTTTTGGGGTAAATAATTCCCCAAATGTTTACCTCACAAAAATGACAGTCTCCTTCATGTTGCGTAAGATTAGTATTAATTTTTTTTTTTTTTTTTTTGAGACAGAGTCTCGCTCTGTCGCCCAGGCTGGAGTGCAGTGGCGCAATCTCGGCTCACTGCAAGCTCCGCCTCCCGGGTTCACGCCATTCTCCTGCCTCAGCCTCTCCCAGTAGCTGGGACTACAGGCGCCCGCCACCACGCCCGGCTAATTTTTTTTTTTTTGTATTTTTAGTAGAGGCGGGGTTTCACCGTGGTCTCGATCTCCTGACCTCGTGATCTGCCCGCCTTGGCCTCCCAAAGTGCTGGGATTACAAGCGTGAGCCACTGCGCCTGGCCGATTAGTATTAATTTTTTATCTGTGACTCCCTTGCCAACTTTTTACTCTGTTCTTGCCTTTCCCTGCCAGACTAGTTAAAGAGAAACATAAAGCAAGAATGGTAGAAAGAAACTTCAGGATCATCAAGGCCATTTCTTAAAATCAGGAAAGTCATGCTGACGAATTTTAAGAGAACTCTTCTGGTAATTCAGACATGCTTCACTTAATGACAGGGACACGGTCTAAGAAATGCAACATTAGGTGATT
Organism: Hylobates moloch; assembly: GCF_009828535.3. NCBI lineage: Eukaryota > Metazoa > Chordata > Mammalia > Primates > Hylobatidae > Hylobates > Hylobates moloch. The sequence goes on from NW_026652296.1 coordinate 23,663,801, forward strand.
TTGTTGTGTGAACTTCACAGAGTATACTTACGCAAACCTAGATAGTATAGTCTGCTACACACCTAGGCTGTTTAATATAGCCTGTTGCTCCTGGACTGCAAACTTGTTCAGCATGTTTCTGTACTGAATACTATAGGCAACTATAATGGTGAGTATGTGTGTATCTAAACATAAAAGGGATACAGTAAATTATAATTTTTTTAATATATAGAACAGTTAGAACATACAGTATTACAATCCTTTTTTTTTTTTTTTTGTGACGGGGTGTCCCTGTGTTGCCCAGGCTAGACTGCAGTGGCACGATCTCTGCTCACTGCAACCTCTGCCTCCTGGGTTTAAGCTATTCTCCTGCCTCGGCCTCCCGAGTAGGTGGGACTACAGGTGCATGCCACCACACCCAGCTAATTTTTTGCATTTTTAGTAGAGACGGAGTTTTGCCATGTTGGCCAGGCTGGTCTTGAACTCCTGGCCTCAAGTGATTCACCCACTCCAGCCTCCCAGGCATGAGCCACCGCGCCTGGCCAGTATTATAATCTTAAGTGACCACCATTGTATATGTGGTCCAGTGTTGACCAAAATGTTGTTATGTGGCATATGTGTGTATTAGATTTGGAGTGTAGGTGAAAGACTTTTTTTTTTTTTTTTTTTTTAAGAGACAGGATCTCACTCAGTTGCCTATGTTGGAATGTAGTGGCACAAACATAGCTCACTGCAGTCTTGAACTCCTGAGCTTAAGCGATCCTCTTGCCTCAGCCATCCAAGTAGCTGGGACTGCAGGCAAGCACCACCATGCCTGGCTAATTTTTTTATTTTCACTTTTAGAGTCTACGTTGCGCTGGCTAGTCTTAAACTCCTGGCCTCAAGTGATACTCGCATCTCAGCCTCCCGAGTTACTGGGATTACAAACATGAGCCACCAAGCCAGGCTTTTATCTTTAGATTAATATTAATTTAGCATGTTATAGTTATAAAAACACAGAACTAAGAGTAAGGAGTTTTATACCCATTACTGCAACTAACAGCTTTGTGACCTTGGGCAAATATCTTCACTTCTCTGGCCGTTTATCTACATAAGGAAAATTGAGACCAGATAATTCTACATCTCTTGTTTCTAGAATTAAAGCATTTTAACATAATATTATATCTGTTCTGCTGTTTGTCTTTTGCTTGCCAGGGAGAAGTTACACACTGGTTGGCATGTTCATTATATGTTGCATGCCGCAAAAGCATTATTCCCACGGTTGGAAAGGGTATCATGGAAGGCAACTGTGTTTCACTTACCAGAATACTACGTTCAGCTAAATTAAGGTAAACCTCTTTGATGTTTTTAAATGTTATATAAGCTCTAAATTTTACAATCAGTTTTCTCTTATTTTGAAATCATTTGACTTCATTTAATTTTTATTTTATTTATTTATTTATTTATTTTTGAGACGGAGTCTCACTGTGCCAGGCAGGCTGGAGTGCAGTGGCACAGTCTTGGCTTACTGCAATCTCTGCCTCCTGGGTTCAGGTGATTCTCATGCCTCAGCCTCCCGAGTATCTGGGATTACAGACACACACCACCAAGCCCGGCTAATTTTTTGTATTTTTTTTTTAGTAGAGATGGGGTTTCACCATGTTGGTCAGGCTGTTCTCGAACTCCTGACCTCAAATGATCTGCCCACCTCAGCCTCCCAAAGTGCTATAGGATTATAGACGTGAGCCACTGTGTGACTTCATTTAATTCTAAGTTTGTTACAACATAGATAATCCTTTCCCAATTTTCATATTCTTTCTCTGCCTTTCTCAAATTCTGCTAGAAACCTCTGTGTTAAATCTTTAGCTATACTTTTTAAAATTAATTTTTTAAAATTTGGAAATAATTTTAGGCTTACAGAAAAGTTACAAAAATAAGAAAAGGACAATACGCATATACCCTTGACTCAGAGTCACCCGTTATTGACATTTTATCCCATTTGCTTTCTCATTTGATTTTTCTTTCTTCAATATATAGATCTTTCTCTCTCTCTTTTTTTTTTGAGATGGAGTTTCGCTCTTGTTGCCCAGGCTAGAGTGCAATGGTGCGATCTCGGCTCACCGCAACCTCTGCCTCCCGGGTTCAAGCGATTCTCCTGCCTCAGCCTCCCAAGTAGCTGGGATTACAGGCATGTGCCACCACGCCTGGCTAATTTTGTATTTTTAGTAGAGACGGGGTTTCTCCATGTTGGTCAGGCTGGTCTCGAACTCCCGACCTCAGGTGATCCACCCGCCTCGGCCTCCCTAAGTGCTGGGATTATAGGCGTGAGCCAGTGCTCCCAGCCAGATCTTTCTCTTTTTATCCTCAACCATTTCAGTCCAAGTAGCATACATTTATAGCCTTTTACCCCAAAATACTTAACTGTGTATTTCTTTAAATAACTACAGTACAGTTACCAACTTCAGCAAAATTAACACTGATAAAATAATTTTATTTAACCTGCTATCTCTGTTCTAGTTTTGTTAGTTTCAATAATGTTCTTTATAGCATTTTTTTTTTCTGGAAGTACAATTTCTAATTAAGGATCAGGTATTGCATTTGCTTATCATGTCTGTTTATTCTTCTTTAATTAGGAACGTTTCTATAGCCTTTCTTTTTCTTTTATGACATTGCCATTTTTGAGGAATATAATCCACAATCACTTTGTCCCTTTCTTTAATTAAAAAAAATTTTTTTAGAGACCGGGTCTTGCTCTATTGCCCAGGCCTCGAGTGCAGTGGCACCTTTTTAGCTCACTGCAGCCTCAAACTCCTCAGCTCAAATGATCCTCCTGCTTCAGCCTCCCAAGTAGCTGAGACTACAATCATGTGCCACCATGCCTGACTGATATTTTAAAATCATTTTATAGAGACAGGGTCTCACTATGTTGCTCAAGCTTGTCTCAAAGTCCTGACCTTAAGTGATCCTCTTGCCTCAGCCTCTTTTTTTTTTTTTTTCTGGGGGACAGAGTCTCACTCTGTTGCCCAGGCTGGAGTGCAGTGGTGCGATCTCAGTTCGTTGCAACCTCCGCCTCCTGGGTTCAAGCGATTCTCCTGCCTCAGCCTCCTGAGTAGCTGGGACTACAGGCATGTGCCACCATGCCCAGCTAATTTTTGTATTTTTGGTAGAGACGTGGATTCACCATATTGGCCAGGCTGGTCTCAAACCTGACCTTGTGATCTGCCCGCCTCAGCCTCCCAAAGTGCTGGGATTACAAGCGTGAGCCACTGTGCCCGCCCTAATCCCCTCTTTTAATAGATGGTTCCCAATTTTGGACTTGTCTCCCATTAACTTTTGATTAGATGCAGGTTAGTCATTCCCTGATGGAAAACTGTATAAGTGATTTTGTGTCCTCAGGATATCACATCTGATGATGGCATGTGTTATCCATCTGCATCTCATTGGTGATGTTAATTTTTGTCATCTGGTCAAGATGTTGTCCTATTTCTGTGCTGTGTATTAATTTTTTTCACCTTGCAGCTACTCTATGGGTCTCAGATACATCTTTTACTTACTGTAGTATCAAGTATATAGAATTATTTGGCTGGATAGGAAACAAAACAAATTTAGCTATCCAGTTTGGATTCATGCTAATATTCTTTGTTTCTGGGACAAAACTATTTGTGGTCATTGTCTGTTTGCTATTCCTGGGTTTCCAGAATAGAAGAGGAGCAAAGTTTAAAGCCCTATCCAGAAATGGCAAATAGCTTTTAGTTGATGCTAAACTTAAAATTTTTTTTTTTTTTTTGAGACGGAGTTTCACTCTTGTTGCCCTGGCTGGAGTGCAATGTCCTGATCTCAGCTCACCGCAGCCTCTGCCTCCCGGGTTCAAGTGATTCTCCTGCCTCAGCCTCCCCAGTAGCTGGGATTACAGGTGCCCGCCACCACGCCTGGCTAATTTTTTATATTTTTAATAGAGACAGGGTTTCACCATGTTGGCCAGGATGGTTTCGAACTCCTGACCTCAGGTGATCCGCCCGCCTCGGCCTCCCAAAGTGCTGGGACTATAGACGTAAGCCACTGTGTCCAGCCTAAAAAAATGCTTTTAAACAATTTTGGTTCTAAAACTAAGATGATAAAAATTAAATGAAGATCAATGGGGTTAATTTTTTAATTGAGCAAGACATTATCATTGTTAGTATAAAACAATCTGATCTTTTTCTGTCAATGTTTGTCATCATTGTTCATATAATTTCAAAAATCTTTGTAATAACAGATTCTGGGGGAACTGAACAAAAAAAGAATTAAAACAAATGTAGAGCAGTACATGGCAGGAGAATCACTTGAACCTTGGACGCGGAGGTTGCAGTGAGCTGAGATAGCGCCACTGCACTCCAGCCTGGGCGACAGAGCAAGACTCCATCTCAAATAAAAAAACAAGGCTGGGCGCGGTGGCTCACGCCTGTAATCCCAGCACTTTGGGAGACCGAGCTGGGTGGATCACAAGGTCAGGAGGTCGAGACCATCCTGGCTAACACAGTGAAACCTCATCTCTACTAAAAATACAAAAACAAAATTAGCCAGGTGGGCGCCTGTAGTCCCAGCTACTCAGGAGGCTGAGGTGGGAGAATGGCGTGAACCCAGGAGGCGGAGCTTACAGTGAGCCGAGATCACGCCATTGCACTCCAGCCTGGGTGACAGAGTGAGACTCCGTCTCAAAAAAAAAAAAAAAAATCAAATTTCAAATAATGAAACAAACTCTGGAGATGGACGGTGGTGATGGTTGCACAATGTGAATGTACTTAATGCTACTGAACTATAGACTTAACAATGGTTACAACAGTAAAGGTTGTTTGTTATGTATGTTTTACCACACACACACACACACACACACAAATATATTTTCAAAAATTTTAAATAATACAGAAGGCTTATAAGTAGGAGTCTCCTTGGCCACGCACAGTGGCTCACACCTGTAATCCCAGCACTTTGGGAGGCTGAGGCAGGTGGATCACCTGAGGTCAGGAGTTCAAGACCAGCCTGGCCAACATGATGAAACACCGTCTTTACTAAAAATACAAAAAAATTAGCTGGGCGTGGTGGTGGGCGCCTGTAATCCCAGCTACTGGGGAGGCTGAGTCAGGAGAATCGCTTGAACCCAGGGAGGCGGAGGTTGCAGTGAGCAGAGATCGTGCCATTGTAATCCCAGCACTTTGGAAGGCTCAGACGGGTGGATCACCTGGGGTCAGGAGTTCAAGATCAGCCTGGCTAACATGGTGAAACCTCATTTCTATAAAAATACAAAAAATTAGTCGGGCATGGTGGGGCACGCTTGTAATCCCAGGTACTTGGGAGGCTAAGGCAGGAGAATTTCTTGAACCCAGGAGGTGGAGGTTGCAGTGAGCCGAGATTGTGCTATTGCACTCTAGTTTGGGCAACAAGAGCAAAACTCTGTCTCAAAAAAAAAAAAAAATTTCTTCTTATGTACAAACATATAAACTTGTTTTTTGGTATTTTTTCTTTTTATTTTCTTTTCTCTTTGTTTTTTTGAGACGGAGTCTTGCTCTGTCACTCAGGATAGAGTGTAGTGGTGTGATCACAGCTCACTACAGCCTAGACCTCACAGGCTCAAGCGATCCCTCACTTCAGCCTCCCGAGTAGCTGGGACCACAGGTGTACACCACCATGTTTGGCAAATTTTATATTTTTTGTAGAGACGGGTCTCACCATGTTGCCCAGGCTGGTGTTTTCTTCTTTTTAAACATAAATTATACTATATGTGTTGCTCTACAGTTATTTTTCTTTATATTTTGGAAATTCTTCCATGTCAGCATATGTAGTTCTACCTCGTTAATTTTTTTTTTTTTTTTCTTTTTTTGAGACGGAGTCTCGTTCTGTCGCCCACGCTGGAGTGCAGTGGCGCAATCTCGGCTCACTGCAAGCTCCGCCTCCCGGGTTCACACCAGTCTCCTGCCTCAGCCTCTCCGAGTAGCTGGGACTACAGGTGCCCACCACCACGCCCGGCTAATTTTTTTTTGTATTTTTAGTAGAGACGGGGTTTCACCGTGGTCTCGATCTCCTGACCTCATGATCCACCCGCCTCGGCCTCCCAAAGTGCTGGGATTACAAGCGTGAGCCACCGCGCCCAGCCTACCTCGTTAATTTTTTTTAACGATGCTAGGATATTTTAGGATATAAGGATCTTTCATCTATTTAGCCATGCCTTATGGCCATTTCGATTGTATCCAGTCCTTTGTAGTTGCAGACAAATAAACATCATTGTAAAGATGATATTTCTGATAAATTCCAAAAATATGTGTGGTTCCTAAAAATGGGTCAAAAGATATATCTTTTTCGGTCAGGCCCAGTGGCACACACCTGTAATCCGAGCACTTTGGGAGGCCAAGGCGGGCAGATCTCTTGAACCCAAGAGTTCAAGACCAGCCTGGGCAACAGGGTGATACCCTGTTTCTACAAAAATTAGCCAGGCGTGGTGGTGCATGCCTGTAATCCCAGCTACTCAGGAGGCTGAGGTGGGAGAATCACTTGAACCCAGGAGGTGGAGACTGCAGTGAGTTATGATGATGCAACTCTACTCCAGCCAGGCTGGTAAAGCAAGACCCACTCTCACCAAAAAAAAAAAAAAAAAAAAAAAATTTCCATTAAAAATAGTTACAAACTTATGAAAAAAAAAAAAAAACTAAGTCTTTTTAAAATGTATATTGATATTCTCAAAGTCCCTTTCCCCCAAAATGTTTTTATCTTTTATTTTTTTTTTTTTGAGCTAGAATCTCGCTCTGTTGCCCAGGCTGGAGTACAATGGCACAGTCTCTGCTCACTGCAGCCTCTGCCTCCTGGGTTCAAGTAATTCTCCTGCCTCAGCCTCCCCAGTAGCTGGGGCTACAGGCGCATGCCGCCACACCTGCCTGTATCTTTTTTATTATTATTTTTTGTATTTTTAATAGAGATGGGGTTTCACTGTTTTGGCCAGGCTGATCTTGAACTCCTAACCTTGTGATCCACCCACCTCGGCCTCCCAAAGTGCTAGGATTACAGGTGTGAGCCACCGCGCCCAGCCTGTTTTTATCTTTTTTATTTTTTATTTGTGTTTTTTGAGACAGGGTCTCACTTTGTCACCCAGGCTGGAGTGCAGTGTCGCGATCTCGGCTCACTTGCAACCTCCGCCTTCTGGGCTCAAGCAATCCTCCCACCACGGCCTCCTGAGTAGCTGGGACTACAGGCGCATTTCACCACGCTCAGGTAATTTTTGTATTTTTAGTTGAGACAGGATTTCACCATGTTGGCCAGGCTGGTCTCAAACTTTTGGCCTCAAGTGATCCACCCCCCTCACCCTCCCAAAGTGCTAAGATTATAGACATGAGCCACCGCGCCCAGCCTCCTGTAAAACGTTTTTAAGTGTCAAATTTTTAATGCTAAAAGAGCAGTTACCCAGCATCAATGTTTTCATTCAGAAAAATAAACAAAAATTTCAAATGATTTTATTTGCTTTGACTTATAATAATTTGGGCTGTTTTCAAAATTTCAACTTAAATACAATTTTTTTTTAACTTTTATTATTATTATTTGAGTCAGGGTCTTACTCTGTTGCCCAGGCTAGAGTACACTAACATGATCTCAGCTCACTGCAACCTCTGCCTCCCAGATTCAAGCAATCCTCCCACCTCATCCTCCCGAGTAGCTGGGACTACGGGTGTGTGCCACTATGCCCAGACAATTTTTGTAGCTCTTTTTTTTAGAGATGGGGTTTCACCATGTTCCCCAAGCTGGTCTTGAAGTCCTGAGCTCAAGTGATCCACCCGTCTTCGCCTCCCAAAGTGCGGGGATTACAGGGGTGAGCCACCACACCTGGTCCCATCTCTAGATTATTTATACCTAATACAATGTAAATACTATGTAAGTAGTTGTTACACTGTATACTTTAGGGAATAATCACAAGAAATGAAGTTGGTACATGTTCAGTATAGACACAACCATCCTTTTTTTCCAAATATTTTTGATGTGTGGTTGGTTGAATCCATGGATGTGGAACTCACAGATATGGAGGGTAAACTCTAAAGAGAGAGAGAGAGTGTGTGTGTGTATGGTGTTGGTGGTAGAGTAAAATATATATAACATAAAATTCATAAAATTGACAATTTTTAAGTTCAGTGACATTATGTACCTTCACCTTCACATTGTTCAACCACCACCACCACCATTTCCCGAACTTTCTTATCTTCCCAAACTATACACATTAAATGGTAACTCAGCTGTTTAGCTGTTAGTCCAGCCCAGCTCTGCCTCAGTGAACTATGCTGTGCTCTGCTCCACTGAGGTGCAGGGCTAACTGTATCAGCACCAGCAAGGGGGATGGCTGGCCCCAACCTGAGGAGGAGGAAAAGAAGGAGGTACACAGGTCCCTGGGGTTTCTGGTTGTATTCTTGTCTCTGGGCCCTTGCGTTGTCCCTTAGTGAGGCAGAAACCTTATGATCCTGGCCCAGCCTTGCAGACTCCCCCGGCATAGAGACATGTGCTCTGTGCTGTCTTCCAGGGGCTGCTGCTGCCCTATGTCTCCTGACCAGTTGACATTTTGGCAACCATGAAGTGACCTGAAGCAAGCCTCCATTTACTGATAATGTAATTGTAGCCTCGGTACCATTCACCCAATCTCGCTGAGCCAGCAGGGGTCTCTGGTGAGTCTCCTGTCAGATTTCGAATCTTCCTAATTTTGGTTTGAGATTCATACTTTTTTCAAGCAACCAATTCCACACTTGTTGGAGCTGGAATTAAAGTTCTGCTTTTAAGGACACAATCATAAACACTGGTTATTTTACCTAGGCTTTGATTGGAATGGCATATTTTCAGATATGACCAGACTGCTTTAAAATATTGAGGTTGTTTTTGTTTTGTTTTTGTTTTTTTAGAGACAGGCTTTTACTCTGTTGCTCAGGCTGGAGTGCAATGGCATGATCATAGCTCACTGCAGCCTCAAACTCTGGGGGTCAAGCTGTCCTCTTGCCTCAGTGAGCTAAGTAGCTGGGGCTATAGGTGCACTCCACCATGCCTGGCTAAGTTTTTGTTTTGTTTTGTTTTTTGTTTTTTCTTAGAGACTGGGTCTGGCTTTGTTGCCTAGGTTGGTCTTAAACTTCTGGCTTGAGGAGATCCTCCTGCCTTTGCCTCCCAAAGCACTAAAGCACTGAGATTACAGGTGTGAGCCCCTGCACCAGCCAAGGTTTACTTTATAGAGCTGATAAAAAAGATTGGGAAGATTGACTCGCCATTGCAGAACTATCATGTATTTGGGTCATGTTTAGGTCAATATCTCACACTATTAGGAACGTTCATTCCTAAGAAGCTGAGTCCCATGGAGGGGGGAATATTACTAAGGACTAAAGCTGAACTTTAAACAAGAGAGAAGTGGTCCTGGAACCTGTTTCAGACTACATGACTGTCCCTTTGATCAAAGCAATTCCTTGAGCAATCATTATTGTTCAAAGGTTCCCTAACAAGGTCCCTGACCTTGCAGTAAGTAAAAAATGTCACTTTCTGACAAGCCCAGGAACTTCGAGATATTTTTGGGGACTTCAGGAAGAGAAGATTTCACCCAATGCATACAGGTATTATGGGAACAGTCTGATGATGGATCCTTGGCTTGACTTCTTAGCCTCAAGGCTTTTAAAAGTCTAATCCAAAATTCCTTATGAATGTTCCAACAAAACCAACTTAAAAGAGCCTAGGTGACTACTCACTATTCTTATTGCCCCCTATGCAAATAATCAGGCCAAATATATTACTAAAACTTATTTTGAAAGTAAATTGCGAGCCAGGTGTGGTGGCTCACACCTATAATCCCAGCACTTTGGGAGGCCTAGGCGGGTGGATCACTTGAGGTCAGGAGTTCGAGACCGCCTGGCCAACATGGTGAAACCCTGTCTCTACTAAAATTATGAAAATTTGCTGGGCGCAATGGTGGGTGCCTGTAATCCCAGCTACTTGGGAGGCTTAGAAACGAGAATCACCTGAACCCAGGAGGTGGAGGTTGCAGTGAGCCGAGATCACACCACTGCACTCTAGCCTGGGCCACAAAGTGAGATTCCATCTCAAAAAAAAAAAAAGAGAGAGAGAGAGTAAATTGTGGCGGGACCAGGCGCGGACAGCATTTTGGGAGGCCAAGATGGGCAGATCACTTGAGGCCAGGAGTTAGAGACCAGCCTGGCCAACATAGTAAAGCCCCATCTTTACTAAAAATACAAAAAAACAGTTGAGCATGGTTTTGCTTGCCTGTAATCCCAGCTACTTGGAAGGCCAAGGCAGGAAAATTGCTTGAACCCAGTGGACAGAGGTGGCAATGAGCCAAGATTGCCACTGCACTCCAGCCCGGGCAACAGAGCAAGACTGTCTCAAAAAATAAAGTTAATAAATAATGTTTTTTTGTTTTGTTTTTTCTTTTTTTTTTTGAGACGGAGTCTCGCCGTCGCCCAGGCTGGAGTGCAGTGGCGCGATTTCAGCTCACTGCAGGCTCCGTCCCCCAGGGTTCATGCCATTCTCCTGCCTCAGCCTCCCGAGTAGCTGGGACTACAGGCGCCTGCCACCTCTCCCGGCTAATTTTTTTTTTGTATTTTTAGTAGAGACGGGGTTTCACCGTGTTAGCCAGGATGGTCTCGATCTCCTGACCTCGTGATCCACCCGCCTCGGCCTCCCAAAGTGCTGGGATTACAGGCGTGAGCCACCGCAATAAATATTTTTAAAAAGAAAGTAAATTGGTCCCACTAAGATTAATCTTTGGTAAAAATGGGGAATTGAAGAGAAAAAAAAAGTACATTCTATCAAAATTATAGCATACCTATTATTAAATTCCAACCTTGACTATTTTTTTAGTTTATTATTTGCATAGAATTTGGACTAAGTCCTGAATTCTTTCCTGTCTGCGAGTCTTGAAATTGATGTTTCCAAATTTTTTTCCCACTTTTCTGACTTGCAATCACTAAAATTAAAACTGCTTTTTCCTGAAGCCTGGCAAACTGAAACTGGACAATTTTATATAAACTTCAGAAAAGTCACCACAGTAGCTTACATATAGAAACCTTTGTGGGCTGGGCGTGGTGGCTCATGGCTGTAATCTCAACACTTTGGGAAGCCAAGGTGGGAGGATTGCTTCAGAGGGAGCGCAGGAGTTCAGGACCAGCCTGGGCAACATAGTTAGAGACTAAAAAGTATTTCACAAAGAATGTTAGTGAAGTGTGGTGATATGCACCTGTAGTCCCAGCTATCTTGGGAGGCTGAGGTAGGAGGATCACTTGAGCCCAGGAGTTCCAGACTATAGTGAGCTATGATCATGCCACTGCACTCCAGCCTAGGTGACAGAGCAAGACCCTTCTCAAAAAAAAAAACAAAACAAACAAACAAACAAAAAAAGCTTTAAGCCCAGCATCTAAAAATCTCAACTGGCTGCCCCCTGTTCTCAAAAACTAGGTATCTATATCCCAGATAAATCAGATAACATCACTAAGTTAATGGCCGATATAAAGACCCAAATAAAAGATTGGCTAAACAGCTGGTTTAGATCTTGGGAAACTTGATAACAAAAAAATGTTTCTTTTTCTAAAAATTATAATCATTTGTTATTTTTTGTCTACACCGCTGTTATGGCATTTGAGGGTTTTTTTGTTTTTTTGTTTTTTTTTGGCTGAGACAGGGTCTTACTCTGTGGCATCAGCTGGAGTGCAGTGGTGCCATCTCAGCTCACTGCAGTCTCTACCTCCTGGGCTCAATTAATCCTCCCACCTCACCCTCCCAAGTAGCTGGGACTTACAGGTACACACCATCATGCCAGGCTAATTTTTGTAGTTTTTGTTTTGTAGAGATGGGGTTTGCCATGTTGCCAAGGCTGGTCTTGAACTCCTGAGCTCCAAGGGTCTGCCTGCCTCGGCCTCCTAAAGTGCTAGGAACCGATGACAGTTACATCTTCAGTGTGAAATGTTAAATATACCTCCCCCCCGCCCCCCCCCAAAATAAAAGACCACCTTGGCTAATCAGGTCATTGCAACTATACATTAAGCCTTACATAGGAAAATATTAGTGTTAAACTTCAAATAAAACCAAAATAAAAACTCCCCATTTCACCCTTACCCCCAGCCTCAGCAACCATTCTACTTTTTCTTCCTCTATGAATTTGATTACTCCGAGCATCTCTCAGAAGTGTCATCCTACAATATTTGTTCTTTTGTGACATGCTTATTTCACTTAGCGTAATGTCCTCAAGGAAATGGCTGATTCCAGTGCCTAGCAGACTTGTTTTCTCTGATGCATCTGGAACAGCTTCTTATGCCAGAAAGTAAGGAGTGCTCAACAAAATGGTGGCGCTGTGTCAAGGAACATAGAAGCTAGGTTGAAAAGACTCCCATTGGTAGACTCCCATTATTAGAAAGGAATGCTGCTTACATTAGAATGCCAGCTAATAAATGTAGAAAAAGTGGTAGAATTAGAAAATAGTCACCATTTTGCAACCTCATAGTAATAATTGATACAGTCAAAGATCATCAATGGATATTAAAACAAGTGAATAAAAGTTTGATGAAGAACAGAGTATTCACATAATTGCAAAGTATCTCCTATGAATCACTAATTACAAAGGAAAAAATAGAAACTTTAAAATGGAAAACATGGCACAAACCACCTAAATCAAGTACAAAGTTATCAGGAATGGGACTAATGGATATGATCCTCTGACAAGGATATGTCATCACTTAGGTAGTACTCTTGTCAAAAATACATAGCCTAAATCTAATAATGAGGGAAGCATGAGACAAACCCAAATTAGGGACATACTACAAATAACTGACCAATTATCTTCTAAAATGTTCGTGTTACAAAGAAGTCTGAGGAACTGGTTCCAGGCTGAAAGAAACAGAAAGGAAATGACACCTAAGTGCAATACATGCTACTAGATTAGGATGTTTAAAATTGCTCTGAAAGAACATTTGGACAATTGGTAAATTTTAAATTTAAGTTGAAATATGGACTAATATTTTATCAATGTAAAATTTTCTAATTTTGATAATTGTACTTTGGTTACGTAAGAGAATATTCTTTTTTTCAGAAAATAGAAACAAGTATTTTTGGGTAAAGGGCAGGAAAGCTAAACGTGACTCTCAAATGGTTCAGAAAAAAATTATATGTATGTTGCAATAACTAGGATTATCCAGAGAAACAGAGCCAACAAGCTACATATAGAGAAAAAATTTATTTTAAGGAATTGGCTCACACAATGGTGGAGGCTTGGAGAGTCAAAAGTCTAATGGGGTAGGCCCCACGTTGGAGACTACACTTTGAGTCTTCATCTTGAGGGAAGAGCTGCAGTTTGAGTCTTGAGGCAGTCTTGTGGCAGAATTTCTTCTTACTCTGGTGAGGTCAGTCTTTTTTCTATTAAGACCTTCAGCTGATTGGATGAGTTCCACCTATATTATGAAGAGTAATCTGCTTTACTAAAAGTCCACCAATCTAAATGTTGATTTCATCTAATAAACACCTTCACAAAAAGATCCACAATATTTGAGAAAATATCTGGGCATCGTGGCCCAGCCAAGCTGACACATAAAATTTACTACCATGTATGCATATGTATATACAGTATACATGTATATATAGATGGCTGGGCACGGTGGCTCACGCCTGTAATCACAGCACTTTGGGAGGCCGAGATGGGCGGATCATCGCGGTCAGGCGTTTGAGACCAGCCTGACCAATGTGGTGAAACCCTGTTTCTACTAAAAATACAAAAAATTAGCCGGGCTTGGTGGCAGGCGCCTGTAGTCCTAGCTACTCGGGAGGCTGAGACAGGAGAATTGCTTGAACCTGGGGGGCAGAGATTGCAGTGAGCTGCGATTGTGCCACTGCACTCTAGCCTGGGTGACAGAGCAAGACTCTGCCTCAAAAAAAAAAAAAAAGAGATGATAAAGCAAATATGCAAAATGTTAATATTTGGTAAAGGGTATAAAGGACTTCTTACGCTCTCCTTGCAAGTGTAGGTTTGATGGTATTTCAAAGTAAAAAGTTAAAGGGATAAAAAGGGAATAAACTCCAGCTGTTAAAATGATAGAAGGAGTTTTATTGATGTAAAAACATGTCCAAGATAAATTAGAGGAAAAAGCAAGGTGCAGAATATTGTAGGTACATTAATCCTTCTTTATCCTTGGTTTCACTTTCCATGGTTTCAGTAGCCCATCAGCCATGGTTTGAAAATACTAAATGGAAAATTCGAGAAATAAACAATTTTAAGTTTTAAATTGTGTATGGTTTTGAGTAGCATAAGGAAATCTTGTGCTATCCACTCCATCCTGCTTGGGACGTGAATCATCTCTTTGTTTACTGTATCCATGCTGTGTATGCTGCCTGCCTGTTAGCCACTTAGTGGCCCTCTCGGTTATCAGATTGACAGATCACAAGAAGGTTGAGTACAGTACAATAAGATATTTTGAGAAAGAGAGACCACATTCACATAACTTTTATTATAGTAAATTGTTATAATTGTTCTATTTTATTATTGTTAAAGTCTTACTGTGCCTAATTTGTAAATAAAACTTTATCATAGGTATATGCGTATAGGAAAATATATACTCTATATATGGTTCTGTACTATTTGCAGTTTCAGGCATCTCTGAGTGTTGCAATATATTCCCCGAGGATAAATGGGGGGACTACTGTTTTAGTATGACATCATTTGAGTGGAAAAAATTATGTATGCCGGTATATGTTTATAAATCCCAAAATACCTCTGCAAAGATAAACAAAAAACTGGTGACAGTCTATTAGTCCCTAAGGCAACCATGATTGCCTTAGTGGAGAAAAACTGGGAGGCAGGTGATGAGAGAGAGAATTTTCATTATACACCCTTTAGTAACTTTTAGAATTTTGTGCTTGTGCATATTACTTATTAAAAAACAAAACCTTCACACAAAGTATCATGATATGCATCTTTGTATTTTTGCCTGTATTTTTTACTTTCTCCTTAGGTTAGAGTCTTTAAAAAGTAATTTCTGGATGAACGGATTTGAGCATTTTTAAGGCTTTTTATTCATGTTGCCAGATTGCCTCTAGAAAAGTGAACAAATTAGGCCGGTGCGGTGGCTCACACCTGTAATCCCAGCACTTTGGGAGGCCAAAGTGGGTGGATCACCTGAGGTCAGGAGTTTGAGACCACCCTGGCCAACATGGCAAAACCCCGTCTCTACCAAAAATACAAAAATTAGCCAGGTGTGGTGGCATGTGCCTATAATCCCAGCTACTCAGGAGGCTGAGGGAGGAGAATCACTTGAACCCAGGAGGTGGAGGTTGCAGTGAGCCAAGATCGTGCCACTGCACTCCAGTCTGGGAGACAGACTGAGACTCCATCTCAAAAAAAAAAAAAAGTGAACAAATTAATATTTCTAACATATTTACATGTATTTACTGTAACCTTTTTGGAGTAGTGTTGTGGGGAGGTATTTTTTAATAGCCTATTGAGATATTATCACATACCATATAATTCATCCTTTTAAACTGTACAGTTCCATGGTTTTTTGTATTTTCACAGAGTTGTGTAACCACCACCACAATCCATTTTAGGACATTTTCATCACCCCAAAAAGAAACCCCTGTTAGCATTCACTTCCTATTCCAACCCCCACACCCAGCTCTTGGCCAGCCACTGATCTAACTTCTGTCTCTATAGAGTTTTCTATTATGGACATTTCATATAAATGGAATTGTATAATAGGTGGTCTTCTGTGTTGGCTTCTTTCATTTAGGATAATGGTGTCAAGGTTCATCCATGATGTAGCATGTGTCAGCAGTTCTTTTTATGGTTGAATAATATTCCATTTCATAGATATACCACATTTTGTTTATCCATTTATCAGTTAATGAGTTATTTCTACCTTTTGGTTATTGATTAGTGTTGCTGTGAACATTTGTATACAACTTTTTATGTGGACATATATTTTTTCTTTTGGATATATATGGAGAGGAGTGGAATTGCTGAGTCATATGGTAATTCTATGTTTAACTTTTCTTGGAGACAGAGTCTCACTCTGTCACCCAGGCTGGAGTGCAGTGGCATGATCTCGGCTCACTGCAACCTGCGCCTCCCAGGTTTCAATGATTCTTGTGCTTCAGCCTCCTGAGTGGCTGGGATTACAGGCATGAACCACCACTCCTAGCCCTGTGTTTAACCTTTTTAGGAACTGTCAGGCTGTTTTCCAAGGTGACTGTACCAGTTTACATCCCCACCAGGAGTTTACAAGGGTTCCAGTTTCTCCACATTCTTGCCAATTCTTGTTGTTATCCATTTTTTTTATTGTAGCCATCCCAGTTTTGATTTGCATTTCCCTGATGGCTAATGATGTTGAGCACCTTTTCATGTACTTGCTTGGATAGTGTATTCTCTTCTCTCTCTCTCTTAAATTGTTTTTTTTTTTTCTGAGACAGGGTCTTGCTCCGTCACCCAGGCTGGAGTGCAATGGCAAAATCATGGCTCACTGCAGTCTCAACCTCCCAGGCTCAAGCGATCTGCCTACCTCAGCCCCTCGAGTAGCTAAGATCACAGGTGCATGCCACCATGCCAAGCTAATTTTTAAACTTTATATAGAGACAGGGTCTCTCTGTGTTGCCCAGGCTGGTCTCGAACTCCTGGACTCAAAGCTATCTTCCTGCCTCAGCTTCCCAAAGTGCTGGCATTACAGGTGTAAGCTACCATGCCAGCCTTAAAATTTACTGGTTTATTTATTTATTTATTTATTTTGAGACGGTGTCTCGCTCTGTCGCCCAGGCTGGAGTGCAGTGGCGCCATCTCAGCTCACTGCAAGCTCCGCCTCCCGGGTTCACGCCATTCTCCTGCCTCAGCCTCCTGTGTAGCTGGAACTACAGGCGCCCGCCACCACGCCTGGCTAATTTTTTTTTTTTTGTATTTTTAGTAGAGACGGGGTTTCACTGTGTTAGCCAGGATGGTCTCGATCTCCTGACCTTGTGATCCGCCCGCCTCGGCCTTTTAATTTTTTTTATAAGATGAGATCACACTATGTTGCCCAGACTCATCTCGAATTCCTCGGCTCAAGCAGTCCTCCTGCCTAAGACTCCTGAGTAGCTGGCACTACAGGTACATGCTGCCACACCCAACTTGAGTAGTGTATTCTTTTTTTTTTTTTCTTTTTCTTTTTTTGAGACAGGATCTCGTTCTGTCACCCAGACTGAAGTTCAGTGATGTGGTCACAGCTCACTGCAGCCTTGACCTCCTGGGCTCAAGCAATCTTCCCACCTCAGCCTCTTGAGTAGCTGGGACTATAGGTGCACACTACCAAGTCTAGCTAATTTTTAAGTTTTTTGTAGAGATGAGGTCCCACTATGTTGCCCAGGCTGGTCTCAAACTCCTGGGCTCAAGCAATCCTCCCACCTCAGTCACCCAAAGTGCTAGGATCACAGGTATGAGCCAGCACACCCAGCAGTAGCATATTCTTTGTAATGGAATCCCAATGAATTGAAAGCTGTGAAGTTTACTTTGCTTCTTATTTTAGTTTTAAAAACTGTAATAATGGTTTAAGTTACAACAGTGCTATAAGTTTTTTTTGTTTTCAAACACTCTGATGCATTTTGTTCCAGGTTAGGAAAGCCATTCTTGGGAGAGCAGTATGTACAATGGATTATATGATGATGTAGTAGTCAAGGCTCTTGTTTATAAAAAGCAGGTATCAGCCTAGGCAACAAAAAGTGAGACCCCTGTCTCTAAAAAAACATTTTAAAATTAGCTGGGTGTGGGGGCACATACCTGTGGTCCCAGCTACTTGGGAGGCTGGAACGGGAGGATCGATTGCTTGAGCCCAGGAAGTGAAGCCTGCAGTGAGCCACAATCACGCCACTGTACTCCAGCCTGAGAGACAGAGCGGGACCCTATCTCAAAAAAATAAGAGATATCACTTACCAACTTTGGCTGACCTAAAAGAAGTATTGGATAGGTGATAAAATCTTTAGGATGACTTAAGAAAGCTAGGCTTAGAAAAGGCCAGGAACAAAAGGAGGCTGGCCACACAGCCAAAGAGCATATCACAGAATCCATCTAGCAAGGACACAGTTTGCATGGCTAGCAATGCTGTCCCTGGACATTGCCACTTTATTTGCCCCAGGAGATTGATCCTGCTCTAAGAATTCACCACTTCTTCACTTCTCTGCACCAGCAGCTTCAGATTCAAAATCTCAAGCAGATGTATCTGATAAAGGATATCAAATTATATGCCTTCATCCTAGCTTCCAGTAAAGCTGATCTGTTTAGTGGTAGACAAGGCTCCAAAGTGGAAATGTCCTCAAAGCAGAGGGTTTCACATGCAAAATGTGATCATCCACAAATAAAAACAATTTTTTTTTTTTTAAGACGGAGTTTTGCCCTCGTTGCCCAGGCTGGAGTACAATGGTGCGATCTCAGCTCACCACAACTTCCGCCTCCCTGCACCTTCCACCTCCCGGGTTCAAGCAATTCTCCTGCCTCAGCCTCCCGAGTAGCTGGGACTACAGGCATGCGCCACCACACCTGGCTAATTTTGTATTTTTAGTAGAGACAGGGTTTCTCCATGTTGGTCAGGCTGGTTTCGAGCTCCTGACCTCAGGTTGTCCACCTGCCTCGGACTCCCTAAGTGCTGGGATTACAGGCGTGAGCCACTGCACCCGGTCAAAAAAAACCAAAAATTTTAAAGTCCTCTGTAAGGGAGCATAATTTTTTGTAAGCCAAAAAATATTTAGTAATCTGACAAATTTTTTGCTGCTATCCGTAAGAATCTTTTAATGAGGTCCTTAAGAGTCTCAGATTATAATCAGCATGTCCAGAGTTTGAATGCTGTATTAGGACGTTTTATGTTGCTATGAAGGAATACGTGAGGTTGGGTGACTTATTTAAAAAAAGAGATTTAATTGGCCCAGGGTTCTGCAGGCCGTATAGGAAGCATGGGGCTGGCATCTGCTCCTGGTGAGGGCCTCAGGAAGTTTACAGTCATGGTAGGTGAAGGGGGAGGAGGCACATCACATGATGAGAGCAGGAGCAATTGAGGGTGGGAAGTGCCACACTTTTAAACAGCCAGATCTCAGGTGAGTGACAACTAAACTCATCACCATGAGAACAGCACCAAGCCATTCATGAGGGATCTGCTCCCATGACCCAAACACCTCCCACTAGGCCCACCTCCAACATTGGAGGTCACATTTCTTTTTTATTTTTTTGAGACAGTCTTTCACTCTCTTGCCCAGGCAGTATCATGTTCATGACTCACTGCAGCTTCAACCCCTCAGGCTCAAGTAATCCTCCTGCCTCAGCTTCCTGAGTAGCTGGGCCCACAGGCACACACCACCATGCTTTGCTAACTTTTAGATTTTTTGTAGAGACGAGGTCTCACTGTGTTGCCCAAGCTGGTCTCAAACTGGTGGGCTCAGGTGACTCCAGCCTCACCCTCACAAAATGTTGGGATTACAGGCATGAGCTACCATGCCCAGCCAAGGAAATTACATTGCAACATGAGATTTGGAGGGGACAAAACATCCAAACCATATTAAATAGCTTTGGATGATTTGCTATTAATGCCTTCTGTCACCTTAAAAAGAAATAATAAGTATTGGCCGGGCAAAATGGACTTAAGTAAGCCTTTCCAATCTACATGAAATAATCAGAACATAGGGCCGGGTGCGGTGGTTCATGTCTGTAATCCCAGCACTTTGGGAGGCCGAGGCAGGTGGATCATCTGAGGTCAGGAGTTCAAGACCATCCTGGCAAACATGGTGAAACCTCGCCTCTACTAAAAATAAAAAAATTACCCAGGCATGGTGGTGTGCACCTGTAGTCCCAGCTATCAGGAGGTGAAGGCAGGAAAATTGCTTGAAGCTGGGAGGCAGAGGTTGCAGTGAGCCAAGATCATGCCACTGCCCTCCAGCCTGGGCGACAGAGTGAGACTCCATCTCGAAAAAAAAAAAAAAAGTACAAGTATTATTCTGTATATATCGTTAGACCTTTAAGTAAGTGAGCTTGACATGACAAGTTTTCTAAGACCACATTAACATAGGGACATAAAAAAATGTACCCAGAATTGGGCTGGGCACGGTGGCTTGCTTGAACACAGGAGGTGGAAGTTGCAATGAACCAAGGTGGTGCCACTGCACTCCAGCCTGGGCAGCAGAGCTATTAAGTTTTTTTCTGAGTATGTGCTACCTTCTTTACTTTTGGTGGTGGAACCACACATTGGAACTCAAACTCTTGAATTTTACTCCTAACCTGTAACAATCTGGTGCTTTGTAATCAAATTCCCATTTGGAAAATGGAATTGTCTTTCCATTTGGGAGACTTCTGTTTGTCCTCAAACTAATTTTATAACCTATCAATCTGTTAACTAACATTAACTTTGTAAATTTTATGCAAAATATTGTCTAGGTAATGTAGAGAATAAAGGAAGTAGATAGGTGCTCTCGCTCCCTGCATAGAAGTAATGCTGTATGTGATGACCACTGATTAATAACCTGTATTCTTCCCCTGGTGATCCTGGAAACGAAAGTGATTTCATAGTGAGGATTTTTTTTTTTAAATTAAATTTAGGCTTGAGGGATGGTGTTTGTTCTTCGTTCACATAAGACAGTGTCTTGCTTTGTCACCTGGGCTGGAGTGCATGATTGAGGCTCACTGCAGTCTCGACAACCTGGGCTCAAGCAATTCTCCCACCTCAGCCTCCCAAGTACCTGGGGCTGCAGGCACATGCCACCACCACTCCCAGCCAATTTTTTAAATTTTTGTAGAGATAGGGTCTTACTATGTTGCCTGGGAGGTCTGGCTTTTTAATAAAGAATCTTAATCGTGAATAGAATATTTCCTTTCAATCCATTATATAAATGAATTTTAAAGGTGCCTTTTTTCTCCTCCTCTTTTTAGTTTAATACAGTTTTTTAGTAAAATGAAGAAATGGATGGACATGTCAAATCTACCACAAGAATTTCGTGAACGTATAGAAAGGCTAGAGAGAAATTTTGAGGTGTCTACTGTAATATTCAAAAAATATGAGCCAATTTTTTTAGATATATTTCAAAATCCATACGAAGAACCACCAAAGTTACCACGAAGCCGGAAGCAGAGGTGAGCCCTTAATCCTTATATAATTGACATAAAGATTATGATACAAACTAAGAGAATGTACTTTTTTGAAAGTTTGTTTTTTATGAAAAGTATTCCTGCAAAGAACTTAATTATTTTCTTTTTAAATCCACGTACAATTATCCATATTTGGAAATTCAGGATAATACTTTTACTTTTTTTTTTTTTTTTTTGAGATGGAGTCTCATTCTGTTGCCTAGGCTGGAGTGCAGTGTCATGATCTCGGCTCACTGCAACCTCTGTCTCCCAGGTTCAAGCAATTCTCCTACCTCAGCCTCCTGAGTAGCTGGGATCACAGGTGTGCACCACCCCGTTTGGCTAATTTTTTGTATTTTTAGTAGAGACGGGGTTTCACCATGTTGGCCAAGGTGGTCTCGAACTCCTAACCTCAGGTGATCTACCCACCTCGGCCTCCCAAAGTGCTGGGATTACAGGCGTGAGCCACTGCACGCAGCCCTATGTTCTGATTATTATTATTATTTTTTTTATTATTATACTTTAGGTTTTAGGGTACATGTGCACAATGTGCAGGTTTGTTACATATGTATCCATGTGCCATGTTGGTTTGCTGCACCCATTAACTCGTCATTTAGCATTAAGTATATCTCCTAATGCTGTCCCTCCCCCCTCCCCCCAACCCACAACAGTCCCCGGAGTGTGATGTTCCCCTTCCTGTGTCCATGAGTTCTCATTGTTCAATTCCCACCTATGAGTGAGAACATGCGGTGTTTGGTTTTTTGTCCTTGTGATAGTTTACTGAGAATGATATTTTCCAGTTTCATCCATGTCCCTACAAAGGACATGAACTCATCATTTTTTATGGCTGCATAGTATTCCATGGTGTATATGTGCCACATTTTCTTAATCCAGTCTATCGTTGTTGGACATTTGGGTTGGTTCCAAGTCTTTGCTATTGTGAATAGTGCCGCAACAAACATACGTGTGCATGTGTTTTTATAGCAGCATGATTTATAGTCCTTTGGGTATATACCCAGTAATGGGATGGCTGGGTCAAATGGTATGCAGATTGGAAAGGCTTACTTAAGTCCATTTCATAAATAATAGATTACTTTTCTTCATGAATGGAATTTCATGTGTAATTTGATCTATTTGATATTTATATTTACTATTTCAGTTTACATGATATTTAGCGAGCTAGTCAGACAAAAAGTAATTTTTTTCCCTTTTTAGGAGGATTCCTTGCAGTGTTAAGGATCTGTTTAATTTCTGTTGGACACTTTTTGTTTATACTAAGGGTAAGATGACACTTTCAGTGGTCTTACATTTCTACTGTGGGAACTTGGTGCTATTTGACATGAGAGGTTTCTGGTTTTTGTGTCTTTTTTTTTTTTTCCCCCTTATAAAGGTAATTTTCGGATGATTGGGGATGACTTAGTAAACTCTTATCATTTACTTCTATGCTGCTTGGACCTGATTTTTGCCAATGCGATTATGTGCCCAAATAGACAAGACTTGCTAAATCCATCATTTAAAGGTAAGACCTTTTATTTATTTTTGAAAACTGATTATCAGTTTTTGGAAAAAGATTTTTAAAAGTTGACTATTTTCTTTTTTTCCCTCTGCTCTTCCTACACTGTCAAACTAGGTTTACCATCTGATTTTCATACTGCTGACTTTAGGGCTTCTGAAGAGCCGCCCTGCATCATTGCTGTACTGTGTGAATTGCATGATGGACTTCTAGTAGAAGCAAAAGGAATAAAGGAGCACTACTTTAAGCCATATATTTCAAAACTCTTTGACAGGAAGGTACTGTTCTTAAAATTAGATGACTGAGATGTTTACAGATCAGCAGTAATGTGAAAAGAAAAAAATGTTTTAAGCAAGTTCTCAGTATTATAGAACTTAGGGTCAGGATTCCCAGGCTTTAGCCTCTACTGTGATTCGGAATTTCCTTATGATCTTGTGTGATGTGAGAAACAGAGCTGTTGAAAAATGTGACCCATTATATGTACTGTTGGGTAAACGTACTGTCAGAGGCAACTGTAAGAAGTACTGATAAAGAATTGTAAAGAACAGAACATCAGAGTAGGGCTGACAAAGAATTAGGAAAGGCCGGGCGCGGTGGCTCACGCTTGTAATCCCAGCACTTTGGGAGGCCGAGGCGGGCGGATCACGAGGTCAGGAGATCGAGACCACGGTGAAACCCCGTCTCTACTAAAAATACAAAAAAATTAGCCGGGCGTAGTGGTGGGCGCCTGTAGTCCCAGCTACTCGGAGAGGCTGAGGCAGGAGAATGGCGTGAACCCGGGAGGCGGAGCTTGCAGTGAGCCGAGCCTGGCGACAGACAAGACTCCGTCAAAAAAAAAAAAAAAAAAAAAAAAAAAAAATAAGCTGGCTAATTTACTGCTACAATTTGAATAACTGCTGACTGTTGACCAAAAGTAGGATGATGTATAACAACCACAGTTTTAATTCCATGTAAATCGAGCAGAAAATCCATGATAGTTTTGTAGCCACTCGTAGGCTATCTGTGTGCATTCTGGACACTCTCTCCTTAGTAATTAACTTAGCTATTTCTGCATTTATGAATTGGCTTGTTCCTTTGGGTTTCAATTTCTTATTTCCCCAACGTCGAGTCATTAAATGTAGTTAAGCCTCAAGATTTCTCTTTGGTAAAAGGAGGGGTTTGGATTATGGATCCCACTTTTCAAATATGAGATTTTTTTTTTTAAGCATAAATTCTTCCCTTACTGGTTTCTTCTTCTTTTATACAAACTTTTGTATTCAGTCTTGTGTTCCTCAGATATCTATATTATGGCCCATTGTCTGTATGCTAAACATCTCTAGCAAAGTAAACTTTTTTTAAAGGATCCCAGGGACTGGCCGTGGTGGCTCACGCCTGTAATCCCAACACTTTGGGAGGCCAAGGCAGGTGGATTGCTTGAGCCCAAGAGTTCCAGACGAGCCTGGGCAACATGGCAAAACCTTGTCTCTACAAACAATACAAAAATTAGTTGGGCATGGTGGTGCACACCTGTAGTCCCAGCTACTTGGCAGGCTGAGGCTGCAGTGAGCCATGATTGTACCACTGCACTGCAGCCCTGGTGACAGAACAAAACCTTATCTCAAACAAAAAAAAGTTAAAAAAAATGTTATTTGCATGCTAAATAGTTTATCGTAGTCTGAAAGAAATATTTAATAATTCTGTTTTGTGTGTGTGTTATAACAATATGGAAGTTTAGATAAATTTCATGTGTATATGTGTATTAATATGCTTAATTATATGGTGTCCCAAAATAATTTTTTCTTCACAGATATTAAAAGGAGAATGCCTCCTGGACCTTTCAAGTTTTACTGATAATAGGTAAATTTCTAGTACTAATGGTGCCTGGCTTATCACAAGCTGTCGTATTTGCTGATTTGTTGAAATTTGTTAAGCATAACAGTATATCAAAGTAACACCTCCAAATTCAAGTTCTCTCTGCTTTAGTGGCATTGAATGGGTATTATCACTAAGACTTGTTGGCTTTAAATACATTTATTTTAAGAAATCAAGGCCAGGCACGGTGTCCCACACCTGTAAACCCAGCACTTTGGAAGACCAAGGCAGGCAGATTGCTTGAGCTCAGAAGGTTGGAGACCAGCCTGGGCAACATGGTGAAACCCTGTCTCTACAAAAAATACAAAAATCAGCTGGACGTAGTGGTGTGAGCCTGTAGTCCCAGCTACTTGGGAGGCTGAGGTGGGAGGATCGTTTGAATCTGGGAGGTTGTGGTTGCAGTGAGCCATGATAGCACCACTGCACTTCAGTCTGAGTGACAGAGTGAGACCCTATTTCCAAAAAAGAATTAAAGAAAGAGGCTGGGCATGGTGGCTCACGCCTGTAATCCCAACACTTTGGGAGGCCGAGGCGGGCCGATCACTTGAGGTCAGGAGTTTGAGATCAGCCTGGCCAACATGGTGAAACCCCATCTCTACTAAAAATACAAAAATTATCTGGGTGTGGTGGTGCACACCTGTAATCCCAGCTGCTTGGGAGACTGAGGCAGGAGAATCACTTGAACCCAGGAGGCGGAGGTTGCAGTGAGCCCAGATCACACCATCGCACTCCAGCCCAGGCGACAGAGCGAGATTCCATCTCAATTTAAAAAAAAAAAAAAAAATCATTGACACTTACGTGTTTATTTTTATTTTTTTAGAGAGGGAATTTCACTGTGTTGCCCAGGCTGGGCTCGAATTCCTGGCCTCAAGCAGTCCTCTCACCATAGCCTCCCAAAGTGCTAGGATTACAGGCATGACCCACCACACCCAGCCAATTGGCATTTAAAAGAGCTACTCAGCCAGGCTCACAGTGACTCACACCTATAATCCTAGCACTTTGGGAGGCCAAGGCGGGCCAACATGGTGAAACCCCGTCTCTACTGAAAGTACAAAAACTATCCAGGCATGGTGGCACAAGCTTGTAGTCCCAGCTATTCAGGTGGCTAAGGCAGGAGAATTCCTTAAACCTGGGAGGTAGAGGCTGCAGTGAGCCAAGATTGTGCCACTGCATTCCAGCCTGGGTGACAGAGTGAGACTCTGTCTTAAAAACAAACAAGAAACAGCTACTCTCTTGAGAAACTCATAAATGGACCCAATGACTCTGTATTTGATTTTACATTCTTTCATTAATCACATGTTGGCAGTGCCCATATTTTTTTTTTTTTTGAGACGGAGTCTCGCTCTGTCGCCCAGGCTGGAGTGCAGTGGCGCGATCTCAGCTCACTGCAAGCTCTGCCTCCCGGGTTCACGCCATTCTCCTGCCTCAGCCTCCTGAGTAGCTGGGACTACAGGCGCCCACCACCACGCCCAGCTAATTTTTTGTATTTTTAGTAGAGATGGGGTTTCACCGTGTTAGCCAGGATATTCTTGATCTCCTGACCTCGTGATCTGCCCGCCTCGGCCTTCCAAAGTGCTGGAATTACAGGCGTGAGCCACCACACCCAGCCTTTTTTTTTGAAACAGTCTTGCTCTGTTGCCAGGCTGGAGTGCAGTGGTGTAATCTTGGCTCTCTGCAACCTCCACCTGCCATATTTCAAAGCCACTATTGTTTCCTTAGTGATCAGAAACCATTTTCATAATTAGATTCAACTAGTTTTCAGATTAAGTATATGTAGTCTCTCACTTTTCAGAGTAATTTATTGGTTGTATATATGAATGTGAAGAATGTCCATAATCAGGTAGGACCCTCTGATATTGTTAGATGGGCAGAGTTAATAAAAATTAGAAAGTTGTCAAGTTTTCTAAGCTGTAAACACTAAATCTATCTTCAAGTCAAAATAAATCCATTGTGTAACTTAGTATTACAGCTTATAATAATTCTCTTTGCAGCAAAGCAGTGAATAAGGAGTATGAAGAGTATGTTCTAACTGTTGGTGATTTTGATGAGAGGATCTTTTTGGGAGCAGACGCAGAAGAGGAAATTGGAACACCTCGAAAGTTCACTCGTGACACCCCATTAGGGAAACTGACAGCACAGGCTAATGTGGAGTATAACCTTCAACAACACTTTGAAAAAGTAATATAACCTAGCGGGGCCTCAATCTTGAATGATCTTTTTCTCTCTGTGTGTGATTCTACTAACAGCAGAAGCATCTTTCAAGTTAAATCTTGAGCTTCTTCTACTAATTCATATTTCTCATGAAAGCCTTAAAAGGTAATTTTTAAAACTGGCGTTTAGTATTTTTACCTCATTTCTTACTATTCATATTTTATATCCATTTTCCCAGCATGACTGGGTTTATTAGTAGAGTGTATGTCTTTTGACATGAAGAGGAAGTTTTGCTTTCTTACCGTTCTTTCTTTGCTTCAACTTAGCCTCTGTTACGTTGCTTTAAATTTTAGTTTGCTTTCATACCCATGACACAAACTATGTGTTTTTCTGTAACTTCAGCCATAAAACTCTGGACTTGATTGTTAATGGCCAAGGCTTAACTCTGTATTTATGTGTAAAATGGGTTGGAGGAAGAGATCTAATGGAAAATTCACTTGTCTAGAACATAGTAAAACCTAAGTTTTAGTCCAAGCTTTACCATTAACTTTGTCAACTGAAATAAGTTTTTAAATTTCTCTGTTCCTATTTCCTCATATACAAAATTAAAGTGTGTATACATTATCTTTCAAATCAGTGGTGTGAAGATTAAATGAAATTATACATAGAAAGTGCTTTAAAAAAGTGTTATTCAAATATAAGGATGTTATTAGCATAGTATTGCTAAAAATTTCATGGATATTATAAATATGAATAGAGAAGATGGGGTATATGCACTGAATTAAACACATAATAAGGAAGATGGTAACTTTTAAAAACTCATGGATTTTTCTTTTCTGACAGAAAAGGTCATTTGCACCTTCTACCCCACTGACTGGACGGAGATATTTACGAGAAAAAGAAGCAGTCATTACTCCTGTTGCATCAGCCACCCAAAGTGTGAGCCGGTTACAGAGTATTGTGGCTGGTCTGAAAAATGCACCAAGTGACCAACTTATAAATATTTTTGAGTAGGTACAATACTGTTATTTTTCCAAATGTCTTTTTAAAATTAGATTTCTTATTCCATTCTGTTTTTAGTATATTCAGAATTCTCAAGGTAGTGGATGTTCATTGGCAAGTTTTGCTATACCATTTCAATCACAAAATATATTGACCTAAAACCATATTGAAGTACCTATTAAAAATTATGTATAACAATCAGGCACAGTGGCACACACTTGTAGTCCCAGCTACTTGGGAAGCTAGTTTGGCCAACATAGTGAGACTAATTCCAGCTTGGCCAAGATAGGGAGACCTTATCTCTCCCTTTTTTTTTTTTTTTGAGACAAGGTCTCACTATGTCTCCCAGGCTGGAGTGCAGTGCCGCAATCACAGCTCAATGCAGCCTCCACCTCCTGGGCTCAAGCAACTCTCCCACCTCAGTCCCCCAAGTAGCTGGAACTACAAGTGCAAGCCACCATACCTAATTTTTTATATTTTTTGTAGAGACAGGGTTTTGCCATGTTGCTCAGGCTGGTCTTGAACTTCTGAGCTCAAGTGATCCAACTGCCTCAGCCTCCCAAACTGTTGGGATTACAGGCATGAGCGACCATGCCAGGCCAACCTTGTCTCTTAAAAAAAATTATATATAATGTTATTTCATGGGAGTATAGACTTTTAGAGATAAGTGTACCTTAAAGATTATTTAGCACTGATATTTCAGTCTTGTAACCCCTGAGTTATGCATGTTTTGATTTTACATAGACTTTATTTTTAATTTATTTTTATTTTTGTTTGTTTCTAAAGATCACCTGTATAAGGACATACATTAACTTTAAATGGGACCATTCTAAATGTCCATTAGATAGGGGATTAATTGCATATTGGTGGTACAGCCATAAAAATGGATTTATTTATTTATTTATTTATTTTGAGACACAGTTTTGCTCTTGTTGCCCAGGCTAGAGTGCAATGGCATGATCTCGGCTCACCGCAACCTCTACCTCCCAGGTTCAAGTGTTTCTCCTGCCTCAGCCTCCCAAGTAGCTGGGATTACAGGCGTGCGCCACCACGTCCGGCTAATTTTGTGTTTTTAGTAGAGACAGGGTTTCTCCATGTTGGTCAGGCTGGCCTCAAACTCCCGACCTCAGATGATCTGCCCGCCTCGGCCTTCCAAAGTGCTGGGATTACAGGCGTGAGCCACCGCGCCCAGCCCGTAAAATGGAATTTTATACAGTTTTTTTTTCTTTTTTAAGGAAGCATGATTCCTGGTAAAGGTGGTAGAATGAAGCCAGATCAGAGAACCTTCTTTCCTAATACCTAATAAAATAAGAGAATAGTAAAAACCAGCAAAATATTTATCAGTGGCAACCAAATGAGGAGAGAGATATGATTTCATGACATAAATTTCCAAAGTAGAGATGAAAAAGAAAATTGATGATTCTGGTATTCCCATCCCTAAGCAGTGTTGGGGAAAGAGGGTATAGTGATAGATCTTGAGAATTCTCATCAACACTTCAGATTTGGAGAGAAACAAATGGGGGAGTAGGCAGACAGCTAAAAAGTCATACAAACCTTCCCAATTGAAAGTCTGTATGTACCACCAGCAGGATCCCAGCAGAACAACTGCCAAGGGCTGCCATTTTCCAACATTCCATGATGATATGGGGAGAGATCCTCATATACCTAGACATCCCTGACTAGGAATAGTGAATCCTGGAAGAGGAATATTTAACTAAATCTCAGAAGACAAAGCGAAGCCCTGGTCCTCCAAGAAAAGCTGAACATAGCTGAGCTCTCCCCCATTCCTCAAACCTTCAGGATACAAGAAAGTAGACAGAACAATCTCCAGCCTCAGAAATAGCTCAGAAGAAAAGCATACTGCCAGTAAGGTAGGAAGACTGTCACGGATCTACCTTCCATATCATTTGAGTAAATAGATCTGGATTGAACTACTGTTCAAACATGAATAAGTTGAAAAGCAGTGACAAAGCAAATATACAAGTATGTCAGTAAGGAAAAAGAAGGAAGTATAGAATGCAAAAGAAAAAAAATCTAGACACAAATAAATGGAAACTCTGGGTGTTGTGGCCCATGCCTGTAATTGCAGCACTTTGGGAGGCTGAGGTGAGAGGATCAGTTGAGCCCAGGAGTTTAAGACCAGCCTGAGCAACGTGATAAGACCCTGTCTCTACAGAAAAAAATTTAAAAATTAGTCATGGTGATATGCATTCCAGCTACTTGGGAGGCTGAGATGGGAGAATCGCTTGAGCCCAGCCATGATCACACCATTGTACTCTAGCCTGGGCAACAGAGAGAGACCCTATCTTAAAAAAAAAAAAAAAAAAAGGAAAGACATCTGTGTTTGTGGACTGGAAGACTTAATATTGTTAAGATATCCATATTAGAGGCCAGGTGCAATGGCACATATCTGTTATCCCAGGACTTTGAGAGGCCAGGGTGGGTGTATTGCTTGAGCTCAGGAGTTTGAGACTAGCCCGGGCAACATAGCGACACCTCATCTCTACAAAAAACAAAAAACAAAACAAAACAAATGAAACCTGGTCATTGTTTCTTTCTTTCTTTCCCTTCTTTTCTTTTCTTTTCTTTTTTTTCTTTTTTTTTTGAGATGGAGTCTTGCTGTGTCACCAGGCTGGAGTGCAATGACGTGATCTCGGCTCACTGCAACCTCCGCCTCCCAGGTTCAAGCAGTTCTCCTGCCTCAGCCTCCAAGTAGCTGGGACTACAGGCACCTGCCACCATGCCCAGCTAATTTTTGTATTTTTAGTAGAGATGGGGTTTTACCATGTTGGCCAGGATGGTCTCGATCTGACCTCATGAGCCGCTTGCTTCACCCTCCCAAAGTGCTGGGATTACAGGCATGAGCCAAGGGCTGCCATTTTCCAACATTCCATGATGATTTGGGGAGAGATCCTCATATAACTAGACATCCCCGACTAGGAATAGTGAACCCTGGAATAGGCTTTTTTTTTTTTTTTTTTTGGAGACAGAGTTTCGCCCTTGTTGCCCAGGCTGGAGTACAATGGCCCGATCTGCAACCTCCGCCTCCCAGGTTCAATCAATTCTCCTGCCTCAGCCTCCCGAGTAGCTGGGATGACAGGCATGCACCACCATGCCCGGCTAATTTTTTGTATTTAGTAGAGACGGGGTTTTACCATATTGGTCAGGCTGGTCTCGAACTCCTGACCTCAGGTAATCCACCCACCTTGGCCTCCCAAAGTGCTGGGATTACAACAGGTGTTAGCCACCAGGCCTGGCCAACTTTTGTATTTTTAGTAGAGACAGGTTTTACCATGTTGGCCAGGCCGGTCTCCAACTCCTGGCCTCAAGTGATCCACCCACCTTGGCCTCCCGAAGTGCTGGGAGTATAGGTATGAGCCACCACGCCTGGCCTCAAACCTAAAAGCTTTAACATAGCAAAGAAAACAATCAACAGAGTAAAAAAACAACCTATAGAATGGGAAAAGTAATTGTAAACCATATATTAGATAAGGGGTTCATACTCAGAATATGTAAAGAACTCCTGAAGCTCAAGAACAACAAATAATTCAATTTAAAAATGTATAAAGGATTGAGCAGATATTTCTCCAAAGAATATATGCAACTGGCCAAAAGCGTATGAAAAAATATTTGATATCACTAATCAGGGAGTTGCAAATCAAAATCACAATGAGATAATACCTCACATATCAGCATAGCCACTTCCCACTCATCACCCCAAAAAAACCCAAAATAGCAGGTGTTGGTAAGGATGTGGAGAAATTGGGACCCTTACACACTGTTGGTAGAATTGTAAAGTGGTGCAGCCACTATGGAAAACAGTACGGAGTTTCCTCAAAAAATTAAAAATAGAACCACCATATGACTCAGCAATACTACCTCTGGGTGTACATCCAAAAGAATTAAAAACAGCATCTCAAAGGGATATTTGCACATCATGTTAACTGCAGCATTATTCCCAATAGCCAAGATGTGGAAACACCTTAAATGTCCATTGATAGAGAAAGAAAATGCTGCGGGTGTGTGTGTGTGTGTGTGTGTGTGTGTGTGTGTGTGTGTGTGTGTATAGATAGATACATACATACATAGATACATAGATAGGTAGGAGATGGAATATTATTCAGCCTTATAAAAGAAGGAAATCCTGCCATTTGTTACAACATGGATGAACCTTTAGTACGTTATGTTAAGTGAAGTTAGTCAATCACAAAAAGACAAAATACTGCATGATTCCACTCATATAAGGTACATAGTATAGTCAAACTTACAGCAGCAAAGTTTTATTACATGTGTATACAATCTGTATTTTTATTATGTAATTTTACATGTTAAAATATTTTATCATATAAAGCTTTGTTTACATATGTAGATTTCCAACTGAGAATACAATTTTGGCTGCTAAAAACCAATTCTTGAAAGAAGGCATGTTGGCCGGGCATGGTGGCTCATGCCTGTAATCCCAGCATTTTGGGAGGCTGAGGTGGGTGGATCACAAGGTTAGGAGATCTAGACCAGCCTGGGCAACATGGTGAAACCCTATCTCTACTAAAACTACAAAAATTAGCCAGGTGTGGTAGTGCGCGCCTATAATCCCAGCTACTTGGGAGGTTGAGACGGAGAATTGCTTGAACCCTGGAGGAAGAGGTTGCAGTGAGCTGAGATCGCACCACTGCACTCCAGCCCGGGTGACAGAGCGAGACTCTATCTCAAAAAAAAAAAAAAAAAGAAGAAGAAGGCCATGTTAGTATTCTGGTGTGGAGTCTTTTTTGTTTGTTTGTTTTTGTTTTTGTTTTGTTTGGTTTGGTAATTAGGTTCCTCTTGTATTTTGTAGATCTTGTGTGCGTAATCCTATGGAAAACATTATGAAAATACTAAAAGGAATAGGAGAGACTTTCTGTCAGCACTATACTCAATCAACAGATGAACAGCCAGGATCTCACATAGGTAAGAAAAGAAAACTAAAGTTGGCATAGCATTGAAAATAAGTAATCCCCCCAAAATTAGAAATTCACGGTTTTTCCTCTCCTATTATTCTTATTTCTTTTTTTTTTTTTTTTTTTTTTTTTTTGAGACTGAGTTACCCAGGCTGGAGTGCAATGGCACTATCTCGACTCACTGCAACCTCCTCCTCCCAGGTTCAAATGATTCTCCTGCCTCAGCCTCCCAAGTAGCTGCTATTACAGGGACCCACCACCACACTGGCTAATTTTGTATTTTTAGTAGAGACGGAGTTTCACCGTGTTGGTCAGGCTGGTTTCAGACTCCGGACCTCAGGTGATCTGCTTGCCTAGGCCTCCCAAAATGCTAGGATTACAGGCGTGAGCCACTGTTCCCAGCCTGCCCTGCTATTCTTAATGTATCAGATTTAAGTTTATATATAATTTTTGCTTTTCAGTCCTTAACAACTAAAATTCATTAACACATGTTTTCTCTGTGTTTCCCCAATAGACTTTGCTGTAAACAGACTAAAGCTGGCAGAAATTTTGTATTATAAAATACTAGAGACTGTAATGGTTCAGGAAACACGAAGACTTCATGGAATGGACATGTCAGTAAGTAAATCCACTCTCTGAGCTACTGGCAAGGTCCAAAAGTCACAGCCTGGAAGCAGTGTTTTGAGAGGCTCTGTAAGGCATTGTAGGGGTCACCAATCTATGACACACTTGGCCAGGATGACATTTAGTTGACTTTAGCACATGCAAGGCTAATCAATTTAGGCAGAAATGTGAAATAACATAAAGTTCATCTTTGGTACACATCAGTGTTTTTTGTTTTTTTTGTTTTGTTTTGTTTTGTCCTTCATTCCCAGCTAGTGATCCCTCCACCTGTTAAAGCAACTGTTAATTAAGACATTTGTCCATACCTTCCAAGGATTTTGGATTATAAAATGGTATGGGTTTTCTTGTTTTGTTTTGTTTCTTTAACTATTTGACCAAGTCAGACCACTATCTCCAATAAGCTGTGTAAAAGAATTTTTCTACAAATTCAAACCTATCATATGATCTTTGTTTCCTCCTCCTTCATTATTTCCCTCTGCAGTCACTCTTG
The DNA here is from genome assembly GCF_009828535.3 of Hylobates moloch. NCBI lineage: Eukaryota > Metazoa > Chordata > Mammalia > Primates > Hylobatidae > Hylobates > Hylobates moloch. Next base: position 23,697,424 of record NW_026652296.1, read on the forward strand.
GAGTCTTCTAACTTTCTATCCCAATAGGAACAGGTTGATGTCTTAAGGATGCTGCGTAACTATTGTAATAGAATTTCTCTTTGTGTTTACCTGGAAATTTTTTTCATGTCTTTTCTGTGTTGGTTTCTCTTTTTCCTGGATTCTGTGTCTTTCTTTTTCATAGTTTACACTAATATCTTGATGGTGCATACACTCCCATGGCTTCCTGAGAAAGACGTAAATTTTTTTTTTTTTTTTTTAGACTGAGTCTTGCTCTGTCGCCCAGGCTGGAGTGCAGTGGCACGATCTCGGCTCACTGCAACCTCCATCTCCTGGGTTCAAGTGATTCTTATGCCTCAGCCTCCTGAGTAGCTGGGGTTACAGGCGCCCACCACCACGCCTGGCTAATTTTTGTATTTTTAGTAAAGACAGGGTTTCACCATGTTAGCCAGGCTGGTCTCGAACTCCTGACCTCAAGTGATCTGCCCACCTCAGCCTCCCAAAGTGCTAAAATTACAGCAATGAGCCACCTCACCTAGCTGAAAGAAGTAAATTTTTAAACTTTTTATTTATTTTAAATTTTTTAATTTTATTTATTTATTTTTTTAGATGTAGTCTCGCTCTGTCGCCCAGGCTGGAGTGCAGTGGCGCGATCTTGGCTCACTGAAACCTCCGCCTCCCAAGTTCAAGCAATTCTCTGCCTCAGCCTCCCGACTAGCTGGGATTACAGGCGCCTGCCACCACACTCAGCTAATTTTTTCGTATTTTTAGTAGAGACGAGGTTTCACTGTCTTGGCCAGGCTGATCTTGAACTCCTGACCTCGTGATCCACCTGCCTTAGCCTCCAAAAGTGCTGGGATTACAGGTGTGAGCCACTGCGCCTGGCCAACTTTTTATTTTGAAATAATTATAGATTGACAGAAAGTTGCAAAAGTAGTGCAGAGAAGTCCCACACATCCTTTATCCAGTTTCCCTAATGGTTACAAGTTTATATACTGCAGTATCAGAACTGGGGAATTGACATTAAAACAGTGTGTGTGTGTGTGTGTGTGTGTGTGTGTGTGTGTGTGTGTATAAAATTGTGTCATATGCATAGATTATGTAACCATAACCAAAATAAAAATACTGAACTGTTAAAGATCTCCTTCCTGCTACCTCTTTATAGTTAGTTACACTTACTCCTCTCAGCCATTACTGTTTTCCACTTCTACATACTCTGTATGAATTTAGTTCTTTTCAATTTGTTTTAGTTATTTTGCAGCCCAGGATGTGGTTTATCATGGTGAATGTTCTGTGGCCACTTGAAAAGAATGTATACAGTAAATCCTCACATTTAACCTTATCAGTAGGTTCTTGGAAACAGTGACTTTAAGCAAAAACAACATACAATGAAACCAATTTTACCATAGGCTAACTGATATAAACAAGAGTTTAAGTTCCTTTGGCATATGTCTAGTCACAAAAACGTCACCAAACTTCTAAATAAAGACAAAACACTTATAATGTTAAACATTGAAATAAAAGAAAGTAATAAAAATAAGGAAGATTATTACTTATCCAGTTATTCCTGTTCAGGGTCATGAGTGGCTAGAGCCTGCCTCAGCAGCTCAAGATGAAAGGCTGGACCCAACCCTAGTCAGGACACCATTTCATCACAGGACACACACACCCCCACACTTACACTGTCACAATTTAGATATGCCAGTTAAGCTCATGTACATATCTTTGGAATGTAAGAAGAAACCAGAGTACCCAGAGAGAACTCACGCAGACATAGGAGAATGTGTAAATTTCATACAGTGGCCCCAGCTGGGAATCCATTATTTTTCATTGTTATAACAAAATGATGTTGAGCGAAATGATGTTATTCAAGGATCTGCTGTATTCTGCTATTGTTAGATGGAGTGTTCTGTAAATGTCAATTTTATCTTGTTGGTTGATGTTATTTTATATTCTTGCTGATTTCTAGTCTAGTTGTTTTATCAATTGTTGACACAGGATGTTGAAGTGTCCATGTATGATTGTAGATTTGTCTATTTCTTTCAAGTCTGTCAGCTTTTCCCATGTATTTTGAAGCTCTCCTGTTTGATGCTTACACATTTAGGATTGCTGTCTGCCTTCTTGATGAATTGATCTGTAATCATTATAAAATGTTCCTCCCTGGCCAGGCACAGTGGCTCATGCCTGTAATCCCAGCACTTTGGTAGACTGAGGCAGATGGATCACCTGAGGTCAGGAGTTCAAGACCAGCCTGGCCAACATGGCAAAACAGTAGATAGATTCTCTCTACTGAAAATATAAAAGGCTGGGCATGGTAGCTCACATCTCTAATCCCAGCACTTTAGGAGACCGAGGCAAGTGGATCACCTGAGGTCAGGAGTTCGAGACCAGCCTGACCAACATGGCAAAATCCCATCTCAACTAAAAATACAAAAATTAGCCAGGCCTGGTGGCACGTGCCCGTAGTCCCAGCTACTCAGGAGTCTGAGACAGGAGACTCGCTTGAACCCAGGAGGCGGCAGTTGCAGTGAGCCAAGATCGCACCACTGCACTCCACCCTGTGCAACAGAGTGAGACTCCATCTCAAAAAAATAAATAAATGAAAATACAAAAATTAGCTGGGCGTGGTGGCAGGCGCCTGCAATCCCAGCTACTCAGGAGGCTGAAGCAGGAGAATCCCTTGAGCCCGAGAGGAAGAGGTTGCAGTGAGCTGAGATCACACCACTGCACTCCCACCTGGAAGACAGAGCGAGACTGCATCTCAAAGTAAATAAATAAATAAGGCTGGGCACAGCGGCTCATGCCTGTAATCCCAGCACTTTGGGAGGCCAAGCCGGGCAGATCACAAGGTCAGGAGTTCGAGACCAGCCTGGCCAACATAGTGAAACCCCGTCTCTACTAAAAATACAAAAATTGGCCAGGCATAGTGGCATGCACCTGTAATCCCAGCTACTCGGAGGCTGAGACAGGAGAATCGCTTGAACCTGGGAGGCGGAGGTTGTTATGAGCCAAGATTGCACCACTGCACTCCAGCCTGGGCAACAGAGCGAGACTCCATCTTAAAAAAAAACCTAAAAATAAAATAAATAAACAAAATGTTCCTGTCTGTCCCTGGTAATTTTCTTTGCATCTACCTGATGTTTATGTATAACCACTCCTGCCTTCTTTTCATTAATGTTTGCATGGCATATCTTTTTCCATCCTTTTTCAAGTGACCTTTGAAGTGAATTTCTTATAGTCAGTATGTAGTTGGGTCATTTTTTTTTTTCTAATCTGTGCTAATCTCTGTCATTTAATTAGTAAATTTAGATGACTTAAAATTAGTAATTTTTATGTTAGCGCTTCAGTCTGCCGTTTTATTTTTGTTTTCTGTTTGTTCTCACTCTTTTTTTTAATTTTGTTTTCTTCTTCTTCCCTTCCTGTGGGTTACTTGAACATTTTTTAGAGCCTTGTAAAGATTTTTTTTGTGTGTAGATGTTTTGTATAGCTATTTAACCAATTTAAGTAAAGTATAGAAACCTTACCTCACTTAAGGTCCCTTTTTAAAGATTTTGCATAAGTAACTTTATTTTAGACTCATGATTGATAGTTGTCTACGTACAGAATTCAAGATTGGTGGGAGAGGCCGGGTGCCGTGGCTCACCCCTGTAATCCCAACACTTTGGGAGGCCAAGACAGGTGGATCACGTAAGGTCAGGAGTTCTAGACCAGCCTGACCAACATGGTGAAACCCTGTCTTTACTAAAAAATACAAAGTTATCCAGGCGTGGTGGCACTTGCCTATAATCCCAGCTACTTGGGAGAGGCTGAGGCAGGATTGTGTTAACCCAGGAGGCAAAGGTTGCACTGAGCCGAGATCACGCCATTGCACTCCAGCCTGGGCAACAAGAGCGAAACTCCATCTCAGAAAAAAAGAAAAAAAGATCGGTGGGAGGCTGAGGCAAGAGGATTGCTTGAGCCCAAGAGTTTGAGGTTGTAGTATACTATGTATTGTATGTACACTGTGTAGTATGATTGCACTGTGAATAGCTACTGTCCTCCAACCTAGGCAACATAGCAAGACCCCATCCCTAAAAACAAAAAATTAACTTAAAAAAAAGAAAAGAATTCTAGATTGACAATCATTTTCCTTTATGAGTTTGAAGGTACTGTTGCATTATTTTCTATTATAGATTTCACTGTTACTAATGAGAAGTCCAGTGACATTCTCATTCCCACTTAGTAGTATGTGACCTGTTTTTTTTTTTCTGAAATCTTTGAGTATCTTTTATCACTGATGTTCTTAAATTTATAAAAATGTATCTTATTGTGTTTTTTTTCATTCGTGTATTTGTCATTCCCACAGAGTTGCCCGTTTAGTCTAGAAATTCATGCTCTGCAGTTCTTGGTCATTTTATTTTGTTATTTCTTAGACGATATATTGCCCACTGATTTATCTTTCAGGAACTTTTATTTTTCAGATGATGGACCTTCTGAATTGACCTTCTTAATTTCTTCTCTTATTTTCCATTTCTTTATCTCTTTTATTGTACTTTTTTTTTTTTTGAGATGGAGTCTTGCTCTGCCGCCCAGGCTGGAGTACAGTGGTGCAATCTCAGCTCACTGCAAGCTCCGCCTCCCAGGTTCACACCATTCTTCTGCCTCAGCCTCCCGAGTAGCTGGGACTACAGGCACCCGCCACCACGCCCGGCTAATTTTTTTGTATTTTTAATAGAGATGGGGTTTCACTATGTTAGCCAGGATGGTCTCGATCTCCTGACCTCGTGATCTGTCCGTCTCAGCCTCCCAAAGTGCTGGGATTACAGGCGTGAGCCACCGCGCCCGGCCTTATTCTACTTTTAAAGATATTTACTCAACTTTTCATCTAGTCCCAATGAACTTTTAATTTCAACTGTATTTTCATTTCTCTTTCATGTTCTCTAAAGTTACTAATTTAGATTTATTCGAAATTTTCTTGACTGCTTCGTCTCTGTTTCTCCTGAATTTTTCTCCATTTTTCTCTCTCTCTCTCTCTCTCTCTCTCTGTTGTTTTTTTTTGAAACGGAGTTTCGCTGTTGTTGCCCAGGCTGGAGTGCAATGGTGCGATCTTGGCTCACCGCAATCTCTGCCTCCCGGGTTCCAGCGATTCTCCTGCCTCAGCCTCCTGAGTAGCTGGGATTACAGGGATGTGCCACCACACCTGGCTAATTTTGTATTTTTAGTAGAGACGGGGTCTCTCCATGTTAGTCAGGCTGGTCTCCAACTCGACCTCAGGTGATCCACCCACCTCGGCCTCTCAAAGTGCTGGGATTACAGATGTGAGCCACCATGCCTGGTCTTTTTTCTCTCTCTTTAAAAAATATTTTTAATTTTTTTAAATGTTAGTTTATGTCTTTTATTAACTCATACACAGTTACTTATCTTCTGGTTTGTTGAAGCAGTAAGTCAGACATTTGCCACAATAATGTCTGTCAAAGTGGCTTGCCGTAAACACTCCAGCACCACATTCATCAGAAGGGCACTCTCGACGAAAGCAACTAATTTTGCCATTCTCATCTACCTTATAATATTTCAGGATAGCCAGCTTAACCTTCTTTCTCTTGTGCTTACTCTTCTTGGGAGTGGTGTAAGACTTCTTCCTTTTCTTAGCACCACCACGAAGTCTCAACACAAGATGAAGAGTAGACTCCTTTTGAATGTTGTAGTCAGACATCTTCCAGTTGCTTGCCAGCAAAGATTAGTCTTTGCTGATCAGGAGGAATTCCTTCCTTATCCTGGATCTTGGTCTTTACATTTTCTGTCGTATCCGAGGGTTCAACCTCGAGGGTGATGGTTTTCCCTGTAAGAGTTTTCACGAAAATCTGCATTTGCAGATGGCGGATCTTTAAATTTTTTGTGTGTGTGTGGGTGGGGGGTACAGAGTCTCGCACTGTCACCCTGGCTGGAGTGCAGTAGCATGATCTCGGCCCACTGCACCTCCATCTCCCGGGTTCAAACGATTCTCCTGCCTCAGCCTCTTGAGTAGCTGGGACTATAGGCATATGCCACCATGCCCAGCTAATTTTTGTATTTTTTGGTAGAGATGGGGTTTCACCATGTTGGCCAAGCTGGTCTCAAACTCCTGACCTCAGGTAATCCACCCGCCTTGGCCTCCCAAAGTGCTGGGATTACAGGCATGAGCCACCATACCTGGCTTTTTTTTTTTTTTTTTTTTTTTAAATACGATGGTGTCTCGCTATGTTGCTCAGGCTAGTGTCAAAACTCCTGGGTTCAAGTGATCCTCCTGCCCCAGCCTCCCAAGTACCTGGGACTACAGGTGCATGCTGCTGCACCTCGCTTTTCTGTTTGTTTTGACCTATGTTTTTCAGGTAAGAGGTTTTCCTCAAATGTCAGATAATTCTTAGTGGTCCACTTAAATTTGAATGAGACACTAAAAACATGTGTTCAAAGCTCTGTGAATGAGGCAGTAAAAGTTTGTTTCAAAGCTCTTTTATTTCAAGAGTGGAAGTAAAAAAATCCATTGACCTCAGGTGATCACATGGTATTAGAGACTCTCATCCGCTGGTACCTGTAAGACTTTTCTGGAATATCTCAGTTTCTCCAGAGACATATCTGTAAATCTCTTGCCTGGCTGTTGGTGTTGTGGATCAGAAGAAGGAAGGGAAATTTGGTCTTATGGTTCAGTCTGCAGAGTTTCACCTAAAACCCTAGTCTTTTCTGTGCCTAATGTTCTCTGCCTCTGAGTCTCTAGTTCAATTTCTCTAGAGAATAATCCTGTAGATTCCTGTGGAGACAGAATAGAGGTCTGTCATCTGATCCCACAGAGTGGGGATTGTGTGGGGACCTGAGGATCCTAAGACTTTCAGATCACCCACCCAATGCTTCACCCCCACTTTCCGTTCTGCCTGTGTCCTCAGTTGCTATGTATTTTAGATCAGATTCATCTGTTTTAAGTGTCTCACTGCAGGTCCTTATGCTTGACCATCGTCCCTTCTGCTGAGTAATTTGTCATCCTTCATATATTGTGGTTTACATTTACAAATGACTGCTAGTTTTACTGATGATGGAGTTTCTGTTTTTTATCCTCTCTTGATTTGGGGTGATATTTGTTTTTTTTTTGTTTTAGTTTTTTGTTTTTTCTGAGACTGAGTATCGCTCTGTCGCCCAGTATGGAGTGTAGTGGCGTGATCTCGGCTCACTGCAACCTCTGCCTCCCAGGTTTAAGTGATTCCACTGCCTCAGCCTCCGGAGTAACTGGCATCACAGGCACGCACCACCACACCCAGCTAATTTTTGTATTTTTGGTAGAGACGGGGTTTCACCGTCATGGCCAAGCTGGTCTTGAACTCATGACCTCAAGCAATCCACCTGCCTCGGCCTCCCAAAGTGCTGAGATTACAGGGGTGAGCCACCACGCTCAGCCAATCTGGGGTGATATTTGAAAGAAAGAAGGCAACAAACACCATTTTTAAAACTGAAAACTTATATTAAACTTAATGGTTAAGTAGGACTTTTACTTTCTCAATGAAATATTTCTTTTTCTGAACATTTTTGTCTAAACTGTGACATATTACCTTTCATTTCGGTGTTTTGATAAACCTTATGTTGACAAAACAATTAACTGTCATTAAGAAAAAGAACCAATTCTAATGTTTTTCTGTTGATGGGAATACTGACTTATTATTTGTTCAGATTTCAAAGCAGATTGTTGTGTACACGTTATTTAAATTTATTCCCTACCCACTGAGCAAGATTAGGTATTACAGGAAAACTACCAATTTGAGAACTCAAATTTTTATTTCCAGTAATCTAGTGTAATATAATTTGCACGTTATTTTTTCTTGTTTCTGTAGTTTTCTTTATAGAATGGCAAAGACTGAAATTGCTGAAAAATATTAAACTGTGGTCTCTCTCTTCCCCCAGGTTCTTTTAGAGCAAGATATATTTCATCGTTCCTTGATGGCTTGTTGTTTGGAAATTGTGCTCTTTGCCTATAGCTCACCTCGTACTTTTCCTTGGGTTATTGAAGTTCTCAGCTTGCAACCATTTTACTTTTATAAGGTGAGATGAAAACAAAGTTCTGTTATGAGATGAAAACAGTGTTTCTCACAGAAACATTGTATTTGTTTTAGTGCTGAAGAAAAATACTGTTGTGATATCTGGAAAGTGTTTCCAGATGTGTTCTGAAAATATATATTCCTGGCTGGGCATGGTGGCTCATGCCTGTAATCCCAGCACTTTGAAAGGCCAAGATGGGAGGATCATCTGAGGTCAGGAGTTCGAGACCAGCCTGGCCAACATAGTGAAACTCTGTCTCTACTAAAAATACCAAAAAAAAATTAGCCAGGCATGGTGGTAAGCACCTGTAATCTTAGCTGCTCGAGAGGCTGAGGCAGGAGAATTGCTTTAACCTGGGAGGTGGAGGTTTGCAGTGAGCGGAGATCATACAATTGCACTCCAGCCTAGACGACAAGAGCAAAATTCTGTCTCAAAAAAAAAAAAAGATAATATATGTTCCTTTTGGGTGAAACCAAGAACATAAGAGAGAGTTGAGCATACAGTGGCTCACACCTATAATCCCAGCACTTTGGAAAACTGAGGCTGGAGGATGGCTTGAGTCCAGGAGTTTGAGGTTACAGTGAGCTATGATTATGCCACCACACTCTAGCCTGGGCACCTAAGTAAGATCCTGTTTCAAACAAAAAAAAAGAGAGAAAGAGAAGGTGAGAATATCAGTAAATTAAGTCAATCTTATAGCTTCAGTTCATTTGTTATCACGGACTTGAAAATGTGACCTGGAACTAGTACTTAACTTCAAATTTTCCATATTTATGAATGAAAATTATAATCCTGTTAAACAAATGCGTGATGAAGAACAAAAAACGCTTTCTACCAAGAGGAAAAAAGACCTAAAATTGATTTTGGTGATGATCTAACTAATAAAGCTGTAATAATAGATTATGCTTCTTCCCCAAGTTTGAGCTAATTCAGTGTGAATGAATCTTACTTACCTAACCTTTATTTTTCTTGCTAGATCTATTTTTATTAATCTTTTCAAAATAAAACAGAGGTCATAGCTATTGAACTACATCATCACCCTCAAGTCATCACAGTCAATAACGTTTAATGTTACGTAGTATCGAACTTTAAGACTAATGCTACTGTTATGCTTCTTGGCATGATTTAGTTAATATTTAGTCATCTAGGTACTTTTCTACTGGTGATAGAAAAATTGGTTTGAAGAGTTAAATGTTTATACCTAAAGTCTGCCTGAATTAAAGTTGTAGAAAATGCAGGTCATTGGAAAGCTTATCTGTGTGAATTACTGAGTGTGATTGAAGTATTTTTAGGTTTCTTAGGGAGAAGTGATTCTACTATACACTTACTTTAATGTCAATGTGTGTATTCAACTTTTGCCATTAGGAAAAAGTTTAGTTTTGTCAACAACCTCATAGTAATTTGTTTTTATTTATAACATCATTATTTTATTCAAGAAGCTAAATGCCTTTGTTTTTTTATAGAGACTCGGTTTCACTATGTTGCCCAGGCTGGTCTCAAACTCCTGGTCTCAAGCAATCCTCTCACTGTGGCCTCCCAAAGTGCTGGGATTACAGGCATGAGCCACTGTGTCGGCCTCTTTTGTTTTTTAAAATGACATAAATGATACGTGCTCAATGAAGAAAATCATAATTTTCTTCAATGCGCAAGCCCACATGTGGGCCGGGCATGGTGGCTCGTGCCTATAATCCCAGCACTTTGGGAGGCCGAGGCGGGTGGATCATGAGGTCAGGAGATTGAGACCATCCTGGCTAATATAGTAAAACCCCATCTCTACTAAAAATACAAAAAATTAGCCAGGCATGGTGGCACGTGCCTGTAGTCCCAGCTACCCGGGAGGCTGAGGCAGGAGAATCGCTTGAACCCGGGAGGCAGAGATTGCAGTGAGCCGAGATGGCGCCGCTGCACTCCAGCCTGGGTGACAGAGCGAGACTCCATCTCAAAATTAAATAAATAAATAAATAAATAAATAAATAAATGTGAATATTAAAGTCATACATCATAATCTAATTATATTATTAATATTTTGTGTATATAAACTTTATTCTAGATACTTCCCTTATAAAATGGAATTATAGTGTATATAAGCAAAGTCACTTTAAATAGTTCATTCATTCTGTTATTTTGAGTTAGTGGAAAAAATAGTCTGGAAAGGAGCAGTACATTCAAAATAGAACTAGACTTGGAACCCAAGACCTGACTTCTCCCACTGTTGGGCTGTTGACCAGTTTTCACCTATCGTTGCCTCAAGTTGTCATTTATAAAATAAAACGTGAAAAACAAATATATGTGAACATATTTTAAAGAACTTAAAAACTCCTTTATAAATTAGAAGATGTTAGTAAGCCACAGAATTATGGTTCAAAGATGACTTTGGTTCTGTGCCACAGAATAAGGCCACAGTGGCCGGGCGCAGTGGCTCACAGCTGTAATCCCAACACTTTGGGAGGCCTAGGCGGGCAGATCACCTGAGGTCAGGAGTTCTAGACCAGCCTGGCCAACATGGTGAAACCTCGGCTCTACTAAAAACTACAAAAATTAGCCAGGTGTGGTGGCAGGTGCCTGTAATCCCAGCTACTTGGGAGGCTGAGGCAGGAGAATCACTTGAACCCGGGAGGCAGAGGTTGCAGTGAACCAAGATCGCACCACTGTACTCCAGCCTGGGCAACAGAGGGAAACTCCGTCTCAAAAAAAAGAAGAAGAAGAAGAAAGCCACAGCTAGTCCTTCATGCAAGTCCAGACTAGAACTAACTGCTTGAAACCACATTGCCTTCTCACCTTTCTCCTCTGCAGGTTATTGAGGTGGTGATCCGCTCAGAAGAGGGGCTCTCAAGGGACATGGTGAAACACCTAAACAGCATTGAAGAACAGATTTTGGAGAGTTTAGCATGGAGTCACGATTCTGCACTGTGGGAGGCTCTCCAGGTTTCTGCAAACAAAGTTCCTACCTGTGAAGAAGTGAGTCTGGGCAAGGCTGATAATCCTATCATTAAAAAAAAACAGCTTTATTGAGAGATAATTCCTATACCATACAGTTCACCCATTTTAAGTGTACAATTCAGTGGTTTTAGTATATAAATAGATATGTGCAGCCATAACCACAATTTTAGAATATATTCATCACTTCAAAAAGAAACCTACATCCTTTAACTATCACTTCCCTACCCCTGAATATTCTCCCTAGCTGTAAGTAACCGCTAATCTGCTTTCTGTCTCCATAAATTTGCCTATTCTAGACATTTCATATAAATGGAATCATAAAAATGTAGTCCCTTTTGACTGGGCGTCTGTCACTTAGCATAGTGTTTTTAAGGTTCATCCATGTTGTAGAATGTATCAGTATTTCATTTCCTCTTTTTTTTTAAGGCGGGGTTTCACTCTGTTGCCTGGGCTGGTGTGCAGTGGCGCAAACGTGGAGCACTGACTGCACCCTCAACTTCCGCGGCCCAAACGGTCCTTCTGCCTCTCAAGTAGCTGAGACCACAGGCACATACCACCACACCCATACCCGGCTAATTTTTTTTTCTTTCTGTTTTTCTTTTTTTGAGACAGAGTCTTGCTCTGTCACCCAGGCTGGAGTGCAGTGGTGCAATGTCAGCTCACTGCAACATCTGCCTCCCAGTTCAAGCAATTCTCTGCCTCAGCCTCCCGTGTAGCTGGGATTATAGGCATGCACCACCACGCCTGGCTAATTTTTTTTGTACTTTTTTTTAGTAGAGACGGGGTTTCACCATCTTGTCCAGGCTGTTCTTGAACTCTCGACCTCGTGCTCCACCTGCCTCAGCCTCCCAAAGTGCTGGGATTAGAGGCTAGAGGCTTCAGCCACCGCGCCTGGCCACACTCGGCTAATTGTGTGTGTGGTGTGTGTGTGTGTGTGTGTGTGCGCACGGGCACGCGTGTGTGTGTAGAGACAGGATCTTGCCATGTTGCACAGGCTGATCTCAAACTCCTGAGCTCAAGCAGTCCTCCCATCTCAGCCTCCCAAAGTGCTAGAATTGCAAGTGTGAGCCACCACATCTGGCTCATTTCCTTTTATTGCCAAGTAATATTCCATTGTATGGATGCTACATTTTATTTATCCATTCATCAGTTGATAAATATTTGTTTCCACCTTTTGACTTTTTTTTTTTTTGGCAGGGCGGTGGGGGACAAGGTCTCACTCTGTCACCCAGGCTGGAGTGCAATGGCACCATCACAGCTCACGGCAGCCTCGACCTCCCAGGCACAAACGATCTTCCCACAGCCTCCTGAGTAGCTGGGACTACAGGCACACACACCACACCTGGCTAATTTTTGTGGTTTTTGTAGAGGTGGGATCTCCCTATGTTGCCCAGGCTAGTCTTGAATTCCTGGGCTCAAGCGATCCTCCCGCCTCAGTTTTCCAAAGTGCTGGGATTACAGGCATGAGCCACCACAACTAACCCCTTTTGGCTATTATGAATGATGCTGCTGTGAACATTCAGGCACAAGTTTTTGTGTGAACATAGGTACATATGTTTTCATTTTTCTTGGAGTGGAATTGCGGGTTCATATGGTAACTCTGTTTAAGCTTTTGGGAAACTGTCAGACTGCTTTCTAAAATGGCTGCACCATTTTATTGTTCCCACCGTCAATGTAGAAAGATTCCAGTTTCTTCATATCCTTGCTAATGCTTGTTATTATCTGCCTTTTTAATCCTGCCATTCTAGTAGGAGTGAAGTAATATCTCATTGTGGTTTTGATTTGCATTTCCCTGGTGGCTAATGATGATCAACATCTTTTTATGTGCTTGTAAGCTATTTGCATATCTTTGGAGAAATGTCCATTCAGATCTTTTGCCCATTTTGTAATTGGGTTGTCTTTTTATTATTGAATTATAGGAGTTCTTCATATATTCTAGATACAAATCCCTTATCAGATAAATGATTTGCAAAACGTTTCTCCTATTTTCTAGGTTGTCTTTTCACTTTCTTTTTTTTTTTTTTGAGACAAAGTCTTGCTTTGTCGCCCAGGCTGGAGTGCAGTGGCGTGATCTCGGCTCACTGCAAGCTCCACCTTCCGGGTTCACGCCATTCTCCAGCCTCAGCCTCCCGAGTAGCTGGGACTACAAGCACCCACCACCACGCCCAGCTAATTTCTTTGTATTTTTAGTAGAGACAGGGTTTCACCGTGTTAGCCAGGATGGTCTCCCAAAGTGCTGGGATTACAGGCATGAGCCACTGCTCCTGGCCTGTCTTTTTACTTTCTTGATGGTGTCTTTGAAATGCAAAAATTTTTAATTTTGATGGTGTCCAATTCAGATATTTTTTCTTTTGCTTGTGCTTTTTGGTATCGTGTCTAGGAAACCATTAAACTTATTTAAAATTTTTCAAATGTCTGTATAAAGATTGAACACTTTTCATTAGTGGTATTTAGAATTAAAAAATAAAAAACAGAGGCCGGGCGCAGTGGCTCATGACTGTAATCCCAGCACTTTTGGAGGCCAAGGCAAGTGGATTGCCTGAGGTCAAGAGTTCGAGACCAGGCTGGCCAATATGGTGAAACCCTGTCTCTACTAAAAATACAAAAAATTAGCTGGGCATGGTGGCACACACCCATAATCCCAGCTACTTGGGAGGCTGAGGCAGGAGAATTGCTTGAACCCGGGAGGTGGAGGTTACAGTGAGCTGAGCTCGTGCTGTTGCACTCCAGCCTGGACAACAGAGCAAGACTGTCTCTCAAAAAAAAATTAAATGAATAAATAAATAAAATAAAAATTAAAAATGTGTGCCCAGAGTTGTGCACAAATTACATTTTAAATAGTAGTATCGTGAGAAATTGGTTTTTTTTGTCTACTTCTGTTATTCTTTCATAACTCTTGTCTTTTGATTCATCTTTGTTTTGTCTCCTTATGTACTTCATTAATCTTCTTGAATTTTTCCCTAATCCCAAACTACTAGAACTGTCCAAGGCCAGGAGGAATTGAAAAGAAGATGGTTTCTTGAAATCTCTCTTCTATACTTCTTTGGTCTTTTGCAGCAGACAGTAACTTATTGGGCCACTCTTCAATATTCATCAGTGTATTTCCATCGAAGAACTTCAAACTCCTTCAAGTTCAAAAAAGCTGTGAACTTGAAGAAGGATTAGTATTGAAGCCGTTGCTCTTGTAACTTACTAGTTTTGTGACCTTGGGCAAATTTCACATTCAGATCCTCAATTTTCTCATCCCTAACTGGAGAATGATACTGCCTACCTCATAGGTTTAGTTCTTGTGGTTGGTAACTTACCTATATAAATTATAAGTTAAATGAAATGAACTCTTTCCATATGTTTGTTAACATTAAGAATTGAGCACTTTATCCAAGTTGTATTTTGTGAAGAAGTGAGAAAGAGAAATAAAATAGTAAAAAAAAAAAGTTAAGAAAACACTTTTTCGGCCAGGCACAGTGGCTCACGCCTGTAATCCCAGCACTTTGGGAGGCTGAGGTGGGTGAATCATCTGAGGTCAGGAATTCGAGATTAGCCTGGCCAACATGATGAAACCTCGTCTCTACTAAAAATACAAAAATTAGCCGGGCATGATGGCACACGCCTGTAGTCCCAGCTACTCAGGAGGCTGAGGCAGGAGAATTACTTGAACCCGGGCGGTGGAGGTTGCAGTGAGCCAAAATCGTGCCACTGTACTCCAGCCTGGGCAACAGAATGAGGCTTTATCTCAAAAAAAAAGAAAAGAAAAGAAAACATTTTTAATAAGTTTTAATCAGCAAGTTTATCTGTATGTAAATCAAAGGGTTTTTGTTTTCTACAGGTTATATTCCCAAATAACTTTGAAACAGGAAATGGAGGAAATGTACAGGGACATCTTCCCATGATGCCAATGTCTCCTCTAATGCACCCAAGAGTCAAGGAAGTTCGAACTGACAGTGGGAGTCTTCGAAGAGGTAGGTTCAATATTGGTAAAGGAATGAAAAAGTAACAAAGGGCATTTGGTTTTTTTCAGAGAACATTTTAAGTCTTGTGAGCATATGATTAAGAAATCTAATTTTTTCAGCAGGATTCGGAAAGGAGCTTGATGCTTGTGCCAGCACCCCTGTGTAGCTCATTATACACTATATTATATACTATAGTGTATTCAATATTAATAGAATTTTAAATGTAATTTATTTAATAAATGTATATAATCTTTCCTGAATGCTAATGGAGAACTGTTTAAATAAGCTAAAGTCAGGCATGATGGCATCTTTCTGTAGTCCTAGCTACTCAGGAGGCTGAGGCAGGAGGATTGAGGATTGTGTTCTAACCCAGCCTCGGCAAAATAGTGAGACCCCCTTCATATCCCAGAAAAAGAAGAAAGAAATAAAAAAGATAAGTGTATTAGTCTGTTCTCACGCTGCTAATAAAGACATACCCAAAGTTGGGTAATTTATAAAGGAAAGAGGTTTGATTTACTCACAGTTCCACATGGCTGGAGAGGCTTCACAATCATGGTGGAAGGCAAAGGAAGAGCAAAGGCACATCTTACATGGCAGCAGGCAAGAGAGCTTGTGCAGGGGAACTCCTCTTGATAAAACCATCAGATCTCATGAGACTTATTCACTATCAGGAGAACAGCATGGGAAAGACCCACCCCCATGATTCAATGACCTCCCACCTGGTCCCTCCCATGACATGTGGGAATTATGGGAACTACAATCAAGATGAGATTTGGGTGGGGACACAGCCAAACCATATCACTAAGCTAAATACCTACTTTTCCAAATTTCCCAAATTTATATTCTTCCTTTCCTGTGTATGTCTCTGTAGCAAAACATTTAAAGCAAAATAAAATTTGTATTCTCTTTGGAATGCTTAAGTTCATCTAACAAACTAGTTATTTATACTCTTAAAATAGTTCATTTTGAGACTTACCAATGAAAAGATTTTAGTTCATTCTTCCTTATTTTCTCTTGTGACGTAGCGAGCTGATGTGTGTATCTTGTGGATTATATAGCACTTGGATTTTTAAAAATCAGTTAAAATCTCCTGACCACATAGTATCCCTTAACAAATCTTAGATGAACAAGTATTCAGGTTATATAGTATGGTACATCCATTTTTGGACTCTGTGTGATTGTGTATGTGTGTCTATTTGTCTGTCTGCAATCTTTGCTTTACATGCAATGCAGGATCATAAAAATGACTGCAGGCCAGGCGCGGTGGCTCACACCTGTAATCCCAGCACTTTGGGAGGCCAAGGCAGGCGGATCACCTGAGGTCAGGAGTTTGAGACCAGCCTGGCCAACATGGTGAAACCCCATCTCTACCAAAAACACAAAAATTAGCTGGGTGTGATGGCGGGTGCCTGTGATCCCAGCTACTCAGGAGGTTGAGTCAGGAGAATCACTTGAACCCGGGAGGCAGAGGTTGCAGTGAGCCAAGATCACACCACGGGACCCCAGCCTGGGGGACGGAGTGAGACTGTGTCTCAAAAAAAAAAAAAAAAAAGGCCGGGTGCAGTGGCTCACGCCTGTAATCCCAGCACTTTGGGAGGCTGAGGCAGGTCGATCATGAGGTCAGGAGTTCAAGACCAGCCTGGCCAAGATGGAGAAACCCCATCTCTACTAAAAATACAAAAATTAGCCAGGCGTGGTGGCGGGTGCCTGTAATCCCAGCTACTCAGGAGGCTGAGGCAGAGAATCACTTGAACCTGGGAGGCAGAGGTTGCAGTGAGCCAAGATCGCGCCATTGCCCTCCAGCCTGGGTGAAAGAGCGAGACTCCGACCCAGAAAAAAAAAAAGATTGCATAAGGTCAGGCACAGTGGCTCACGCCTGTAATCCCAGCACTTTGGGAGGCCGAGGCAGGTAGATTATCTGAGGTCAAGAGTTCGAGACCAGCCTGCCCAACATGGTGAAACCCTGTCTCTACTAAAAATACAAAAATTAGCCAGGCATGGTGGTGCACACCTGTAATCCCAGCTGCTCAGGCAGCTAAGGCAGGAGAATTGCTTGAACCCAGGGGATGGAGTTTTGCCGTGAGCGGAGATCACACCACTGTCCTCCAGACTGGGGACAGAGGAAGACTCCATCTCAAAAAAAAAAAAAAAAAAAATGGCTGGGCGCAGTGGCTTACACCTGTAATCCTAGCACTTTGGGAGGCTGAGGCAGGCGGATTGCCTGAGCTCAGGAGTTCAAGACCAGCCCGGGCAACACAGTGAACACCAGTCCCTAGTAAAATACAAAAAATTAGCCAAGCATGGTAGCATGTGCCTGTAGTCCCAGCTACTTGGGAGGCTGAGGCAAGAGAATTGCTTGAACCCAGGAGGCGGAGGTTGCAGTGAGCCGAGATTGTGCCACTACACTCCAGCCTGGGTGACAGAGCAAGACTCTGTCTCCAAAAAAAAAAAAAACAAGATTGCATAAGATGTGAATACTCAGTAATTTTAATCAGTGGGAATAATTATAATTATTATAATTGTTTTTTGACCTTTACAAATCTTGTCAAAATGTTAAAAAAAAAAAAAAGGCTCTTCTTACTGTCAGTTATTAATGTTTAGAGAAATGAAAAAATAGTAAAAATATTTAGTATACTATAATTTAAAACTTTCAAAATATTGAGAATTATTTTCTTTTTTAAAAACTTACCAAGAATAGTTTAAACTGTGCTTGCCACCTTCCCCTCATGTAATTTATAACTAAGTGAGCATCTTTTCTGTACCTTGACAGATTGTCATGTTTCTTTCTAAATTTGGAGCTGCTTTACATTTGTATATTCATTACATTCTTATTGAGTATCCACCATAGCTGTTCCAGTGCTGTGCTAAGAAAAGATCATTTCAGAGGATTTGCAGCTAACTTTATGGCTTCAACTCGAGTCTTGCCTTGAAATGTCACCTTTAAACATGCGTAGTCAGATTCAAGGGCTTGCGTGGATTTCTTAGATATAAGGCATTCACATGGACTCTTGTAAAGGAGTAATGGAAACAACTATAGAAATTTGCACTTGTTTACTGAAGACAGGGGAAGTGAAAGCTACTTTCATAAGCCCAAGAATTACGGAGATTTTTATTAAACTGTAACTATTTTACCAATCACCTCACTAATACAGAGAGCTTCTAAATCATTGCCAGGGGTCATTTTATTACCTTTTGAGCATGTTTTGAAAATAGATTACAGGGCCAGGCACAGTGGCTCACACCTGTAATCCCAGCACTTTGGGAGGCCGAGGTGGACAGATCACGAGGTCAGGAGATCAAGACCATCCTGGCTAACACGGTGAAATCCCTTCTCTACTAAAAATACAAAAAATTAGCCGGGCATGGTGGCGGCCGCCTGTAGTCCCAGCTACTCAGGAGGCAGAGGCAGGAGAATGGCGTGAACCCGGGAGGTAGAGCTTGCAGTGAGCCGAGATCATACCACTGCACTCCAGCCTGGGCAACAGAGTGAGACTCCATCTCAAAAAAAAAAAAAAGAAAGAAAAGAAAATAGATTACATGACTATCTAATTATCTAGTGAATGTAAAAATAAATAATGAAGCCTGGGCACGGTGGCTCAAGCTTGTAATCCCAACTGAGGCAGGTGGATCACCTGAGGTCAGGAGTTCAAGACCAGCCTCGCCAACATGGCAAAACCCCGTCTCTACTAAAAATAGAAAAGATAGCCAGGCGTGGTGGCACATGCCTGTAGTCCCAGCTGCTTGGGAGGCTGAGGCAGGAGAATCGCTTGAACCCAAGAGGCAGAGGTCACAGTAGGCCAAGATCACGCCACTGCACTCCAGCCTGGGTGAAAGAGCGAGACTCCATCTCATAAATAAATAAATACTTTTGTTTTAAGAGCATATTATTGACATACCTGTAAGGAATAATTGGTTGAGGGAAGAATTGTGGAAAAAGATGTAGAAAAGATGTAGGGTTGTAAGGGGCTAGAAAAACCCGTGCAGCTGGTAGAGAGGGAATGGAAAGCAGATCCTGTGAAAGGATAGCACAGGAAGAGAGGCAAAATCCGTAATCTTTACTTTATTTTTGATCAACACAGTACTGCCAACCCTCAGATTAAGGCAAAGTAGGCAGATTTATATCATCTTTACTCATATCTTCTGATAGATTTACTAAAGATGATTCCATATCTACTAAATTAGAAAGCCAGAGCTACTGCCTTAAACTGCTTGGAGTGCAAATATGCACAAAGAGGCAAAACTGTAACCCAAATTCCTGATTTTTGCTTTTGCTTCCCTTCTTCTCAGGTGCTTTCTACTAGGTAAGATTGGGAGATATTGGACTATTACTAAAATTTAGTGCTCACTTCATTCTACCTCTCAGCCTCTACTTTGTCCTTAATGTTTTGCTCCTTTAATGTAGGCAGAGGTTCAAGAAACCAGGAAGATGAGTGATCATAATTTTCACGTTTTATCGTAGTGACTTATTTCATGCCTCTTTCTCCCAGTAGACTACATATTCCGTGAGGGCAAAGGCCATGTTATTCATATCTAGCTAGTGCCCAGCATAAGTAACTCACTATCTGTCGAGTGAATGAGTAAACCTAATTTATTATTTTGGAATACACTTCTGTTTTAAATTTATTGTTTTTTTTTTTTTAGATATGCAACCATTGTCTCCAATTTCTGTCCACGAACGCTACAGTTCTCCTACCGCAGGGAGTGCTAAGAGAAGACTCTTTGGAGAGGACCCCCCAAAGGAAATGCTTATGGACAAGATCATAACAGAAGGAACAAAATTGAAAATCGCTCCTTCTTCAAGCATTACTGTTGAAAATATATCAATTTTACCTGGTCAAACTCTCCTAACAATGGCCACAGCCCCAGTAACAGGAACAACAGGACATAAAGTTACAATTCCATTACATGGTAACATTATAGTGCCTTTGTTTTGTATTTTTTCTGAGATAAAAATTTAAGAAATGTCTTAGTGGATTAGATCACATGATTTTTCTAACTCATTATTTTTTCTTGAACCTATACTTTTTTTTTTTTAAATAGATTTGATTTTTTTAAAGCAGTTGTAGATTCACAGCAAAATTCAGAGGAAAGTACAGACATTTCTCATATTCCCCCTTCCCCCACCAGAGGCATATAAAGCCTCCCCCATTATCAGTATTCCATACCAGAATGCTACATTTGTTACAGTTGATGAACCTACATTATTGACACATTACCCAACGCCCATAGTTTACATTAGGGTTCACTCTTGGTGAATAGTTTATTGATTTTGAGCATGTATAATGACATGTATCTGTCACTATAGCTCCATACAGAGTAGTTTCACTGCCCTATAAATCCTCTGTGCCCCACCTTTTCGTTTTGAACCTATAGTGGTTTTTTTTTTTTATTTTCAAATTTTATAAATTTACTATCCTCTTTGTTTGTTTAGACTTATTTTACTTTTCTTTTCTTCTTTTTTTATTTTTTGAGACAGGATCTCACTCTGTCACCCACGTTGGAGTACAGCAGCATGATCTCATCTCACTGCAACCTCTGCTCCCAGGCTCAAGTGATCGTCCCACCTCAGCCTCCTGAGTAGCTGGGACCACAGGCAAGTGCCACCACTCCCAGCTAATTTTTTGTATTTGTGGTACAGATGGGGTTTTACCATGTTGCCCAGGTCTCAAACTCCTGAGCTACTTTTAAAGTGTTCTTATCTGAGCTTTCCAATATGTATGTATTGAGCAAAATTCTGTTTTTTAACTAACAGCTCAAGTGCTCAAAATGTTAAAAAAAAAAAAAAAATTGCTTTTTTTTCCAATGAATTTGAACTATAAACACATCCCAGGCACATACAAAATAGAGAACAAAATGTGTTTTTTTTTCCAATAAATTTAAAGTATAAAAACAAAACCGAATATTCTTGTTTCTAGAAAATAAGGATTTATGTGGGGCATGGTAGCTTTCACCTGTAATCCCAGCACTTTGGGAGACCGAGGCAAGAGGATCACTTTAGCCTAGGAGTTTGAGACCCAGACTGGGCAACATAGCAATATCCTATCTCTATAAAAAATTAAATTAGCTGGGCATGGTGATGTGTGCCTGTGGTCCCAGCTACTTAGGAGGCTGAGGCAGGAGAATCACTTGAGCCCAGGAATTTGAGGCTACAGTGAGCCGTGATCTCGCTACTGTACTCCAGCCAGGACAACAGAGCAAGACGTCATCAAAAAAAAAAAGAAAAAGGGGGGCCGGGGGGGCCAGGGGGCACTGGGCACAGTGGCTCACACCTATAATCCCAGCACTTTGGGAGGTTGAGGCAGGTGGATCACTTGAGGTCAGGAGTTTGAGACCAGCCTAGCCAATGTGGTGAAACCCCGTCTCTACTAAAAATACAGAAAAAACATTAGCCGGCTGTGGTGGCACATGCCTGCAGTCCCAGCTACTCAGGAGGCTGAGGCAGGAGAATTGCTTGAACCTGGGAGGCAGAGGTCTCAGTGAGCCAAGATCAGGCCACTGCACTCCCACCTGGGTGACAGAGTGAGCCTGTCTTAAAAAAAAAAAAAAAAAAAAAAAAAAAAAGGCCAGCTGCAGTGGCTCATGCCTGTAATCCTAGCATTTTGGGAAGCCAGGGCAGGCAGATGGCTTGAACTGACGAATTCAAGACTAACCTGGGCAACATAGCAAAACTCCGATCTCTAAAAAAAAAAATACAGGCTGGGCACGGTAGCTCACGCCTATAATCCCAGCACTTTGGGAGTCCAAGGAGGGCAGATCATGAGGTCAGGAGATCAAGACCATCCTGGCTAACATGGTGAAACCCCATCTCTACTAAAAATATTTTAAAAATTAGCTGGGTGTGGTAGCAAGCGCCTGTAGTTCCAGCTACTCAGGAGGCTAAGGCAGGAGAATTGAACCAGGGAGGCAGAGGTTGCAGTGAGCCAAGATCATGCCACTGCACTCCAGCCTGGGCAACAGAGCAAGATTCCATCTCAGAAAAAAAAAAAAATTTATCAGGCTTGGTGGCTTGCACCTGTAGTCTCAGCTATTTGCAGGGCTTGAGGTGGGAGGATCACTTGATCCCAGGAGGTCAAGGCCACAGTGAGCTGAGATGGCGCCACTACACTCCAGCCTGAGTGACCAAGTGAGACCCTGTCTCAAAAAAAAAAAAAGAAAAGAATTCAGTCATAACCTGGAATTACTATTTTGTAGCCTTCTTATACACACAGATATATGTATATATAATTGTCAAAATATATATAGTTGACAACTTTCCTAGAACGTACGCAGATTATTTCTAATAATGCTTATACATTCAGGTGTTGCAAATGATGCTGGAGAGATCACGCTGATACCTATTTCCATGAATACAAATCAAGAGTCCAAAGTCAAGAGTCCTGTATCACTTACTGCTCATTCATTAATTGGTGCTTCTCCAAAACAGACCAATCTGACTAAAGCACAAGAGGTACATTCAACTGGAATAAACAGGCCAAAGAGAACTGGGTCCTTAGCACTATTTTACAGAAAGGTATGTGTTTTTATAGCACTTAAAAAGAATTTATTTAATCAACGGAAGAAAGATTGAGTAACAGAGACAGACTTTGGTCTTTTTTTTTTTCTAATATACATAACACAAAATTTACCATTTTAACCATTTTTAAATGTACAGTTCAATGGTATTAAATACATTCACATTGTTGTGCAGCTTTATTACTACCGTCTATCTCCAGAACTTTTTCGTCTTCCCATTCTGAAATTCTGTATCCATTTCTCCCTTTCCCCAGCTTCTGGCAACTACTATTCTACTTTCTGTTTCTGTGAATTTGACTACTCTAGGTTATTCATATGAGTGAAATCATATGATATTTGTTTGTTTTTGTGACTGGCTTAGCATAATGTCTTCTAGGTTCATTCATATTATAGCTTGTGCCAGAATTTCCTTCCTTTTCAAGGCTGAATAATATTCTATTGTATGAAGAAGAGAAAAAAAGAACAAAAGAAAAAATATTCCATCGTATTAATATACTTTTTTTAATACCACATTTTGTTTATTCATTCATCTGTTGATGGGCATTTGCGTTGCTTCTACCTTTTGGCTATTGTGAGTTATGCTGCTATGAACATTTGTGTACAGGTGTCTGTTCAAACCAGGCGTGGTTGCTCATGCCTGTAAACCCAGCGCTTTGTGAGGCCGAGGCAGGAGGATCACTTGAACCCAGGGGTTTGAGACCACCCTGGGCAACACAGTGAGACCCTATCTCTATATAAAAAAAAAAAAAAGCCAGGTGTGGTGGCAGATGCCTATAGTCCTGGCTATTTTGGAGGCTGAGGTGGGAGGATCACTTGAGCCCGGGAGGTTGAGGCTACAGGGAGTCGAGATCACACCACTACACTCCAGCCTGGGCAATAGAATGAGGCCCTGTCTTAAGAAGAAAAAAAAATAGCAACAAATATCTATTCAAGTCTCTGCTTTCAATTCCTTTGGGTATATTCCCAGAAATGGGAGAGTTATTTAGTATTTCATTTTCTGAGGAACCACTGTACCATTTTCCACAGTGGCTGGACCATTTTACATTCCCACCAGCAAGGCACAAGTGTTCCAAGTTCTTCACATCCTTGTCAACGTTTCATGTTTTCTGGTTTGTTTGTTTTTTTGATAATGGCCATCCAATGGGTGTAAGAGACATTATGGTTTCGATTTTCATTTCCCTAATGATTAGTAATATTGAGTATCTTTTCATGTGCTTTTGCCCATCTATATATCTTCGTTGTAGAAATGTCTATTCGAGTCTTTTGCCCATTTTTTTAATTATGGGTTTTGTTTTTGTTAAATTGTAGGAGTTCTTTATGTATTCTAGATATTAATGCCCTATAAAATATACTATTTACAAATATTTTCTCCCATTCTGTGAGTTGCCTTTTCATTCCATTGATAGTGTTCTTGACACATCAAAGTTTTTAATCTTAATAAAGTCAATTTATTCTTTTCATTTTTTGTCTGTGCTTTTGGTGTCATACACAAGAAATCATTGCTAAATCCAGTATTATAAAACTTTTCCCCTATGTTTTTGTCTAAGAGTTTTATAGTTTTTAGCTCTTATATTTATTATGTCTATTTTTTTTGAGACAGAGTCTCACTTTATCACCCAGGCTGGAGTGCAGTCACCCAGTCACAGCTCACTGCAGCCTCCGCCTCCCGAGTTCAAATGATCCTCCCACCTCGACCCCCCGAGCAGCTAGGACTACAGGCATGTGCCACCATGCCCAGCTAATTTTCGTTTTTTGTGGGTTTTTTTGTTTGTTTGTTTGTTTTGAGACAGAGTCTTACTCTGTTGCCCAGGCTGGAGTGCAGTGGCGCAATCTCGGCTCACTGCAACCTCTGCCTCCCGGGTTCAAGCAATTCTCCTGTCTCAGCCTCCTGAGTAGCTGGGACTACAGGAATATGCCACCACGCCTGGCTAATTTTTGTATTTTTAGTAGAGACGGGGTTTCACCATACTGGTTAGGCTGGTTTCAAACTACTGACCTCAGGTGATCCACCTGCCTTGGCCTCCCAAAGTGCTGGGATTATAGGCGTGAGCCACCACGCCGGGCCTGTTTTTGAATTTTTTTGTAGAGACAGGGTGTCACCATGTTGCCCAGGCTGGTCTCGAACTCGTGAGCTTAAGTGGTCTGTCCGCCTCAGCCTCCCAAAGTGCTGGGATTACAGCCGTGAGCCACCATGCCCAGCCGATTTTAATTTTTGTATATGGTGTTAGATAAGGGTCTAAAGTCATTCTTTTGCACATGGATATCCATTTTTCCCAGCACGATTTGTTGAAAGACTGTCCTTTTCCATTGAATGAGCTTAGAATCCTTGTTGAAAAGTCACTTGAGCATAGATATGGGGGTTTAATTCTGGGCTCTCTATTCTATTCATTGGACTATATGTCTATCTGTTTTCAGTACCACACTGTTTTGATAACCATAGCTTTGTGTCATAAGTTTTAAAATCAGGAGGTGTGAGACCTCCAACTTTGTTTGTCTTTCTTAAGATTGTTTTGGCTATTTAAGATTTCTTGAGAGTCTGTATGAGTTTTAGGATGGATTTTTCTCTTTCTGCAAAAACATTGTTGGAATTTTGACAGATTGCATTGAACATGGAGATCACATTGGCTAGTGTTGACATCTTAAGAATATCAAGTCTTCCAGTCCATGATCATAGGATGTCTTTTCATTTGCATCTTCTTTAATTTCTTTCAGCAACATTTTGTAGTTTTCTGTATATGTCTTTTGTAAGACAAGTCCTTGCTTAAGATTATTCCTAAGTATTGTATTCTTTTTGATGCTATTGTAAGTAATAAGTAAGTGGAATTGTTGTCTTAATTTCATTGTTTAGATTGTTCATTAATGTAAAGGAACACAAGAGATGTTGTTGTATTGATTTTCTTGCAGCTTTGCTGATTTATTTATTAATTCTATCAGTTTTTATGGATTCTTTAGGTTTTTTGAGTTTTCCATACATAAGATTATGTCATCTGTAAACAAAGATAATTTTACTTCTTTCTTTGCAATTTGGATTTCTTTTTCCTGCCTTATTGCTCTGGCTAGGAATTCCAGTTCTATGTTGAATAAAAGTGGTGAAAGCAAACATCCTTGTCTTACTCCTGATATTAGAGGAACACCTTTCAGGTTTTCAATTTGAGTATGATGTTAGCTGTGGGTTTTTTATATACAGTTGACCCTTGAACAACATGTTTTTGCACTGTACAAGTCCACTTAGATACAGATTTTTCTCAGCCAACACAGAATGAAAATACAGTATTTGAGGGATGTGAAACCTGTGTATATAGAAGGCCATCTTTTTGTACATGGGGATTCTACAGGGCCAAATGTAGGACTTGAGTATGCATAGATTCAGGTATATGCAGGGGCTCCTGGAAGAAATCTCCTGTGTATACCAAGGGATTACTGTATGTCCTTTATAATGTTTAGGTAGTTTCCTTCTCTTCCTAGCTTTTGAGTATTTTTATCATGAAAGGGTGTTAAATTTTGTCAAATGCTTTCCTGTATCACTTGAAATGATTATGTGGCCATTTTCCCTTTGTCCTTTTAATATGGTGTGTTATACAGAATGATTTCCTTATTTTAAATTATCCTTACCTTCTGAGAATAAGTTCTACTTGGTCGTGGTGTATAACCCTCTTCATATGCTGTTGAATTTGTTTTACTAGTATTTAGTTGAGGATTTTTGCGCCAATATTCATAAGAGATAGTGGTCTGTATTTTTTTTATGCTTTCTTTGTCTGGCTTTGCTTTCAAGTAATGTACCTTTAGCCACTTAAAAAATACATTTGACCTTTCAAGAGAACATTATGATCCTGGTGAGCTATAAGTTTAGACTCAGGCTCACAGGGTTTGATTCTGTTTTCAGATCTAACTTACATTTTTTGCCAGCTTGTATTCTTTTGTAACTTTGAGTAAGTAGTTGGCCAGCCTCTGGAATTTACTGAAACTCCGTTGTGTTATGTTGCTGTGGAATGGAGTTCACTGTGGGACAAATACATGTTGGATCTCATGGGTGAATTTTAATTAGCGAAGAATCATTCTAAAGATTGATGGGATACTGTGAGAAGGAGATATATATATATATATATTTTTTTTTTTTTTTAGAGACAAGGTCTTGCTCTGTTACCCAAGCTACAGTGCAGTGGCATGATCATGGCTCACTGTAGCCTTGAACTCCTGGGCTCAAGTGATCCTCCCTCTTTGACCTCCCAAAGCATTGGGATTACTGTGTGAGTCACCACCCAAGCCATTATTTATTTATTTATTTTTGAGACAGAGTCTTACTCTGTCTCCCAAGCTGGAATGCAGTAGCGTGATCTCGGCTCACTATAGCTTCTGTCTCCCAGGTTCAAGCGATTCACCTGCCTCACCCTCCCAAGTAGCTGGGACTATAGGTGTCTACCACCACACCTGGCTAATTTTTGTATTTTTAGTAGAGACAGGGTTTCACCATATTGGCCAGCCTGGTCTCAAACTCCTGACCTCAGGTGATCTGCCCACCACAGCCTCCCAAAGTGCTGGGATTACAGGCATGTGCCACCATGCCCAGCTGTTACTCATAATTTTTATTATAAATCTAGGCCAGGCATGGTGGCTCATGCCTGTAATCTCAGTATTTTCAGAGGCCGAGGCAGGAGGGTTACTGGAGGCTTGCAGTTCAAGACCAGCCTGGGCAACATAGCGAGACCCAGTCTCTACCAAAAAATTAAAAAATTAGCCAGCATAGTGGCACATGTCTGTAGTCACAGCTACTCAGGAGGCTGAAGTGGGAGGATAACATGAGCCCATGATTTCGAGGCTGCAGTGAGCTAAGAAGGTGCTACTACACTCCAGCCCAAGCAACAGAGTAAGACCCCGTCTCCAAAACTCAAAAATAAATAAATCTAGTGTGTTACCTTTTAAATTAGCATATAACCAGTTCTTATTATAATGCCTAAATTATTTTAATATTGATGGAAAAGCACTAAAAACGGTTGACCTTAGACATAACTTGAATTTGTCCTATTTCTTACAAGCACGTTTTGAATCATCAGCTTCTGATAAGATAGACATGTTAATCAGATATTTATAACCAAACATGACTGCAGTGCATCCCACAACTAGATGGTTGGCTAGCCCATTCTATTGCCCAGGTTGGAGTACAGTGACTATTCACAAGCACAGTTATAGCATGCTAGAGCCCAAACTCATAGGCTTAAGTCATCCTCCTTCATTACCCTCCGAGTACCTGGGTCTACAGGCAAATTTAAGTGTATTTCTCTACTAATCATTCTTTTTTTATTATTATTTTGAGACGGGGTCTTGCTCTGTCGCCCAGACTAGAGTGCAGAGGCACGATCATGTCTCACTGCAGTCTACCTCACAGGCTCAAGAGATCCTCCTGCCTCCTGAATAGTAGGACCACAGGCATGCACCACCCCACCCAACTAAATTTTTTTTTTTTTTTTTTTTGTAGAAATGGAGTCTCGCTGTGTTTCCCAGGCTCGTCTCGAACTCCTGGGCTCAAGCGATCCTCCCACCTCAGCCTCCCAAAGTGCTGGGATTACAACAGGTGTGAGCCACCACGCCCAACCAACTGTTCTTGTAATAATTTTTTTTTTTTTTTAAGATGGAGTCTCGCTCTGTTGCCAGGCTGGAGTGCAGTGGTGCGATCTCAGCTCACTGCAGCCTCCAACTCCCTAGTTCAAGTGATTCTCTGCCTCAGCCTCCTGAGTAGCTGGGATTACAGGGATGCACCACCATGCCCAGCTAATTTTTTTATTTTTAGTAGAGACAGGGTTTCACCACGTTGGCCAGGACAGTCTTGATCTCCTGACCTCGTGATCCACCACCTCATCCTCCCAAAGTACCAGTATTACAGGTGTGAGCCACTGTGCCCGGCCTAATAATTTTTTTTTTTTTTTTGAGATGGAGTCTTGCTCTGTCAGCCAGGCTGGAGTGCAGTGGCACAATCTTGGCTTACTGCAACCTCTGCCGCCCGGGTTCAAGCGATTCTCCTGCCTCAGCCTCCTGAGTAGCTGGGATTACATGTGTGTGCCACCACGCCTGGCTAATTTTTGTATTTTTAGTAGAGACAGGATTTCAGAATCTTGGCCAGGCTGATCTTGAACTTCTGACCTCGTGACCCACCCGTCTCGGCCTCTCAAAGTGCTGGGATTACAGGCGTGAGC
Organism: Hylobates moloch; assembly: GCF_009828535.3. Taxonomy (NCBI): domain Eukaryota; kingdom Metazoa; phylum Chordata; class Mammalia; order Primates; family Hylobatidae; genus Hylobates; species Hylobates moloch. The sequence continues at coordinate 23,726,030 of NW_026652296.1, forward strand.
CACTGCGCCCAGCAATAATTTTTTATATGTCCTTTTTTCTCTATGTGAAATAAATCTTCCTTAATTTATACTCTTCCTCAATCATGTTTTTCTCCATTCTTTTGTCACTTGCTGTCATGGAAGGTCTCAGCCCACACTCTGAATTAGATAGTTTTATATTAAGATAAAACATGAGGATTATTTTTTACGTTTTTATATCAAATCCTGTTTCTTTCACAGTACTTCCAATGTGTTTTCTGACCTCGGGCATAGTGATTGTCTATTTATTTCTTAGATTTTGGTTTAGCTGTTTGAAAATAATAGTAGCTTAAACAAGAGAAGAATTTATCTTTCACGTAAAGTCTGTGTAAGTAGTATGGGACTGCTGTGGTTACCACGACCATTAAGAACCCAGGTCCTGGCCAGGTCGGTGGCTCACGCCTGTAATCCTAGCACTTTGGGAGGCCGAGACAGGCGGATCATGAGGTCAGGAGTTCGAGACCATCCTGGCTAACATGGTGAAACCCCATCTCTACTAAAAATACAAAAAAATTACCCGGGCATGGTAGCAGGCACCTGTAGTCCCAGCTACTCGGGAGGCTGAAGCAGGAGAATGGCGTGAACCTGGGAGGCGGAGGTTGCAGTGAGCCGAGATCACGCCACTGCACTCCAGCCTGGGCGACAGAGCGAGACTCCATCTCAAAAAAAAAAAAAAAAAAAAAACCCAGGTCCCTTCAAGGTTTTTTTGGCCATTCTCAACGCAAGGTTTCTAACTCAGTCCATGATGACTGCTTCCCTTCCAGATATCATATCTGCATTCTAGCCAGCAGGAAGAAAAAGAGCATGCCTCCTCACCTTCAGAACCTGTCCTAGAAGTTACAAACACCAGTGCTGTTTATTTCCCACTTAGTCATGTAGCCACTTGTAGAATTTTTTTTTTCTTTTTGGAGACAAGGTCTTGCTCAGTCACCCATGCTGGGGTGCAGTGGCAAGATCATGGCTCACTGCAGCCTCAACCTCCCAGCCTCAAGCGATCCTCTCACCTCAGCCTCCTGAGTACCTGGGACTCTAGGCACAGGCTACCACACCCAGCTTATTTTTTAATTTTTTGTAGAGAAGAGGTTTCGCTAGGTTGCTTAGGATGGTTTCAAACTCCTGGACTCAAGCAGTCCATCCACCTCACCCTCCCAATGTTCTGGGAATACAGATGTGAGCCACTGTGCCCAGGCAGAATTTTCAAAGGGGCAAATATAGTCTTTATTACAGGAAGGTGGGTGTAAATGTTAAGGGTTCTGTTATTGCAGAAGAGGAGACGGACACTGGAAAACAACTCATTTATAGCTTCTACAACCATTCTTTGTCTTCTGTTCCTTTCAATTATAGCTCATTTATTTTCATTACATTGTGGGTTTTGGAGCAACTGATTCTCCAAGGAATTTCATCTTTTAGGGAAACCCCTTCTTTGAATGAAATAGTCTCCAGAAGTATAAACAAAATATATGAAAGCAGGGCTGCTTTGGTTGTCAGTTAGGATGGTTGAGGGAGAGTCTTGCTCTTTTCACCACCTTTACTGGCTTGTCTCCTCTGTCCCTTCACCCCCTACTATGCCTAAGGACTGTTTTAACAACAGAGCTTGAAAATATAGCAGTTTCCCCATTTACTTACCATTTTTAATTTTCAAAATGGCAAATTATTGCCTCTGATAATTAACCTAAGTTTGACAGAAATAAGACTTTTTTTGGTGAATTCTTTATTTTGAATGTTGTTTTAGAATCTAACATCCTTTTCCTTTCATTTAATTATAACCTACTCAATATAGATTAGAAACTAGAAAATGTAAAAGGAACTGAAATGTCTGAATCTATAATAAATTCAAAATAACCATTCGTTGAGTAAATTATAACGATTATCTATGCTGAACTCAGTGTGATGCTGGTGTTCTATGCCTAAATAGAATTTACTGTGAATGTTAGAATTAAAAGCCTTCCAGCATATGTGTATCCTATAAGCATTGGATCAGCTCTGTAAAAGATACTTTACCAAGTATTACTTAATTACATACTATTTTTAATTATTCTAGCTAGGACTATATCTCTTATCTTCTCCTTTCATGAATATAAAGTTCTAGCATCTTTCTCTCTGCTCTGACCCTACTGTTTCCTCAGCATGGCTGGACCAGAAACAAGGGGAGAGGATGCAGAAAATTTGTTTGCTGTAAAATAAATCACTGGTGGCTTTGGAGTCAACTGTTTGTCTCTCTTTATATTAGATTACTGAGTAGCTTAAATTAGTTTTTAAGCTCAGTTTGTAGGTATTTTTCTGCCAAAGATAATTTTCTGTAAGGGGTAACTTACTTTTTTTTTCCATCTGGAAATTTAAAGACATAGTTTGGGCCGGGCGCGGTGACTCACGCCTGTAATCCCAGCACTTTGGGAGGCCGAGGCCAGCAGATCACCTGAGCTCAGGAGGTCGATACCACCCTGGGCAACATGGTGAAACCTCATCTCTACTCAAATACAAAAAAAAAAATTAGCCAGGCGTGGTGGCGCTTGCCTGTAGTCCCAGCTATTTGGAAGGCTGAGACACGAGAATCACTTGAGCCCAGAGGTGGAGGTTGCAGTGAGCCAAGATCGTGCCACTGCACTCCAACTTAGGCTACAGAGTGAGACTCTGTCTCAAAAAAAAAAAATAGTTTGAATAGAATAGTCTGGTTTAGGAATACCACATCAGGGTTATCAAGTCTTGAAATAAAAAAAACAGTCTTGCAGGATCTAGGGCCAGGGAATTGAACTGAATTTATTTTCACATGCTTTAAAAAAAAAAAAAAACTTTGTATCTTATTTATTTTAATGTTCCTGTTTTGTTCCCATTGTGCTCATAAAAAGTGTAGAATATAGGAGCAATTTTTTAAATGTTTTTGCTTTCTGACTCATTTTTGGAGTCAAACATTTATTATTTGGCATGTTAGGCCCCCTAGCAATTTTACCTGAACCCAAAGAGAATAGACAGAGACTTCTGAGCTTTGAAAAATTATGCGTTCGGGCTGGGCACAGTGGCTCACACCTGTAATCCCAGTACTTTGGGAGGCTGCAGTGCATGGATTACTTGAGGTCAATAGTTAAAGACCAGCCTGGCCAACATGATGAAACCCCGTCTCTACTAAAAATACAAAAATTAGCTAGGCGTGGTGGTATGCACCTGTAAGCCCAGTTACTCAGGAGGCTGAGGCAGGAGAATTGCTTGAATGCAGAAGGCAGAGGTTGCAGTGAGCCAAGATTGTGCCACTGCACTCCAGCATGGGTGACAGAGTGAGAATCCACCTAAGGAAAAAAAAAAAGGAAAAATTATGTGTTCATAATTGTCATGATGCAGATAAGTCCTATATTTCAGTTTTTCTTACTTTACATAGTTGGCAGCATAGAGTAATAGATGACATCTTTAAAAAATTTTTCAAGTAGTTTTGCTTTAATCTATATCCTCCTGCCATAGATAGAACAGAAATTTTATTTAATTTTGCATATCAACAGCCTATGTTTTTTAATCTTGGTCTTGGTAAGACATAAAAATTTGAGAAATGATTTACTTGGTGTTTTGCATCAATGTGTTACCTTCTATTTTAGGTCTATCATTTGGCAAGTGTACGCTTACGTGATCTATGTCTAAAACTGGATGTTTCAAATGAGTTACGAAGGAAGATATGGACGTGTTTTGAATTCACTTTAGTTCACTGCCCTGATCTAATGAAAGACAGGCATTTGGATCAGCTTCTCCTTTGTGCCTTTTATATCATGGCAAAGGTAATGTATAAATTGGGAGAAGAGGCTGGGCATGGTGGCTCACACGTATAATCTTAGCACTTTGGGAGGTCAAGGTGAGCAGATCGCTTGAGCCCAGAATTTCGAGACCAGCTTGGGCAACATGGTGAAACCTCGTGTCTATAAAACATATGAAAATTAGCTGGGCATTGTGGCTTGCACCTATAGGCCCAGCTACTTGGGAGACTGAGGTGGGAGGATCTCTTGAGCCCAGGAGGCCAAGGCTGCAGTGAGCCGAGATCATGACACTGCACCTCAGCCTGAGCAATAGAGCAAGACCCTGTCTCAAGAAAAATAAAAGTTTCTGTACCATATTGCGTATTGCTTTCTCATGATTTATTGTGCTGCCTCAGAAGAGCATTTTACTTTCTAGTTGCTACAACGTGTTTTAAGTCATAGAATAACATATCTTGCTTGTTTTTTAAAATTCTCATATATCTGATACCACTCATTTGTCTTGACCGAACTGGCCACACTGGCAGTCCTAGAAGATGTGTGCAGTTAAGACTTGATTTTTCAGCGTTTTGAGACAGAGCATGTTTTTAAACTCCTTTGTGACCCCTCCTCCCACAATGCCTCTTTGAAATCTCTGTAAAAAATAAGTCTTAATAATTGTTATGGTAGCACTATGGCGGTTGACGAGAACATGCACCATACAAAAGGCAACAAAAAGGGAGCCAAGAAGAAAATGGTTGATTCATTTTTTAAGAAAGATTGGTTTGATGTAAAGAAGCACCGACTATGTTCAATACAAGAAATACTGGAAAGACACTAGTTACCAGGACTCAAGGAACCAAATTGCATCTGATAGCCTCAAGTGTCATGTGTTTGAAGTGAATCTTGCTGATTTGCAGAATGATGAAGTTGCAGTTAGAAAACTCAACCTGAAGGGCCGGGCGCAGGCTCACACCTGTAATCCCAGCACTTTGGGAGGCCAAGGCAGGCAGATCACGAGGTCAGGAGATTGAGACCATCCTGGCTAACACAGTGAACCCTGTCTCTACTAAAAATACAAAAATAAGCTGGGCATGATGGCACGCGCCTGTAGTCCTAGCTACTCGGGAGGCTGAGGCAGGAGAATCACTTGAACCTGGGAGGCAGAGGTTGCAGTGAGCCAAGATCATGCCACTGCACTCCAGCCTGGATGACAGAGCGAGACTCCATCTCAAAAAAAAAAAAAAAGAATAAAAAAATTAAAAGATAAATGTTACTAACTAATCGTGTGTTTTCCAGAAGACTGTTAGAGTTCAGGCTTTGCCATTTCTAGCTCATTATAGAGAACAGGTTTAGCACTAATGGACAGTGAAGCAGGGGAAAAGAGTGACTTAAGTGAAGTTTATGATCACAGAGATCTCAGAAGGAATTCCTTTTTGGATCACTAATCCATTTTCTTCCTTTTGGCCACCACTGTGACTTCCATCTAAGCATTAGAAACCCTACAGTCTGTCCTGAAATGTTAAAACCTAATCCTGTAATAGCCACTCAGTTTGACTGAGAATCATCACTGTAAGATACCTTTAATCCTTCATATGTGGTTAATTTACTTTTAAGTAAGTACTTAAAAATTAATAAAACTGGAGACTGCAGGGAATTAAACAGATCTGAGTTTTCTTATATCTTTTTTTATATAAAGAAATAGATTTTCAGTAGAGTCACACCATAGCAGTTTCACTGCTTTTTGATTAATGAAACTATTAAGTGAGTCCCCACAGGCCACAAAGCCTGAACTTTAAAGGTAGAAAAAATCATAAATGTTAGTGGTTTTTATTCATGGACTGGCCTGGGGTTAATGGTTTTCTGCAAGGTTGCTCTCAGTGCCAACTTATAATTGAAGTTTTGTTCAGAGCCATTTTTCTTTCAAAAAGCAGTTGATAAATGCAGTTTTTATTTTCCTTAGGTAACAAAAGAAGAAAGAACTTTTCAAGAAATTATGAAAAGTTATAGGAATCAGCCCCAAGCTAATAGTCACGTGAGTTACATTATTTTTCCTGCTGTCCAAAAAGATTTACTCTTTTCCACTGACAAGTTATATAAAAGGTAAACTTATTTTATAGTTTTAATATACTTCAGATTTTCTGTTTTAATGGATAACATTAAACTCAAGAGATAATTTCATTGAAGGACAGTTTCAGTAGAAGCTAGGAAGTCTGACTGTTTCTGACTCATCCATATACTTTCATATACTTCTCAAAAGTTCTGCCATTCCATTTGTTCATTTAATGAAAGATATGTATAATTGCTGGGTGCGATGTCTCACGCCTGTAATCCCAGCACTTTGGGAGGTGGAGGCAGGTGGATTATCTGAGGTCAGGAGTTCGAGACCAGCCTGGCCAACATGGTAAAACCCTGTCTCTACTAAAAATACAAAAATTAGCCAGGTGTGGTGTCACACGCCTGTAATCCCTGCTACTCGGGAGGCTGAGGCAGGAGAATTGCTTGAGCCCAGGAGGGAGAGGTTGCGGTGAGCCAAGATCATTCCACTGCACTCCAGCCTGGCCGACAGAGTGAGACTCTGTCTCAAAAAAAAAAAAAAAAAAAAAAGATATGTATAATAATAATATTCTTTAATTATATGAGACTTTATTTTTTTAATGATATTTAAACCCAGTGAAATTTGAGTATTCATTAACCTAACTACAGCTTCTTTTGCCATCTGCTAAGCATCCTAATGTTTGCATCTTTGAATAGATGTTAAACATTTCTGATTATATTGTTCTGGCTGTGGTGAAAATTCCATGAAACCTTTCAGTCATGGTAGCAGAGTGGACTGGCACACAATAAGCATTTAATGAATGTTAATGCCATATTGTTGTTATTATTGTACTGAAGAACACAAGTAAATTACCTTAAGGGTTTGATCATTCAAGAACCTAGTTGCTCTGCTCTTAGGAAGCATAGTGGCCTCTTCTCTGGCCCTGGAAACTGTAGACAGAAAGAGAGACGTAGTGGCCTAGACTGCAGACCAAAATAGAGATGTGGCCTCAGTATTAGTAGTTATATCCCCTTCTAAGAGAGCTTCGTTTAAGCCCTAAAAGACATTATAGCAAGCAATATAGAGACATTTGAAGAACCAAGTATAGGTATTTGTTATATCCTGTGATAAGCTAAGAGTTTCTGGGCTTCTTCAGGAAAATCCCTCAGGAACAGAGCCTAGAAAGCTCTAGATTGTCCTTGAAGATCATTAAGGTGAGGTTAGTGTGAGTCAAGAATGGGCCAAGCCATGGCTCCCTGAATATCCTCTTAATACCAGTAACCTATAATACAGTACAAGGGGGAATGGATCATGCCTTTCCAGCTATCTCAGAGGTGAGAAATAGTTTAGGGGCAGGGAAGGGAAAAGATTTTCATGTGGCCATCTGAAAGGAGATGGGAATGGGCTGGGGGCAGAAAAACAAGCTGCATTAAGAACAAATGACTCTTGTCCAGGCGCAGTGGCTCACACCTGTAATCCCACCAGTTAAGGAGGCCAAGGCAGGCAGATCGCCTGAGCCCAGGAGGTCAAGGCTACAGTGAGCCATGACTGTGCCACTGCACTCCAGTCTGAGCCATGGAGTGAGACCCTGTCTCTAAAAAGAAAAAAAAAGACCAATTGATTGTTGTGTAAGGAATTAAAAAGAAGGAGGAATTAATTCAGGTCTTTTGTTTTTTGTTTGTTTGTTTTATTTTGTTTTGTATTGGAGACAGAGTCTTGCTCTGTTGTCCAGGCTGGAGTGCAGTGGTGTGATCTCAGCTCAATGCAACCTCCACCCACTGAGTTCAAGCAGTTCTCCTGCCTCAGCCTCCCTAGTAGCTGGAATTACAAGTGTGCGCTACCACACCCAGATAATTTTTGTATTTTTAGTAGAGGCGGGCTTTCACCACGTTGGCCAGGCTGGTCTTGAACGCCTGGCCTCAAGAGATCTGCCTGCCTCAGCCTCCCAAAGTGCTGGGATTACAGGTGTGAGCCACTGCACCTGAACAAATTCAGGTCTTTAAAGTTGCTTTTATTTAGTAAAACCTGATCATCAGTCTTTAGTTGCTATTTCTCATATTTTATAAACTGAGCCCATCTTAGATGGTAGGCTCTTCTCCAGTATCCCCTCTTTTATGGTATGTGTTATAATCTATACTTACTAGAGCTAATAACATTTTACCCTTGAGTATCACTTATACAGACAAATAGTTTTTTATTGGTTTGAGATTTTGCTCTTCTCACTTTGATTTTGTTTAACCTGTACCTCTGTGACCGAGCAGTCCTTTTTTTCCCCTCTGGCGTGTAGGTATATAGAAGTGTTCTGCTGAAAAGTATTCCAAGAGAAGTTGCGGCATATAATAAAAATATGAATGATGACTTTGAAATGATAGATTGTGGTAAGTTATCCAATTTAACATACTATGTGTAAAACACATTGGATCACACTGTACATAATACAGTGGGTGTCAGACAACATGGAAATGTGAATCATAAGGAGGTGAGGTGGACAATGCACACATTTTGAAAACAAATAAGTTTGAGATTAGAATGTGCTGGTATAGTTTATTGAAACCATTAATTTGTCCCCTGTTAATTGTGTTTTGGAAGAAGTTTTCTAGTCTACTTATACATGTTAATGAAACACGTAAAAGAGACTTAATAAAATTCTAAAATCTGAATGACAAGGAAAACAAGGTAGCTGACAGTATTCTTCCCGAGGAGTCTGTTAAGAAAATGTCCTGGCTGGGCACGGTGGCTCACACCTGTAATTCCAGCACTTTGGGAGTCCAGGGCGGGTGGATCACGAGGTCAAGAGATCGAGGCCATCCTGGCCAACATGGTGAAACCCCATCTCTACTTAAAAAAAATACAAAAATTAGCTAGGCGTGGTGGTGTGTGCCTGTAGTCCCAGCTACTCAGGAGCCTGAGGCAGGAGAATCGCTTGAACCCAGGAGGCGGAGGTTGCAGTGAGCTGAGATCACGCCACTGCACTCCAGCCTGGCGGCAAAGTGAGACTCTGTCACACACACACACACACACACACAAAAGAAAATGTCCTGTTCATATAAGTATTATTTATAGGTAATTCTGCTACCATAGGCAAGACTGCACCCTATTGCCACCATCATGCTAAGACTTCAGGCACTAGTAATCTTTTTTTTCAGAGAAAGGAAAATCAAATGGTTAGTATTCATACACCTCTTCTGCCTACCTCCTTTCCCTTGTCTCATCTTTCCATGTATTTAAGGTGTATGTAATATATACATGTGTATATACTATGATTTTTTTTTTTTTTTTTTGAGATAGGGTTTTGTTCTGTCACCTACACTGAAGTGCAGTGGTATGATCATGACTCACTGCAACATGGACTTCCCAGCCTCAAGCAATCCTTCCACCTCAGCCTCCTGAGTAGCTGGAACTGCAGGCATGCACCATCACTCTGGCTAATTTTTATATTTTTTGTAGAGACGGGATTTTGCCATGTTTGCTCAGGCTAGTCTCGAAATCGTGAGCTCAAGTGATCCGCCCACCTTGGCCTCCCAAAGTACTAGGATTACAGGCATGAGCCCCTGTGCTAAGCCTAGGTACTGTGATTTCTTTAATGCCACAGTGTGAGACATTTAGGTCATTTCTCCTTTTCTTGTCTCGTCTCTCCCCTCCCCTCCCCTCCCCTCCCAGCCCCTCCCCTCTCCTCTCCTCTCCTCTCCTTTCCTCTCTTCTTCCCATCCCCATCCCCCTTCCTCCCCCTCCCCTGCCCTCCTTTCTCTTTTATTTTTTCTTTTCTTTTCTTTTCTGAGACAGGATCTTACTCTGTTACCCAGGCAGGAATGCAGTGGCACAATCATGGCTCACTGCAGCCCTGACCTCTGGTGCTCCTTCCATCTCAGTCTTACTGCCACACCCAACTAATTTTTTGTAGAGCTGGGATTTTGCCATGTTGCCCAGGCTGGTCTCCAACTCCTGGGCTCAAGCAGTCTCCCTACCATGACCTCCCAAAGTGCTGGGATGACAGGTGTAAGCCACCATGCCTGGCCAGGTTGCTTCTAATTATGCACAGCTCTGTAATGAGCATCATTTGTAGCTTAATCTTTAGGCCACATCCTTAGGATAAATTCTTAAGAGAAAATCTGATGAACTAAAACAAATTTTTAAATTATAAAAATATCCATAATCATTATGGTGTCCACTGGGATATAAACTTTTAAGATTTCATTCACCAAAAAGATATTTTAATAATGTCCTAGACTCTGACTCCATTTGAGGATAATAGGCCACTCAATTCTTTTTACATAAGTGTATTATTCTGGAGCCTTTTCAAGGCAATGAGGAGTATGTAAGACAGTAACCCTGGCCGGGTGCGGTGGCTCACACCTGTAATCCCAGCACTTTGGGAGGCCAAGGTGGGTGGATCATCTGAGGTCAGGAGTTCGAGACCAGCCTGGCCAACATGGCGAAACCTTGTCTCTACTAAAAATACAAAAATTAGCCGGGCATGGTGGCGAGCACTTGTAATCCCAGCTACTTAGGAGGCTAAGGCACAAGAATTGCTTGAACCCAGGAGGCAGAGGTTGCAGTGAGCCAAGATCACACTACTGCACTCCAGCCTGGGTGACAGGGTGAGACTCCATCTCAAGAAAAAAAAAAAAAAACGCTGGGCACGGTGGCTCACGCCTGTAATCCCAGTACTTTGGGAGGCCGAGATGGGTGGATCACAAGGTCAGGAGTTCAAGACCAGCCTGGCCAAGATGGTGAAACCCATCTCTACCAAAACTACAAAAATCAGCCAGGTGCAGTGGCAGACACCTGTAATCCCAGCTACTCAGGAGGCTGAGGCAGGAGAATCGCTTGAACTCGGGCGGCAGAGGTTGCAGTGAGCCAAGATCCCGCCACTGCACTCCAGTCTGGGCAACAGAGCAAGACTATCTCAAAAAAACAAACAAGGCTGGGTGCGGTGGCTCACGCCTGTAATCCCAGAACTTTGGGAGGCCGAGGCGGGTGGATCATGAGGTCAGGAGATCGAGACCATCCTGGCTAACACGGTGAAACCCCGTTTCCACTAAAAATACAAAAAATTATCCAGGCGTGGTGGCAGGCGCCTGTAGTCCCAGCTACTCCTGAGGCTGAGGCAGGAGAATGGCGTGAGCCCGGGAGGTGGAGCTTGCAGTGAGCGGAGATTGTGCCACTGCAGTCCAGCCTGGGCGACAGAGCTAGACTCCGTCTCAAAAAAACAACAACAACAACAAAAAGCCATTTTCTATATTTGTTATACATGTTGCTTACCTATCCGCGGTGGTTTTCCTGTTCCTACAAAACCAGACATCAGAGGTTAGCTAGAAAGCTGTGGATCCCTTGCCTGTTTTGTGTTTTTTCTGTGAGAAACTAACTGCTAGCAAGTATCTGAGCTACAAGAGCAGTGAAGTTCTAGAGAGTAGAAGTGAGCAAAAGATAATAGATGATGTCCTTTTCTGTTTTGTTTTCTTTTTGATAAGTATCTGCCAAAGAAACTTGAGGTGACTGAGAGTTCGCCACTTCCTGTATATATAGGTTTCAGATCAAATTCTGCTACACAATTTTTTTCTTTTTTTTTTTTTTTTTTTTTTGAGATAGTCTCACTCTTGTCGCCCAGGCTGGAGTGCAATGGTGCAATCTCTGCTCACTGCAACCTCCGCCTCCCAGGTTCAAGTGATTCTCCTGCCTCAGCCTCCTGAGTAGCTGGGATTACAGGCACCTGCCACCACGTCCAGCTAATTTTTGTATTTTTAGTAGAGACGGGGTTTTGCCATGTTGGCCAGGCTGGTCTTGAACTCCTGATCTCAGGTGTTCCGCCCGCCTTGGCCTCCCAAAGTGGTGGGATTACAGGCGTCAGCCACTGCACCTGACCTTTTGTTTGTTTTGAGACCATGTCTTGCTCTGTCACCCAGGTTGGAGTACAGTGTGGCACAGTCACAGCTCACTGCAGCCTTGACCTCCCAGGCCCAAGTGATTCTCGGCTCAGCCACGGCCTGGCTAATTTTTACATTTTTTGTAGAGATGGGGTTTCACCATGTTGCCAAGGCCAGTCTTGAACTCCTGGGTTCAAGTGATCCATCTGCCTTGGCCTCCCAAAGTGCTGGGATTACAGGCGTGAGTCACCACACTCTGCCTTACATACGGTTATTAACTAGATATATTTATTAGCAAGTAAGCAAACAACGATTGTTACAGATCCTGTACAGTGGTGGTGGCACAGGGCAGGGAGAATATCCAGTGATAATGAACTCAGGAATTCTGGCACTCAAAAAGCGAGAGCACAGTGGCTTACGTCTATAATCCCAGCACTTTGGGAGGCCAAGCCAGGAGGGTGGTTTGAACCCAGGAGTTCAAGACCATTGTGGATAACATAGTGAGAGCCTATTGCTACAAAAGATTTTTAAAAATAGCCACACATGGTGGTGGGCTTCTGTAGTCCAAGCTACTCAGGAGGCTGAATTGGGAGGTTGGCTTCAGCCCAGGATGTCAAGGCTGCAGTGAGCCAGGATCTTGCCACTGTACTCCAGACAGAGCAAGAACCTGTCTCAAAAAAAAAAAAAAAAGAGAGAGAGAAAGTTATGTAGGAGGGTATACAATCAGACAAGTCTATATTCAGATAAGTCACCTTCCAGTTCTTAGAGCTATGGCTAGATGCTATGACCCAGATTTGGACACACCAAAGAACACTGACTTGGGAAGAACAGTTCTGGTTCTATAAACAAATTCATTATGGGTTGTAAAATAATTACTGTTTAAAAAGCACACACACAATTTATATATCCTATGCGGTAAGTTCATATATCCCAGTTCTATGTCTGACCACCACCCATAGAAAAGATTTGCTCAAGAACAGGTGTCAAGATTTCAGATGCAGGATTCAGTCAGCCTTAAAGCTAGCATCAAGCAAATACCGTGGATCAGAATTCAGGGCTGAACACAGGACTTCTCAGAGCTTTTAGCCTTGATGTTATTATCCCTAAGAGTAAAGCCGAGAGACTTCTCTGCATCTTTCATCCCTTTCATGGCTATTGAGGGTAGTGTCTCAAATATTTTAACCAATCTGCTTATCTTAAATACTTTTTATTTCCTGAACATGAGCTCATTTTTATCGTTAGTCACACTTAATAAACATTCACTATTTTCATCAGTAAAAACCCATTTCTGGCTGGACATGGTGGCTCACACCTGTAATCCCAGCACTTTGGGAGACCGAGATAGGGTCTCACTGTGTTGCCCAGACTGGTCTGGAACTCTTGGGCTCAAGTGATCCTCCCACCTCAGCCTCCCAAAGTGCTGGAATTACAGGCGTGAGCCACCACACCCAGCCAAGTATGTTTTTTTAAATGTCTTTTTTTCTTTAGTTTTTTTTTTTAATTTTAGAGATGAGATCTTGCTCTGTTGCCCAGGCTGGAATGTAATGGGGCAATCATAGCTCACTGCAACCTTGATTTCCTGGGTTCAAGCAGTCCTCTCATCTCAGCCTCCCAAGTAGCTAGGGCTAAAGGTGCATGCCACCACACCTAGTTTTTAAATTTCTTTAATTTTTAAAAAAAAATTTTTATAGAGACAGGGTTTCACCACACCCAGCCTCCCACAATTTTAAATGTTTGGTTCATTCAAGTAAAGTATACCTCCTTACCTTATGTAAGTATTAACAGCTGGAATTGGAATGACACAGAAATATGGAGACACTGTAGTCTCTGTCTCAAGAAATTTCTAATTGAAGGAGGACATTAAATAATTTTAGGCCAGGCGTGGTCACTCATGTCTGTAATCCCAGCACTTTGGGAGGCCAAGGTGGGAGGATCAGTTGAGCCCAGGAGTTACAGACCAGCCTAGAAAATATAAGGAGACCCTGTCTCTACAAAAAGTAAAAAAAAAAAATTAGCTGGGTGTGGCAGCATGCGCCTGTAGTCCCAGCTACTCAGGAGGCTGAGGCAAGAGGATCAAGAACCTTTCATAAAAACAAAACAAAAAGAAATAATTTTAATTGATCCATATAATGAGAATAACCTAGAAGAGCTGTTAACAAGCCAGTATCCTTTGAAACAGTGTTTCCCAGAATGGTAGTATATGTGTTTTGGGGGGTCCAGGCACAGTGGCTCATGCCTGTAATCCCAGCACTTTGGGAGGCCAAGGCGGGCGGATCACCTGAGGTCAGGAGTTCAAGACCAGCCTGTCCAGCATGGCGAAACCCTATCTCTACTGAAAATACAAAAATTAGCCAGACATGGTGGTATGCTCCTGTAATCCCAGCTACCCAGGAGGCTGAGGCAGGAGAATCGCTGGATCCCTGCAGGCAGAGACTGCAGTGAGCCGAGATTGCGCCACTGCACTCCAGGCTGGGTGACAGAGCAAGACTCCATCTCAAAAAAACAAAAAGAAAAAAAAAAGTGTTTTGGGAGAAGAGAGACTATACATAAAAAATTGGGGAAGTATGGAATTAAAGTGAACATGAGAGTTATTTTTTTCCCCAACTGCAGTACTTCTCAAAGCCTTATACTAACATGGATTTCTGAATTTCCAATATAATATACAGCATTTCCTCAACTTTATTTAACCACATAGCTCCCCTCCCCTCCCACCCTAGTCAAGATCCTTTAGAAATAGCAGAAGTGAAAAAGACATCCAAATTAAGACTGAGATCCCCTGGGGCTCTTTGGTCTTTGAACCATGTTTGTGTTTTCTGGTTTTCCTAAGGTGAAGGCATTGCTTCTACCCATGTTCTCAATGTTTGTAGGCCAATGTATTGAGAATGAGAGCTTTTTTCATATATATGCTAAATTCTTTTTAATTGGTAGTGGTTTTCTTAGCTCTTCTAAACACATGGTTCTTGTGTATACAAGTAAATGATAGTTTGTAATACTCTGTAATACTCTTCCCTTCCTTCCCCAAAAAATAGTAGGACAAAGTTCTGCCTGGTTTCACAAGCTATCCCAGAGTTGCACCATTAAGTAGGAAACTATGTTGGGGTAAGCTGTTATTTTACAATTGAGGGTGCTCAGTAAAACCTGAACACTGGTTCCTGATCAGGGTTCCTGTTGTATGTGGTACAATAAGGCTCTTAGACCACCTGTCACCTGCCATGTATTTGCAGAGAAATAAATATAATTCATTTTGCTTCTTCCTTAACCTCTCAGGATATGCTTTACCTTTTAGAATCTTTCCACCTTTCTCAAAGACACAAGAAGAATATCTGCAGGCCTTTTAGTTATCTGAAGCTGAGGTTTGCCACTGCCTCCCATACTATAGAACTTAGCTAAACGCCAGCCCAGGGCTGTTGCCCCTCTAAGAGCCACTAGTGACAGTGAGCTCAACAGCTATGGTTGTGAAAACATTCTGAAGTGGAATCTAGAGAAAAGAGCACCACCTTCAGTTCATATGTTTGCATTTCTCTAGATTCCAATTTGACTTATAAGTAATACAGATGGATTTCTGAACCTTCTCTGAAAATATTAATTTCTCTACATAAAGATTTGTGGGATTTTTTTAATATTGTAGAAAGGTAATTTAAATCACCAACTTGTATATTAAAGTATGCTTTGTGGCTGGGCATGGCGGCTCATGCCTGTAATCCCAGCACTTTGAGAGGCTGAGACTAGTGGATCACTTGAGCCCAGGAGTTGGAAACCATCCTGGGCAACATGGCAAAACCCCGTCTCTACTAAAAATAAAAAATAGCCAGGCATGGTGGCACGTCCCTGTAGTCCCAGCTACTCAGGAGGCTGAGGTGGGAGGATCACTTGAATCCAGGAGGTCGGGGCTGCAGTGAGCCAAGATTGCACCACTGCACTCCACCCTGGGTGACAAAGTGAGACCCTGTCTCAAAAAATAAAAAAATAAAAAGTATGCTTTGTATCACAACATTGCATTCTTTTTAACAGACTTGGAAGATGCTACAAAAACACCTGACTGTTCCAGTGGACCAGTGAAAGAGGAAAGAGGTGATCTTATAAAATTTTACAATACAATATATGTAGGAAGAGTGAAGTCATTTGCACTGAAATACGACTTGTCGAATCAGGACCATATGGTATGTTTTATGTTTTACTACTTTATTGTTATTTGCTGTCATAGTTGGATTACTATAAGTTTATTTTGCTAGATAAATATGTCAAAGTAAAATTACTAGCAATTAATCAGAGCATGACTAGTAATTTAATCAGTGATTAAGGCTATGGTACAACAGAGACCAGAGGAAATCCTGGGATCTGTTGCCCAGGCTAGAGTGCAGTGGCGAGATCTCGGCTCACTGCAACCTTTGCTTCCAGGCCTCAAGCGATCCTCCCACCCCAGCCTCCTGAATAGCTGGTACGACAGCCGCATGCCACCACGCCTGGCTAATTTTTTTGTATTTTTAGTAGATACGGAGTTTCATCATGTTGGCCAGGCTGGTCTTGAACTCCTGGACTCAAGCAATCTACCCACCTCAGCCTCCTAAAGTGATGATTACAGATGTGAACTACCACACCTGGCATGAATTTTATCTATACCATGATTATGTTGCTAGAAATTCCGTATACATATGGGTAAGAACTTGATGGGAACATGAATATTAAAACAACTAATTTGGTTTTTTTTGTTTTCGAGACAGAGTCTCACCCTGTCACCCAGGCTGGAGTACAATGGTGCGATCTCAGCTTAACTGCAACCTCTGCCTCCCGGGTTCAAGTGATTCTCCTGCCTCAGCCTCCCTAGTAGCTAGGATTACAGGAGCGTGTCACCACACCTGGCTAATTTTTGTATCTTTAGTAGAGACAGGGTTTCACCGTGTTGGCCAGGCTGGTCTCGAACTCCTGACCTTGTGATCCGCCCACCTCGGCCTCCCAGAGTGCTGAGATTACAGGCATGAGCCACTGCACCCAGCAAATTTGGTCAATTTTTCTGTTGTTATATTGTGAGATTAATGTGTTTCTCAAGTTAAAGACAAAAGGGGCCAGGTGTGGTGGCTCATGCCTGTAATCTCAGCACTTTGGGAGGCCGAGGCGGGCAGATCACCAGAGGTCAGGAGTTTGAGACCAGCCTGGCCAACATGGTGAAATCCCATCTCTACCAAAAATTAGCTGGGCGTGGTGGCAGGCACCTGTAATCCCAGCTACTCAGGAGGCTGAGGCAGGAGAATCACTTGAACCCAGAAAGTAGAGGTTGCAGTGAGCAGAGATCACGCTATTGCACTCCAGCCTGGGCGACAAGAGGGAAACTCTGTCTCAAAAAAAAAAAAAAGACAAAAGGAGGTCAGGCGCTGCGGCTCATGCCTGTAATCCCAGCACTTTGGGAGGCTGAGGCAGGTGGATCACCTGAGGTCAGGAGTTCGAGACCAGCCTGGCCAACGTGGTGAAACCCCATCTCTACTAAAAATACAAAAATTAGCCAGGCATGGTGGTGGGCACCCGTAATCCCAGCTACTTGAGAGGCTGAGATAGGAGAATTGCTTGAGCCCGAGAGGCAGAGTTGCAGTGAGCCAAGATTGAACCATTGCACTGCAGCCTGGACAACAGAGCAAGACTCCGTCTCAAAAAAAAAAAAAGACAAAAGAAAGTAGATAGGCCTGGATCATTAATAGAGGCACCACTAAGAAATTTTTATGCAGACCCTAGTTTTGGCAGTCGCAGCAGGCCTGAGAAAGTGTTGCCAGTGTGTAAGCTGAGGTTGCTTCCCAGAAGACCAGACTTTAGCTCTAAGAAAGAGAGACCAGCCAGGTGCCTCCCAAGCCTGTAATCCCAGCACTTTGGGAAGCTAAGCCTGGAGGTTTGCTTGAGTCCAGGAATTTGAGACCAGCCTAGAAACACAGGAAGACCCTGTCTCTTAAAAAAAAAAAAAAAAAAAAAAAAACTAAAAATTAGCCGTGTAGTGGCTGGTATACACCTTTAGTCCCAACTACTCAGCAAGCTAAGGTAGGAGGATCGCTTGGGCCCAGGAGGTCAAGGCTGCAATGAGCCACAATCGCACCACCGCACTCCAGTCCAGGCAACAGAGCAAGACCCTGCCTCAAAAAAAAAAAAAAGAAAAGAAAAGAAGGCCCTAGCAGAAGCTGCAGCCAGACAGCCAATAGCTGTTTCTATGTATCTGTGTGCATCTGTAGATTTCTGTTCTTCCTCTTTTCATGGAATATGGTCTATGACTATCCTCAGAGGTCATAACTGTTCATCCTGCTCCAGTTTCACTTCCCCTGTGTCACGTGCTATACTCTGAATATCTCTACCATCTTAATTTATTTCCATTATACAGGATATTAAAGAAAAATGAAATCCTTGCTCATCCAACTTATTTCTAAATCTTTTCCATTTCCATATGAAGTCTTTCCCATTTCATTAACAGATTTTTTCCATGTTGGAATCATCCTGCTGGCTTATAGAATTCTCTGCCTCTTTTATTCTCTCTGCTACTGCTTTGGTTGTGAGGAGGTATGTGTGTAGAGAGAGATTGTTACAGCAAGTGTTAGAAGATTGGTTACCCTTTGTCCCTACTTTTTTTTTTTTTTTTTTTTTGAGAAGGAGTCTCGCTCTGTTGCCCAGGCTGCAGTGCAGTGGCAGAATCTCGGCTCACTGCAACCTCTGCCTCCTGGGTTCAGGCAATTCTGTGCCTCAGCCTCCTGAGTAGCTGGCATTACAGGCGCCTGCCACCACGCCCAGCTGATTTTCGTATTTTTAGTAGAGACAGGATTTCACCATCTTGGCCAGGCTGGTCTTGAACTCCTGACCTCATGATCCACCTGCCTCGGCCTCCCAAAGTATTGGGATTACAGGCGTGAGCCACCACGCCCGGCCTGTCCTTGCTTTTTAAGCATGAATATGAGGTTCTCATGCTCGTGGCTTAACTCCTGGTGTCTTGTCCAGATTTTTTTTTTTTTCTTTTGAGACAGAATCTCACTCTGTCACCCAGGGAGGAGTGCAGTGACATAATCTCGGCTCACTGCAACCTCTGCCCGCTGGGTTCAAACAACTGTCATGCTCAGCCTCCCGAGTGGCTGGGACTACAGGCGCACGCCACCACACCTGGCTAATTTTTATATTTTTAGGAGCTACTCAGGAGGTTGAAGTGGGGTTTCGCCATGTTGGCCAGGCTGGTCTCCAATTCCTGGCCTCGAGTGATCCGAGCACCTTGGCCTCCCAAAGCGCTGGGATTATAGGAGTGAGCCACTGCACCCGGCCCCAGAATTATTATTTTTTCTTTTTATTTTATTTTATTTTTTTTTTTTTTTTGAGGCAGAGTCTTGCTCTGTCACCCAGAATGGAGTGCAGTGGCACAATCTGGGCTCACTGCTACACCTCTGCCTCCTGGATTCAAGCAATTCTAGTGCCTCAGCCTCCCAAATAGCTCGGATTACAGGCATGTGCCACCACACCCAGCTAATTTTTGCATTTTTAGTGGAGACAGAGTTTCACCATGTTGGCCAGGCGGATCTCAAACTCCTGACCTCAGGTGATCCGCCCATCTCAGCCTCCCAAAGTGCTGGCATTACAGGTGTGAGCCACTATGCCTGGCCAGAATTCTTAATACTAGTTATAGCACTTCCTGAAAGATCCAGGAAAATAGGCCGGGCATAGTGGCTCACACCTGTAATCCCAGCACTTTGGGAGGCCAAGGTGGGTGGATTACCTGAGGTCAGGAGTTCGAGACCAGCCTGGCCAACATGGTCATCTCTATTAAAAATACAAAATTAGCCGGGCGTGGTGGCACATGCCTGTAATCCCAGCTACTTGGGAGGCTGAGGGAGGAGAATTGCTTGAACCTGGGAGGCAGAGGTTGCAGTGAGCCTAGATTGCACCATCGCACTCCAGCCTGGGCAAAAAGAGCAAGAGATACTCCATCTCAAAAAAAAAAAAAAAAAAATCCAGGAAAATAAATTCTAGTTTATCTATTGTTGTTAAAAAGAAAAAAAACAACAAGAAGTAATGGATCTTTTTTTTTTTTTTTTGCTTTTCTCAACCATAAATGAGCTTTTACAGTATAACTGATTTCTAACTAGAAGATACCATAAGAATAAAAATATGGGATTCAAAAACTTTTATCTAAAAAATCTGACTTTTGGGTTATTTTAGATGGATGTTCCACCACTCTCTCCTTTTCCACATATCAAACAACAGCCAGGCTCACCACGCCGCATTTCCCAGCAGCACTCCATTTATATTTCCCCGCACAAGAATGGGTCAGGCCTCACACCAAGAAGCGCTCTGCTGTACAAGTTCAATGGCAGCCCTTCTAAGGTAAGGAGAATAGGCTAAAAGTTGGATTTCAGATTAACATTCAGTAACTGTTAATCTTGCCTTTTTTTTTTTTTTTTTTTTGGCCAAGTTACTACTATACTAATAAAATATGAAATGTTAACTATGGCATGTCTCCTCTCATCAAGAGCAGTATATTCAGTTTGAGGTAGTTTAATCCATTATTATTGACATGGTATTTGTGGAGTTCACTTTGAAAGTCCAGCATGTTTTCCTGTTCAAGCAAGATCTTGAGAAGGGACCAGTAAGGCAACACCTGCAAGTGGTCAGACCTGGGGGATGTCAAGTTGAAAGAAAGGCATTGGAAGTGAAAGTGCATTTGGTAGATGGCACCCAGGATAGGAAGATGTCTGAAAAAACAAGCCTCCTCTTATGTACATGGACAACTCTGTGATCATCTCCATCCTTATCCTTATTTAGTGGTGAAGATGTGGTATGGACATGATTGCTGTTTTCAGATACTTCATGGACTATCAAGCAGATATGTTCAGTGTGTCTCCAGAAGTCAGAATCGGTATAAACTGGAGGAAATTGTAGTGGGGCAGATTGTAACTCAGTCCAAATACAGTGGCTCCTTCTTATTACTTTCCTGTTCAGTTATACAGATAACTACAGAGTTCCTACTATACTTGACAAAGTTGGCTAAGATAATATACCTGACTGGACACAGTGGCCCAAGCCTGTAATCCTAGCACTTTGGGAGGCCAGGGCGGGCAGATTGCCTGAGCTCAGGAGTTCAAGACCAGCCTGGGCAACATGGCGAAACCCCGTCTCTACTAAAAATACAAAAAATTAGCCAGGCATGGTAGTGCGCACCTGTAATCTCAGCTACTCTGCTCTGGAGGCTGAGGCAGGAGAATCACTTGAACCCAGGGGCAGAAGTTGCAGTGAGCAGAGATCACCCCTTTGCACTCCAGCCTGGGCGACAGAACGAGACTCTGTCTCAAAAAAAAAAAAATGTTGAAAATCATTACTCTAAGGAAGAGGATCTCAAACTGTAGGGAGCTTTAAAATCATTGGGAGGGCTTGTTAAAACAGATTAGGACCAGGCGCGGTGGCTCACGCCTGTAATCCCAGCACTTTGGGAGGCCGAGGCAGGCAGATCACCAGATCAGGAGTTCAAGACCAGCCTGGCCAACATGGTGAAACCCTGTCTCTAAAAATACAAAAATTAGCCGGGCATGGTGGTGGGCACCTGTAATCCCAGCTACTCGGGAGGCTGAGGCAGGAGAATCGCTTGAACCCAGGAGGCAGAGGTTGCAGTGAGCCGAGATCGTGCCATTGCACTCCAGCCTGGGTGACAAGAACAAGACTTCCTCTCAAAAAAAAAAAAAAACAGATCTCTAAGGCCAGGCACGGTGGCTCACACCTGTAATTCTAGCACTTTGGGAGACCGAGGTGGGGGGGATCACTTGAGGCCAGGAGTTCAAGACCAGCCTGGCCAACATGGCAAAACCCTGTCTCTACTAAAAAGACAAAAAAATAGCCAGGCATGGTGGCATGTGCGTGTAGTCCCAGCTAGGGAGGCTGAGGCAGGAGAATAGCTTGAGCCCAGGAGGCAGAGCTTGCAGTGAGCCAAGATCATGCCCTGCACTCCAGCCTGGGCAACAGAGAGAGATCCTGTCTCAAAAAATAAAAAATTCTAGATGCTTCTGCTGCTTCTGGTCTGGGTACTACACATCGAGAGCTACTGTTATACAGTAAACTCAGTTGGTCTGGTCTGGTCTGGTTTGGTGTTTGGTTTGGTTTGGTTTGGTCTGGTCTGGTCTGGTCTGGTTTGGTCTGGTCTGGTTTGGGGGTTGGGTTGGGGTGGGTTGCATTGGGGTGGATTGGGGTGGGTTTTTGAGACAGGATCTCACTCTGTTTCCCAGGCATGATCACTGCTCACTGCAGCCTCAACCTTCCCAGGCTCAGGTGATGCTCCTTAACCTTCCAAGTAGCTGAGACTACAGGCACAAGCCACCACACCTGGCTAATTTTTGTATTTTTTGTAGAGACCAGGTTTGCCGTGTTGCCCAGGCTGGTCTGAAACTCCTGGGCTCAAGTGATTGAACCATCTTGGCCTCCCAAAGTGCTGGTATTACAGGCCACCACACCTGGCCTTAAATCTAATTTTTAAACCACCTGAAAAGATTAGTTCAAGCTATCCCTTATTAGGTTGTTCTAAGTTTTAAAAAGAATCCTTATCCCACTGTTAAGATTTGGATAGAGGATAGAGCACAGGAAAAAACAATTAGCTTGGTTGTTTGCTGCCATTTCCCCTCTCCCTCTTTTACTCACACACGTTCTCTATTTCTGCACAGAGTTTGAAAGATATCAACAACATGATAAGGCAAGGTGAGCAGAGAACCAAGAAGCGAGTAATAGCCATCGATAGTGATGCAGAATCCCCTGCCAAACGCGTCTGTCAAGAAAATGATGATGTTTTACTGAAACGACTACAGGATGTTGTCAGTGAAAGAGCAAATCATTAATGTTGTTCTTGTTTCTATGATAAAAGCACTTTCAGATTGTTCTGCAGAAAGTTGGAGCTCTGTCTTTCAAACCTTTTAGCCCTATAGATGATAAATATCACTGGGTTATAAGAAAAAATTGCACAAAAATTATGTGCATTTAAAAATATTTATATAAAATGTAGTTGACAGAGATGTATTTCAAGTTGGATTGGAAAGGAATATTTTAAGTGCCTTTTAAAAATACTAATAGTCCGGCCAGGCGCAGTGGCTCACGCCTGTAATCCCAGGACTTTGGGAGGCCAAGGCAGGCAGATCACCGGAGGTCAGGAGTTCGAGACCAGCCTGACCAACATGGAGAAACCCCATCTATACTAAAAATACAAAATTAGCCAGGTGTGGTGGTGCATGCCTGTAATCCCAGCTACTTGGGAGGCTGAGGCAGAATTGCTTGAACCCAGGAAGCGGAGGTTGTGGTGAGCCGAGGTTGTGCCACTGCACTCCAGCCTGGACAACAAGAGTAAAACTCCATCTCAAAAATATATATCTATATTAATAGGGAATTTTTTTTAATGTTTGCTCTTTGAGTTAGTTTTCAAGATGAAATAAGGAGAAACCCCATAACTTTTTAGCTCTCTTTTAAAAATAAATGTCTCCTTCTGTGTTTTGTAATATGAGGATAAATAATCTCCTTTTGGTAAGCATGCTTTGAGATATTTGTATTCTCAATTTAATATTGAAGGAAGGGGTTGGTTCCCATAGTACCTGGCCAGAGGGTTATGTACCAGCCTCTCTCTGGCCCGCTGTGGTAATTCCACATCCAGGTGCCACCGCCATTCAGAGTTGTCTCACCCCTTCTCGTGCCTTTTCTCTCCTTGAGCTTTATAAACAGATTTGTACCTGAGCTCCAGTGCTACACTCATCCTTGCTTTCCAGCCCTAAGCCATCTCAGCCTGATGTCACAACCCAATAAATGGGGCACTTTCTTCTTTTGTAAACTATTATCGTTTTGGTTTCTGTGACATTAACTTAATTATATATGATCGTATTAACTCATGTAGTTCTCAAAATAGGCAGCTGCTTCTCAAGCCAGTAAAGTAAAATTCAGTTAGTTATTAAAAACTAAATTCCTATTAGTAAGGTAACACCATGATTATGTGTGATATACTGTTTTCGAAATCATAGTATCAGACATTCTCAATATCTAATTGAGTCCCTAATAATATTTTAAACCTTTTAAAAACCACATAAATATCATCTCATGCCTCATAATTCTAATATATTTAATACATCAGTAAAATAGCTGCTTATTACTTCCCCCACTTTGTTCTCAGTATTGTTAGTGCATCATGAGTTTCCTGCTAGTGTCTGACCACTGGGTACTTCTAAAGATGTTTTTCAGTACTAGGGATGCTTTTTTCAGTACTAGGGATGTACTAGGGAGTACTGAGTACTCCTGAAGATGTTTTTCAGTACTAGGGATGCTTTTCAGTATTAGGGAGGCTTTCTTCAGTGCTAGGGATGCTTTTCAGTACTAGGGATGCTTTCCAAAATATCACCTCTTTAACATTTACTTTTCTAATGTGTGTCTGGAATCCAAAAGACATGAATAAGCCACTCATAATTAATTTTGAGAAGTTTTATCAAATGTTTATGTTTCTAACTGCAAACCTTAATTTTGGAAAGGCACAATGTTTAACTCACCTATGTTTAACCATGGCTAATTTTAAAAAGTCTAAGATTTGGCTGTCACTAATTAGTATTCTCAAGAATTTCATTTTTCAATTTTAAGAAGAAAAGGGATTTTGGTCACATTTTGCTTGTAAATGAAAATTACATCCTCATTCTTTGTGTAGTAACTACACATTGTTATAAGCCAAAAAACAAAGTCTGTCTGGAATCCTTGTACATATTTGTATGTTGCTATAATTGTTATTTTTATCTTCATTATTGTGTAAAATATAAATAAGCATTTGTACATTGACTGTATAAGAAACCATGGGCCAGGTCCTGTGGCTCATGCCAATAATCCCAACACTTTGGGAGGCCGAGGCAGGAGAATTGCTTCAGTCCAGGAGTTCAAGACTAACCTGGGCAACATAGCCCTCATCTCTACAAAAAATAAAAAAATTAGTTGGGTGTGATGGCATGTGCCTGTAGTCCCAGCTACTGAGGAGACTGACATGAGAGGATCACTTGAGGCTGGGAGATTCTGAGGCTGCAGTGAGCTGTGATTGCACCACTACACTCCATCCTAGGTGAGAGGGCAAGACCCTTTCTCAGAAAAGGAAAAAAAGAAATTCTGGACATGTTTTTATCAGTTTTCAGGACTTGGTATCAATGTACATAAAATGGCTAATAAAAATTGGAATTGAGATTATTGAAAAAAACTTTTCTGTATGACTGGAAGCAGTTGCACAGCCATCTAAAATCTGTCTGTTTTAATATCTACTTTATGTCTTTAAAATTCCTTAGAATAACTTAAAAGTTAATGTTCCTGTGGTTTCCAGGGTCTAGGGGGAAAATGAAAAATAACTGCTTAATGGATACAGAGTTTTTTTGGGGGGAGTGATGAAACTATTTTGGAACTTGATAGAGGTGGTGTAATTGCATAACATTGTGAATTTACTAAATGCCACTGTATTGTACATTTTAAAATGGTTAATTTTGTGTTATGTAGATTTCACCTTAAATTTTTTTTTAAGTCTCAGATACTATATTAGTCCATTTTCACACTGCTGATAAAGAAATACCTGACCGAGACTGGGAAGAAAAAGAGGTTTAATGGACTTACAGTTCCACATGGCTGGGGAGGCCTCACGGTCATGGCAAAAGGCAAGGAGGAGCAAGTCACATCTTACATGGATGGTGGCAGGCAAAGAGAGAGCTTGTGCAGGGAAACTCCTGTTTTTTGTTTGTTTGTTTATTTTTGAGACAGAGTCTCGCACTGTCACCAGGCTAGAGTACAGTGGTGGGATCTTGGCTCACTGCAACCTCTGCCTCCTGGGTTCAGGTGATCCTCCTGCCGCAGCCTCCCAGGTAGCTGGGACTACAGGCGCGTGCCACCATGCCCAGCTAATTTTTGTATTTTTGTAGAGACGGAGTTTGACCATATTGGCCAGCATGGTCTCGATCTCTTGACCTCGTGATCTGCCTGCCTCAGCTTCCCAAAGTGCTGGGATTACAGGCGTGAGCCACCATGCCCAGCGGAAACTCCTGTTTTTAAAAGAATCAGATCTCGTGAGACACATTCACTGTCGTGAGAAAAGCCCAGGAAAGACCTGACCCCATAATTCAATCACCTTCCACTGGGTTTCTCCCACAACATGTGGGAATTGTGGGAGTTACAATTCACAATGAGATTTGGGTGGGGACACAGCCAAACCATATCATTCTGCCCCTGGCCCCTCCCAAATCTTCACGTCCTCAGATTTCAAAACCAATCATGCCTTCCTAACAGTCCCCCAAAGTCTTATTTCAGCGCTAACTCAAACCTCCACAGTTCAACATCTCATCTGAGATAACGGCAAGTCACTTCCATCTATGAGCCTGTAAAATCAAAAGCAAGTAAGTTACTTCCTAGCTACAATAGGGGCATGGGCACTGGGTAAATACAGCCATTTCAAATGAGAAAAGTTGGCCAAAACAAAGGGGCTACAGGCCCCATGCAAGTCTGAAATTGAGTGGGGCAGTCAAATCTTAAAGCTCCAAAATGACCTCTTTTGACTCCATGTTTCACATCCAGGTCATGCTGATACAAGAAGTGGGTTCCCATGGTCTTGGGCAGCTCCACCCTTGTGGCTTTACCTCCCAGCCTCCCTCCCGGCTGCTTTCACAGGATGGTGTTGAGTGTCTGCGATTTTTCCAGGCACACGGTGCAAGCCGTTAGTGGATCTACCATTCTGGGGTCTGGAGGACAGTAGCCCTCTTCTCTCAGCTCCACTAGGCAGTGCCCCAGTAGGGACTCTTTGTGGGGACTCCAACCCCACATTTCTTTTCCACACTGCCCTAGCAGAGGTTCTCCATGACAGCCCTGTCCTTGCAACAAACTTCTGCCTGGACATCCAGGCATTTTCATGCATCCTCTGAAGTCTAGGCAGAGGTTCCCAAACCTCAATTTTGACTTCTGTGCACACCATGTGAAAGCTGCCAAGGCTTGAGGCTTACATGCTCTGAAGCCATGGCCCAAGCTCTACATTGACCCCCTTCAGTCATGGCTGGAGCGGCTAGGACACAGGGCACCAAGTCCCTAGGCTGCAACCTGCATGAGGACTCTGGGCCCAGCCCGCAAAACCACTTTTTCCTCTTAAGCCTCCAGGCCTGTGAATGTGGGGGGGATGTGATGAAGACCTCTGACATGCCCTGAAGACATTTTCCCAACTGTCTTGGTGATTAACATTCAGCTCCTCATTGCTTATGCAAATTTCTGCAGCCAGCTTGAATTTCTCCTCAGAAAATGGGATTTTTTTTGTTTGTTTTTTGTTTTGAGATGGAGTTTTGCTCTTGTTGCCCAGGCTGGAATACAGTGGCACAAACTCAGCTTACCACAACCTCCATCTCCCAGGTTCAAGTGATTCTCGCCTCAGCCTCCCAGGTGGCTGGGACTAGAGGCATGCACCACCAAGCCTGGCTAATTTTCTATTTTTAGTAGAGATGGGGTTTCTCCATTTTGGTCAGGCTGGTCTTGAACTCCCAACCTCAGGTAATTCACCTGCCTTGGCCTCCCAAAGTGCTGGGATTACAGGCATGAGCCACCATGCCCAGCCAGGATTTTCTTTTCTATCACATTGTCAGTCTGCAAATTTTCCGAACTTTTATGCTCTGCTTCCCTTATAAAACTGAATGCCAGCCGGGCACAGTGGCTCACACCTGTAATCTCAGCACTTTGGGGGGCCAAAGTGGGCAGATCACAAGATCAGGAGATCGAGACCATACTGGCCAACATGGTGAAACCATGTCTCCACTAAAAAATACAAAAATTAGCTGGGTTTGGTGGTGCACTCATGTAATCCCAGCTACTCAGGAGGCTGAGGCAGGAGAAATGCTTGAACCCGGGAGGCAGAGGTTGCAATGAGCTGAGATCGTGCCACTGCACTCCAGGTAGCAACAGAGCAAGACTCCATCTCAAAAAAAAAAAAAAAAGAATGCATTTAACAGCACCCAAGTCACCTCTTGAATGCTTTGCTGCTTAGAAATTTCTTCCACCAGGTATCTTAAATCATCTCTCTGAAGTTCAAAGTTCCACAAATCTCTAGGGCAGGGGCAAAATGCCACCAGTAGATTTGCTAAAACATAACAAGAGTCACCTTTGCTCCAATTCACAAGTTTCTTATCTCCATCTAAGAGCACTTCATCCTGGATTTCATTGTCCATATTGCCTTGCGAAAGGCAAGGAGTGAGTCACATCTTACATGGGTGACGGCAGGCAAAGAGAGAGTTTGTGCAGGGAAACTCCCATTTTTAAAACCATCAGATTTCTTGAGATGTATTCACTAGCATGAGAACAGCCCAGGAAAGACCCGCCCCCATAATCAATCACCTGCCACCGGGTTCCTCCCACGACACATGGGAATTGTGGGAGTTACAATTCAAAATGAGTTTTGAATGGGGACACAGCCAAGCCATATCAGATACATATGAAGAAACAGGATTATTTCAAGGCCTTGGAATGAACATGTGAACTACGTTCTAATGAATTAAGGAAATGGCTCATTACTGTCTTTGGAGTGCTTTCAAGGTGTATTTCTCCATATGAGACCAGCTTAAAAATTCTTTTTTTATTTTTTCTTGAGAGGGTGTCTCGCACTTGTTGCCCAGGCTGGAGTGCAATGGTGTGATCTCGGCTCACTGCAGCCTCTGCCTCCTGGGTTCAAGCAATTCTGCCTCAGCCTCCGGAGTAGCTGGGATTACAGGCTCCCACCACCACGCCCAGCTAATTTTTTGTATTTTTATTAGTAGAGACGGTTTCACCATGTTGGCCAGGCTGGTCTCAAACTCCTGACCTCAGGTGATCCACCTGCCTTGGCCTCCCAAAGTGCTAGGATTACAGGCATGAGCCACAAACCTGGCCTTAAAATTCTTTCCTAATTAAGATATTAATGTGGGCCAAGTGTGGTGACTCATGCCTCTAATCCCAGCACTTTGGGAGGCCAAGGCAGAAGGATCACTTGAGGCCAAGAGTTGAAGACCAGCCTAAGAAACATAGTGAGACACTTGTCTCTACCAAAAAAAAAAAAAAATGTGGTTAGATGATTAGATTATATTCAGATTTTTATAAAAAAGGTAATGTTCCTGCTTGTTTTAATTTTGTTCCTTGTGAGTGCTTTCACTAAGTCAAAAAGCATTTATTGGCTGCCTACTCTGTTCCTACCCTCTGCTAGGTGCAAGGGATATAAAGATGAACCAGACATAGTACCTGTACTCAAGATACAATATTGCTAGCCCCTCATATGGTAAGTATAGTAATACAGCTCTGTGCCAAGAGGGGTAGTTTAGCACAAAGAAGGAAGTGTTTTACTCTACCTGAGCACATGTGCCAGAGGAACCTCTAAAAGGAGAGTCTTGCTCTATTGCCCAGGCTGGAGTGCAGTAGCGCAATCTCAGCTGACTACAACCTCCACCTCCCAGGTTCAAGCAATTGTCCTGCCTCAGCCTCCTGAGTAGCTGGGATTACAGGCACCTGCCACCATGCCTGGCTAACTTTTGTGTTTTTAAGCAGAGATGGGGTTTCACCATGTTGGTCAGGTTGGTCTTGAACTCCTGACCTCAAGTGATCCTCCTGCCTCTGCCTCCCAAAGTGCTGGGATTACAGACGTGAGCCACCGTGCTCAGCCAGTAATTTCATCCTTGTGGGAGAATAACTGTTTGCCATGACAGTAAAAGTATTCAAGACAAAGTGAGAATAAACTGTGGAAAGACCTAGATGTGTGAAAGTACCATAGGTTTGGGAATTACAGGTAATTTAATGTTTTAAATCCTTACATGACCCTATTTGAAGATAATCTGGCAAGGCTGGACTGTAGCGTGCATATGCACAAGTGTCATAGAAAATAGAGCTATTTCGGCAGGCAGGAGGCTTTCATGGTTGGGCTTTCAACACCAGGTTAAACAGCTCAGGCTTGATTATTTCTGGTGGTTCGCAACATTGGCTGCACCTGGGAAAATTTTCTTTTCTTTTTTTTTTTTTAAGATGGACTCTCAATGTTACGCAGGCTGGAGTGCAGTGGTGTGATCTGCAACCTCCACCTCCTGGGTTCAAGCAATCCACCAGCCTCAGACTCCCAAGTAGCTGGGACTACAGGCGTGTGCTACCTATTCAGGAGACTGAGGCAAGAGAATAGCTTGAACCCAGAAGGCGGAGGTTGCAGTGACCCGAGATTGAGCCACTGCACTCCAGCCTGGGTGACAAGACTGAGACGCTGTCTCAAAAAAAAAAAAAAAAAAAAAAACCCTGAAACTGGGTAATTTACCAGAAAGGAGGTTTCAGCCAGGCACGGTGGCTCACGCCTATAATCCCAACACTTTGGGAGGCCGAGGCAGGTGAATCATTTGAGGTCAGGAGTTCAAGACCAGCCTGGCCAACATGGTGAAACCCTGTCTCTACTAAAAATACAAAAATTAGCCGGGCGTGGTGGTGGATGCTTGTGTCAAGTGCATCCATGTGAAGAGACCACCAAACAGGCTTTGTGTGAGCAATAAAGCTAATTATTCACTTGGGTGCAAGTGGGCTGAGTCCGAAAAGAGAATCAGCGAAGGGAGATGGGGAAGGGGTTGCTTTATAGGAGTTGGGTAGGTAATGGAAAATTATAGCAAAAGGTGGTTATCTATTGTTAGCAGAGGAGGGGGTTACAAGGTGCATGGTGGAGAGATCATAAGACTCATGGTCCAGAAGAAGAATGTCACAAAGTTGATTGATCAGCTAAGGCAGGGCAGGGACAAGTCACAATAGTAAAATATTGTAATGTTAGTTAATCAGTTAAGGAAGGAACTGGCTGTTTTACTTCTTTGTAGTTTTTTTCTTTTGCTGCTCCAGACTTCTTGGCTCCTGCAGGCCACCTGGATGTGTCTGTGCACATCACAGGGGTTATAATGGCTGAGCTTCAGCTCAGAGGCCTGACAGCCTGTTATCCAGGCTATTCGGAAGGGAGGCTGAGGCAGGAGAATTGCTTGAACTTGGGAGGCGGAGGTTGCAGTGAGCCAAGATCACGCCATTGCACTCCAGCCTGGGCGACAGAGTGAGACTCCGTCTCAAAAAACAACAACAAAAAACAGAAAGGTTTCGGCCGGGCGCGGTGGCTCACGCTTGTAATCCCAGCACTTTGGGAGGCCGAGGCAGGCAGATCACGAGGTCAGGAGATCGAGACCACGGTGAAACCCCGTCTCTACTAAAAATACAAAAAATTAGCCAGGCGTGGTGGCGGGCGCCTGTAGTCCCAGCTACTCGGAGAGGCTGAGGCAGGAGAATGGCAGGAACCCCGGAGGCGGAGCTTGCAGTGAGCCGAGATTGCGCCACTGCACTCCAGCCTGGGCGACAGAGCGAGACTCCATCTCAAAAAAAAAAAAAAAAAAAGTAGACAGCTCTTGTATTTCAAAGGAAATGTATAGAGTCCTAGGTGCTACTTCCTGAATTGTCCTTGGCTTTGTTCCTTTAATGACAACGTCTGATTTGGAAGCTGGTGAGCGAAGAGCCCCTTCAGTTCAAGGCCATTATTGAGTGGAGATCTGAACAGGAAGGCTTTTGTCTCCTGGGACAGTCTTTCCAGTGGCCGAGCTTATGGCACACTGGTCAAGCTATGCATGGCATCCTTCCATTTGGGCAATTCCTTCTCTAGTGGCCTAGTCTTCCCCACTGATGGCAGTTACCTGGAGGAGTGTCTTGAAGGCAACCTGGAGGGGGCTGGTGGGCTTGCAGAACAGCTAGTAGTTGAGCCTGCCTCTTGTCCCTACATTTTCGTTTTCCTTAGCCTTGTCCTCCTTGTTCTGATTTTGGTTATAAAAGATCGAGGAGGCTCATTTGAGGATTTCTGGCATAGGAGCACTTGGTCCTAAGGCTGACTTTTGTAATTTTTCCTGATATCCGGGATGGCTTGGGTAAAGAAATGGTCCTTTAGGACTAGTTGTCCCTCAGGGGATTCTGGGTTTAAGTTGATATGCTTAATACGGGTTTGCTGTAGCCTTTTGAGAAAGGCTATAGGATTTTTGGTTGGCCCCTGGTTTATGGTGGCTAACTTATTAGAGTTCATAGGCTTAACCTTACTTTATTTTATTCCCTCTATTAGACACAGCAGCATGTGGTTCCTGGCCCATATTTTTGCTTGGGTATTGTAGTCCCGGTTGGGGTCTTGTTGGGGAACAGCTGTAGCCCCTCAAGAGTAGTTGGCGTTTGCCAGGTGTAATTCATCCCCACAGTGTCTGGCTGCCTCACAGATGGTTTCTCTTTCCTCCCGTGAGAGGGCTTGTCCCAGGAGAATATTTATGTCCTTTCAAGTTAATCTAAATGTAAGGGCTGACCAGGCACAGTGGCTCATGCCTATAATCCTAGCACTTTGAGAGGCTGAGGCAAGTGGATCACCTGAGGTCAGGAGTTCAAGACCAGCCTGACCAATATGGCGAAACCCCCTCTCTACTAAGAATAGAAAAATTAGCTGGGCATGGTGGCATGCATCTGTAGTCCCAGCTACTCGGAAGGCTGAGGCAGGACAATCGCTTGAAGCCAGGAGGTGGAGGTTGCAGTGAGCCGAGATCATACCACTGCACTCCAGCCTGGGTGACAGAGCGAGACTCTATCTCAAAAAAAATAAAATAAAATAAATGTAAGGGTGAATATTTGGAAGCCTTCAGTGAGCCTCTGGGGTCATTTGAGAACTTTCCTAGTTTTTTTTTTTTTTAATTTGCCAAAGGTCCAGCTGAAAAGGAGATGAGGACTTGGATGGGTCCAACTGGCTCACTTACTACCTCTAACAAGCAGAGCCTGGAGGGAGAACTAACCAGCTTTGCGTAGGGCAGGGCTTATTCCAAAGGTCTGGGAGTGAGATAAACAGGGGAGGAGCTGGGTGGCTGTTTTTCACTTTTTGGCCTGTGGGGGAAGAGGAGGCAATTTTTCCCCTTGGCTTTTGGAGGAGAAGGGAGTCAGCAGGTGAGTCCTAATGGAGGGCCCTGGAGAAGGCAGCTAAGCATAGCTAGGACAGTGGGGTTTGCCTTACAAGCTTTATAAGGATTGGGGTTTTTCCTTCAGGCCATGAAGGTTTGTAAATAGAGGACCTCTGACTATTTGCCCTGATGGTGGAAGGAAAGGTCCAGCTGGAGGGCAGTATTAAAATTTGTACTTTTGCCAGGCGCGGTGGCTCACGCCTGTAATCCCAGCACTTTGGGAGGCTGAGGCGGGCGGATCACGAGGTCAGGAGATCGAGACCATCCTGGCTAACACGGTGAAACCCCATCTCTACTAAAAATACAAAAAATTAGCCGGGCATTGTGGCGGGCACCTGTAGTCCCAGCTACTCAGGAGGCTGAGGCAGGAGAATGGCGTGAACCCGGGAGGCAGAGCTTGCAGTGAGCCGAGATGGCGCCACTCCAGCCTGGGCGACAGAGACTCCATCTCAAAAAAAAAAAAAAATTAAAATTTGTACTTTTGTTTTGGCCAGAGTTTCTCTGGTTTTGCAAAGGAAAAATAGTTTTTCGTTTTAGGGTTTGGGGTTGAACTTATCCCAGTTCTTGAGATGCATCCGAGGGGCGCGTCTTGTGGTATGGAGACGTGATTACCCATCTGTGAAGAGAGAACAGAGGAGAGCAGGGAAAAGGCATCTCTTCTAGTTTCCCTACTAGCTTTTTCCTGCACTTATGGCAGACCGGACTGAACGGAGTGTCCCCCCATTCATCCTAGGGGTTCCAGAATGAACCAGTGCTTACTGGGTACCCCTAACCCTGGTCTCATCCCATTTCTGGGACCAGCCTTCAACTCTGTCCTAGGGGAAATCTGTTTTGTGCCTATAGCTGGGGACTCACCTTCATCGCTGTTCTGTAGGTACTTTGGTTTCTTGCACCTGTGGTTTTGGGCCACCCTATATCATTGTCTCCATGACCTTATAGTGACTCTTGTTCTGAGCATTCTAATAACAAAATTACTATCTCTTTTCTCATATTCCCACTTCCCATGTTCTTTTTTTTTTTTTTTTTTTTTGAGATGGAGTCTCACTCTTTCTCCAGGCTGGAGTGCAATGGCATGATCTCGGCTCACTGCAGCCTCCGCCTCCTGGGTTCAAGCGACTCTCCAGCCTCAGCCTCTCGAGTAGCTGGGACTACAGGTGCGCCCCACCACGCCCACCTAATTATAGTATTTGTAGTAGAGATGGGGTTTCACCATGTTGGCCAGAATGGTCTTGATCTCTTGACCTGGTGATCCGCTTGCCTTGGCCTCCCAAAGTGCTGGGATTACAGGCGTGAGCTACCGCGCCTGGCCTTCCATGTTCTTTATGTAGACAAAAAGCCTGTTTTTCAGCTAACTGACACAAGGGGGCTGGACTTCTCTCCTTTCAAATAAAACCCTGAAGGTCCAGATGTATATTGAAAAGGGCGGCCAGGTGCGGTAGTTCACACCTGTAATCTCAGCATTTTGGGATGCCAAGGAAGGCGGATAACTTGAGGTCAGGAGTTCGATGCCACCCTGGCCAAAATGACGAAACCATGTCTCTACTAAAAATACAAAAATTGGCTGGGCACAGTGGCTCAGGCCTGTAATTCCTCTAATTCCTTAAAACTAGTAACCTAGGTGGGACTGGAAGATTGATCTTTGAAGCTGCATTTGTGTAACGTGCATATTGTGTTTACCTATATTGTGACTTGGAGTAGACCAATAAACATAGTAATGTTTAAGATGATCTTATTCACAGTTTTTACAAGACTGAGAACACCTTGGTTATTATTCACATTAAAGAGGAGTAGGCCAGGTGCAGTGGCCCACACCTGTAATCCCAGCATTTTGGGAGGCCAAGGCGGGCGGATCACGAAGTCAGGAGTTCGAGACCAGCCTGGCCAATGTGGTGAAACCCCATCTCTACTAAAAATATAAAAATCAGCC
>NW_026652296.1:23775540-23974639 GCF_009828535.3 Hylobates moloch
GAGTAGCTGGGACTACAGGCACACACCACCATGCCCGGCTGATTTTTGTATTTTTAGTAGAGATGGGGTTTCGCCACATTGGCCAGGCTGGTCTCGAACTCCTGACTTCGTGATCCGCCCGCCTCGGCGTCCCAAAATGCTGGGATTACAGGTGTGGGCCACTGCACCTGGCCTACTCCTCTTTAATGTGAATAATAACCAAGGTGTTCTCAGTCTTGTAAAAACTGTGAATAAGATCATCTTAAACATTACTATGTTTACTGGCCTACTCCAAGTCACAGTATAGGTAAACACAATATGCACGTTACACAAATGCAGCTTCAAAGATCAATCTTCCAGTCCCACCTAGGTTACTAGTTTTAAGGAATTGGAGAAATTCTTTATTTCTCTCTCTAAATAAGGATCAGAGCTAGAATTAGAGAAATTCTGAAACTACTGTTCCTTTGCTTCTGAATCACAGTGATAACCAGGTCCCAAGGAATGAACGACTTCAAGTCTTGGGACAGGGGCCAAGGTAAGGATCACCATGCAAGCAACATATTTATCTTTGAGAAAGGAATGTTAGAAAGTGATCAAAGCCTTCCTTAACACCTGGATCAATGTGTATATTGTTAATAATAATAGCACACTTAGCATGAAGAAATAGATAAGTATGTGTGGGACTTTATTTTAGATCATATCTTTTTATATCTTTTTTTTTTTTTTATGACAGCGTCTCATTCTGTCACCAGGCTGGAGTGCAGTGATGAGATCTTGGCTCACTACAACCTCTGCCTCCCAGGTTTAAGCGATTCTTGTGCCTCAGCCTCCGGAATAGCTGGGATTACAAGCATGCACCACCGTGCCCAACTAATTTTTATATTTTTAGTAGAGACGGGGTTTCACCATGCTGGCCAGGCTGGTCTCAAACTCCTGGCAATCCACCTGCCTCGGGCTCCCAGCAATCCACCTGGCTTAGGCTTCCAAAGTGCTGGGGTTGCAGGTGTCAGCCACTGTGCCCAACCTGCATCAGATCCTTCAAGATACAGGGGCTCCTGGTAACAATGAGCTCCATAATGCCTCAGAAGCCTGGGGCCCAAAGTTTGGGAACCACCGAGTCAAAATGTCCAACTTTAAAGCATCAACTCAGGAGTGGACATTGCATAGCACACACATGTTAGTATACATATTATTCATCTGTTAGGACCACCATAACAAAATATCACAGATTGGGTGGTTTTGAGATGGGGTAGGGATGGCCCTCGGTGTGTCTCCTATTGTACCACCCCCACTAATGCATTCCTGCATTCCTCTAGACATACCTACTAACTACCAGACCTTGTACCACCACCACCCTGGCACCTTACCTGTGATCAAAATCTTGCAGCTGCTGCAAGCTATCTGAAGAAACCAAGATAAGAAGCATTCCTCCGTAAATCTTGCTCAAGAAAACTAACCCCACCACCCGCATACACACAAGGCCAGGAGAATGACCAATCTTTAATCCTAGCATCATGATAGTAGGAAAAATCACACCCAGGGGTGAAGGTTTAACATGCTAATGAGACATGCGATGCAGGAAGAAGCGTGTAACCAAACTGCTTTGCCGAGACCAGCTTAGTGGTGGAGACCCTAACCCAGTGGCGCTAGAGGAATTAAAGACACACACACAGAAATATAGAGGTGTGGAGTGGGAAATCAGGGGTCTCACAGCCTTCAGAGCTGAGAGCCTTGAACAGAGATTTACCCACGTATTTTTTGACAGCAAGCCAGTGATAAGCATTGTTTCTGTAGATTATAGATTAACTAAAAGTATTCCTTATGGGAAATAAAGGGATGGGTTTGGCTAGTTATCTGCAGCAGGAGCATATCCTTAAGGCACAGATTGCTCATGCTATTGTTTGTGGTTTAAGAACACTTTTAGGCGGTTTTCTGCCCTGGGTGGGCCAGGTGTTCCTTGCCCTCATTCCAGTAAACCCACAGCCTTCTGGCGTGGGCATCATGGCCATCATGAACATGTCACAGTGCTGCAGAGATTTTTGTTTGTGGCCAGTTTTGGGGCCAGTTTATGGCCAGATTTTGGGGGCCTGTTCCCAGCACTGCTTAGGTGCCCTAGTTCTCTGCCTCTACATGTGTAAATGTCACTCCCTTCCTGCTTTTTGCCACTTTAAAATTACTCTCCTAGCCGGGCACGGTGGCTGACACCTGTAATCCCAGCACTTTGGGTGGCTGAGGCGGACAGATCACTTGAGGTCAGGATTTTGTGACCAGCCTAACCAATATGGTGAAACCTCGTCTCTACTAAAAATAACAAAAATTAGTTGGGTGTGGTGGCATGCACCTATAGTCCCATCTACTCAGGTGGCTGAGGCAGGAGAATCGCTTGAACCTGGGAAGCAGAGGTTGCAGTGAGCTGAGATGTCACCACTGCACTCCAGCCTGGGCAACAGAGCAAGACTCTATCTCAAAAAACAACAACAAAAAATTACTCTCCTGACTCTCTTTGGGGAACCATTCAGAGAATTCTCTCTCTTGTGCTGTCTTCTCTGTGTTCAAAAATAAGCCCCTAGGCTGGGCACAGTGGCTCATGTCTCTAATCCCAGTACTTTGAGAGGCCAAGGTGGGTGGACCACCTGAGGTCGGGAGTTTGAGAGCAGTCTTACCAACACGGAGAAACCCCGTCTCTACTAACAGTACAAAAAATTAGCTGGGCGTGGTGGCACATGCCTGTTATCCCAGCTACTTGGGAGACTGAAGTAGGAGAATCACTTGAACCTGGGAGGCAGAAGTTACAGTGAGCTGAGATCACACCATTGCACTCCAGCCTGGGCAACAAGAATGAAACTCCTTCTCGGAAAAAAAAAAAAAAAGAAAAAAGAAAAGAAAAAGAAAAAAGCGCCTAAGAACACCTTGTCTGGGAAACTTGCTCTGCCGCCCATCAGTTTTTATTACACGAAAGTTGAAGAACCTGTGGTTGATACCAGCTCAAACAAGAGGAATGTATTTTCTCACAGTTCTGGAGGCTGGAATTACAAGATCGGGGGCCAGCAGGGCTGGTTCCTGGTGAGGTCTCTCTTCCTGATTTGCAGAAGGCTGCCTTCTTGCCGTGTCCTCCCATGGCCTCTCTTTGGTGTGTGAGCAGGAAAAGAAAGATCTCTGGTGTCCGTTCATCTTATAAGGACACTGCTTCTACCAGAATCCTACCCTATTGGTCTCATTTAACCTCAATTACCTCCTTACAGGCCTTGTCTCCAAATATAGTGACATTGAGGTCTGTGGCTTCAGCATATGAATGCAGGGGACAGGGAGGTCACAGTTCAGTCCATAATGCTGTGGGTTCACTCAGGGAGAAACAAGGAATTTCTCAGAGGAAAGGATCTTTGTGAGCTTGGCTGATGGACAGTGCTATTCACTAGAGACAGTAGGACATGAGATGATGAGGAACTGGAGTAGACTGGACTGCATACGAGTGTCACTACAAGGGGAAAACCAGCCAGATAACCTGGGTACCTGGAGCTGAGTGTCAGATGTTGGAGTTGCAAAGTGTTTCAGGGATGCTGTCAGTTACAAAGGAGAAAAAAAAATCTAAAAATTCAACATACATACAAACAAGAGAAAATTCAAATAATGCTGGCTTCAAATGAAGGAAATTTTACTGGCTCATGTAGTTGGAAGTGTTACTGGTGGAGAGTGTCCAGGTTCTTGGCGTCTTGAACAGAGTATTGGACAAAACACACAAACAAAGCGAGGAAGGAATGAAGAGATTTACTGAAAATGATAGTACACTACCCAGTGTGAGAGTGGCCCGGGCATAGAGGATGAAAGGCCCCATTACGGAATTTGTGGGGGTTTAGGCCGGGCGCCGTGGCTCACGCCTGTAATCCCAGCACTTTAGGAGGCCGAGGTGGGCGGATCACCTGAGGTCAGGAGTTTGAGACCATTCTGGCCAACATGGTGAAACCCCGTTTCTACTAAAAATACAAAAAATTAGCCAGGTGTGGTGGCACGTGCCTGTAATTCCAGCTACTCGGGAGGCTGAGGCAGGAGAATCCCTTGAACCCGGGAGGCGGAGGTTGCAGTGAGCCGAGATCGTGCCATTGCACTCCAGCCTGGGGGACAAGAGTGAGTCTTCATCTCAAAAAAAAAAAAAAAAAAAAAAATTGTGGGGGTTTAAATACCCTCTAGGGGTTTCCACTGGTCACTTGGTGTATGCCCTATGTGAACGAAGAGGATGAAGTAAAGTTACAAAGTCATGTACTTGACGTACGACTCGGCATACGCCATATGGAGAGGGTATTTCCTGTGATAGGTGAAGTGTGAATCGGCCTTATGTTCCCTGCCTCCAGACCGTATTTTCCTGCCATAGAAGTACAAAGATAGGGTAGACTTTTTGGTTGGTTGATCAAATGGCTGAATATTCTCATCAAAGGCCTAAGATCTTTCCATAGTGATTGCTTCTTTATAAACCTCTTCTAATGGTTTTAGGATGGCAAATTCCCCTTTTGCTGTAACACAGGGGATCCCAAGCAAATTTATGTGGGATTAAGACTCGCTGGCCGGGCACAGTGGCTCAGGCCAGGCGCGATGGGTCATGCCTGTAATCCCACCACTTTGGGAGGCTGAGGTGGGCAGATCACCTAAGGTCAGGAGTTCAAGACCAACCTGGCCAACATGGTGAAACTCTATCTCTACTAAAAGTACAAAAATGAGCATGGTGGCGTGCGTCTGTAATCCCAGCTACCTGGGAGGCTGAAGCAGTAGAATTGCTTGAACCCAGGAGGCGGAGGTTGCAGTGAGCTGAGATCACATCACTGCACTCCAGCCTGGGCAACAGAGCAAGACTCCGTCTCAAAAAAAAAAAAAAAAAAAAAAAGACTCTCTGATGCAATTACCATTTGAGTTTAGGAATCTGTGCTATGTTTGAAATATGAGTTGTAAATGACTCTTAGCAATGACTTTTAA
Source organism: Hylobates moloch (assembly GCF_009828535.3). Lineage (NCBI taxonomy): Eukaryota > Metazoa > Chordata > Mammalia > Primates > Hylobatidae > Hylobates > Hylobates moloch. The sequence continues at coordinate 23,780,482 of NW_026652296.1, forward strand.
AAGGATCTAGGCCAGGCATGGTGGCTCATGCTTGCAATTCCAGCACTTTGAGAGGGTGAAGCAGGAGGATTGCTTTAGCTTGGGAGTTTAAGACCAGCCTGGGTAACAAAGTGAGACGCCGTCTCCACAAAAAATTTGTAAAAATTAGCTGGGTGAGGTGGTGTGTGCCTGTGGTCTCAGCTACTCAGAAGACTGAGGTAGGTGGATCACTTGAGCCTTAGGAGGTTGAGGTTGCAGTGAGCTGCGTTCACACCACTGCACTCCAGCTGGGGCAACAGAGTGAGATCCTGTCTCAAATAAATAAATAAATAAATAAATTGAAAGATCCATGACTTATTTTTACCCAAGGAAACCCTAGGCTCCTAAGGGAAGTCTGGCCACTCCCTTGTGTGTTTGAGCATCCCAAACTCCAAATAACACAGTCACTCCCACCCCAAGCACTGAGATACTCTCGAGAAGTCACAATACACTCTATAGGATGAGATGGCTTCTCTCCCTGAAACAATTTAAAAGCAACAGTACTCAGCTCGAGTTGCAGAAAAGAGAAATAGTGGTTTTTTTGTTTCCTTTCTTTTGTTTTGTTTTATTGAGAAGGAGTCTCACTCTGTCACCAAGGGCAGAGTGCAGTGGCACAATCTCAGCTCACTGCAACCTTTACCTCCCAGGTTCAAGCAATACTCCTGCCTCAGCCTTCTGAGTAGCTGGGATTACAAGCCTGTGCCACCATGCCTGGCTAATTTTTGTATTTTTAGTAGAGACAGGGTTTCACCATGTTGGCCGGGCTGGTCTCGAACTCCTGACCTCAGATGATCTGCCCACTTTGGCCTCCCAAAGTGCTAGGATTACTGGCACAACCCACCACGTCCGGGGTGAGCAATAGTTTTCAAGGCAGATCTTGGTGAAACCCCAAGAACTTAATACACGCGTGTAACCCTGGATGAGTCATTTTACCTCTTTGAGGTTCATTTCCTTGTCTGTTCAATGGGTATAAAAATACCTGGGAACGGCTGGGCGCGGTGGCTCACGCCTGTAATCCCAGCACTTTGGGAGGCTGAGGTGGGCAGATCACAAGGTCAGGAGATCGAGACCATCCTGGCTAACACGGTGAAACCCCGTCTCTACTAAAAATACAAAAAATTAGTCGGGCGTGGTGGCGGGCGCCTGTAGTCCCAGCTGCTCAGGAGGCTGAGGCAGGAGAATGGCATGAACCTGGGAGGTGGAGCTTGCAGTGAGCCAAGATTGCGCCACTGCACTCCAGCCTGGGAGACAGAGCAAGACTCCGTCTAAAAAAAAAAAAAAAAAAAAATACCTGGGAACTTTGTCCGAAACCAATTCCTTTCCTCCTAGGAGTAGTCTTTTCCCGGTAACCCAAAGGGTAAACATGCGACCTGATTTGGTCAATCATTTTATGACCTTGTCCACAGTGACTGGTCCATCAATGGATGCTGAAATGAACTTGTTGAAGTCATTCCCTTGCAATTTTTCCGCTGGAACTGGAGGAGCGGAGGCTTTCTCTCACCTCTAGATGTGGAGTCCTAAGGATGGGACTTGAGAGCTCTTTGGCCCCATTGTTTGACCTCATCTCTTACCACTTCCCATTTTACTCACTCTGCCCCATCCACAATGGCCTGTTTGGTATTGCTCAAATCCAGGCATGCTTCTGCTTCAGGACCTTTGGACTTCCTCTTTCCCTTTTCTGCAGTGCTTTTCTTCCAGACATCTGCAAAGCTGACTCTTTCATTTCCTTCAACTCTCTGCTCAAATGTCACCTTCTCAAAGACCTATCCTGAAACTCTATCCGAAATGGTGACGGTGACCCTATCCTCCTCTCTACTCCTCTTTTCTTTCTTTTTCTCTTTCTTTTCTTTTCTTTTCTTTCAACGGAGTCTTGCTCTGTCGCCCAGAGCTAGAGTGCAGTGGTGTGATCTTGGCTCACTGCAACCTCTGCCTCCCAGGTTCAAGTGCTAGGATTACAGGCGTGAGCCACTGTGCCCGGCCTCTTTCTGTCTTTCTTTCTTTTTCTTTTTTTTTGAGACAGGGTCTCACTCTTGTTGCCCAGGCTGGAGTGCAGTGGTGCAATCTGGGCTCACTGCAACCTCTGCCTCCCAGGCTCAGATGATTCTCCCACCTCAGCCTCCGGAGTAGCTGAGGCTAGAAGCAGGCACCACTACGCCCGGCTTATTTTTGTATTTTTTGTAGAGACGGTTTCACCAAGTTGCCCAGGCTAGTCTCAAACTCCTGGACTCAAATGATCCTCCCACCTTGACCTCACAAAGTGCTGGGATTACAGGTGTGAGCCACTGTGCTCACCCACTCCTCTACTCCTAATCTCTTACCTTGCTCTGTTTTTATTTTCCATAGCACTAACTTCTACCATATAATCTAAGTTTATTATTATTTATATTATTATTACTCATTGCCAGTCTCCTACCCATCTCAACTAGAATATATGTTTCTACATCTATGAACACAAAAAGACTGATAGCAAACACACTAAAAGGTGACCTTTGGCTCTGTATGTGTGTGTATATTTTGTGTATTTGTTTTCTAAGGTTTCTTTCTTTTTAATTTATTTTTTATTTTTTTGAGATAAGGTCTTACTCTTTCACCCAAGCTAGAGTGCCGTGGCACAATCATAGCTCACTGCAGCCTTGACCTCCTGCACTCAAGTGATCCTCCTACCTCAGCCTCCTGAGTAGCTGGGATTACAGGAGCCAGCCACCATGCCTGGCTCTGTTCCCTTTTTTCTCTCTCTTTTTAATTTTATTATTATTACTATTATTTTGAGAAAGGATCTCACCCTGTCTCCCAGGCTGGAGTGTAGTGGCATAATCATGGCTCATTGTAGCCTCAACCTCTCCAGGCTCAGGTGATCCTCCCACCTCAGCCTCCTGAGTAGTTGGGACTACAGGCATACGTCACCATGCCAAGCTAATTTTTGTATTTTTTGTAGAGACGGGTTCTCACTATGTTGCTCAGGTCGGTCTCAAACTCCTAAGCTGAAGTGATCTGCCCACCTTGGCCTCCCAAAGTGCTGGCATTACAGGTATGAGCCACCAGGCCCGGCCTTTTTTATTTTTTTATTTTTATTTTTTATAGAGACAGTGTCTTGCTATGTTGACCAGGCTGCTCTCCATCTCCTGGCCTCATGCAATCCTCTCACCTCAGCCTTTCAAAGTGCTGGGATTATAGGCATGTGCCACCACACCTCGCCTAGTCTTCTTTATTTCTTTTTTTTTTTCTTTGAGGTAGGGTCTTACTTCCTTTGCCCAGGCTAGAGTGCAGTGGCTTGATCTCAGCTCATTGCAGCGTCAACTTCCCAGGCTCACATGATCTTCCCACCTCAGCTTCCCTAGTGGCTGGGATTACAGGCACAAGCCACCACACACAGCTAATTTTTTTTATTATATTTTTAATAGAGACAGAGTTTTGTCACATTGTCCAGGCTGGTCTCAAACTCCTGAGCTCAAGGGACCCACCCACCACGCCCTCCCACGGTGCTAGGATTACAGGCAAGAGCCACTGCACCCGGTTCAAGTTTTCTTTCCTGAGCATTATTTATTTTATTTTATTTTATTTTATTTTTTGAGATGGAGTCTCGCTCTGGCTGGAGTACAGTGCCCAGGCTGGAGTACAGTGGAATGATCTTGGCTCACTGCAACCCCTCCGCCTTCCGGGTTCAAGTGATTCTCCTGCCTCAGTCTCCTGAGTAGCTGGGATTACAGATGTGCACCTGGCTAATTTTTTTTTTTTTTTTTTGAGACGGAGTCTCTCGCTCTGTCCCCCAGGCTGGAGTGCAGTGGCGCGATCTCTGCTCACTGCAAGCTCCGCCTCCCGGGTTCACGCCATTCTCCTGCCTCAGCCTCTCCGAGTAGCTGGGACTACAGGCGCCCGCCACCACGCCCGGCTAATTTTTTTGTATTTTTAGTAGAGACGGGGTTTCACCGTGGTCTCGATCTCCTGACCTCGTGATCCGCCCGCCTCGGCCTCCCAAAGTGCTGGGATTACAAGCGTGAGCCACCGCGCCCGGCACACCTGGCTAATTTTTGTATTTTTAGTAGAGACGGTGTTTCACCATGTTGGCCAGGCTGGTTTTGAACTCCTGACCACAGGTGATCCGCCCGCCTCGGCCTCCCAAAGTGCTGGGATTACAGGCGTGAGCCACTGCGCCTGGCCCACTTGAGCATTATTTTTAACAGGTAAGAAAATCAATACTTAAAAAAATTTTTTTTGGTTCAACTTTGCAATTTGGGCAGATGGGAAAAAAAGTCTTGAGGAGGCTAAGTTCAGTAAATGATAAAAGGCAGTAAAACAGAGATGCAGAGATGGTGGCAGCTGGCATTGAGAACCAGCAACACTGGTTGAAAAGGAAGCTGTGAAGAGATGTAAAAACCACAGGTGAATGCTGCCAGAAATAAAATTGCCCAGCTTGCCTGGCTGGGTGGAAGGTAGATAGAGAAGGTCAGGGAAGGCTTGCTGGGGTTATTCAAGGTCATTGGGCAGTGGGCCTTAAATTAATTGATCTTATTGTTTTTTCTAGTCCTAACCATACTGAGATTGACTTTAGAAGAGGACAGTTTGAACAGTCATTTCTCTCACTATGGCCAGAGTCCAGGGCCTGTGTCTAGCGGGTGTTGGTTCCCAGGCTGTGGAATGATGATGGAAAAGGATTGCTAGGACTGTAAGAGGAGTTAAATGAAGTGGCAAACTGGAAAGAGCCTATACTTTGGAGTGAGGGAGCACTGCCTTTGAATCCTTTCTCTGTCTCTTGAACCAGCCATGTTGACCCTGAACAAGTAACTAATGACCTAGCGCAAGATCAAAGGCCCCTTGAAAGTAGGGAATTAGGGAAAATATAATAAGTATGGCAATAAATTATACTTTTTAACAAACAAAACAGGAAAATAAAAGTTCTGGATGGGTGCAGTGGCCCATGCCTGTAATCCTAGCACTTTGGGGGGCCAAGGCAGTCTGATCACTTGAGGTCAGGAGTTCAAAGCCAGCCTGGCCAACATGGTGAAACCTCATCTCTACTAAAAATACAAAAAAATTAGTTGGGCATCGTGGCAGGTGCCTATAATCCCAGCTACTCAGGAGGCTGAGGCAGGAGAATCGCTTGAACCCAAGAGGCAGAGGTTTGCAGTGAGCCCAGTGCACTCCACCCTGGGCCACAGAGCAAGACTCTGTCTCAATAAAATTTAAAATTAAAATTTAAATCTAAAAAAAATTAAATGAAATTTAAAAATAATTCTTAAAAGCAACTGCCTTGAACAAACACAGTTGATTAAACTAAAAACCCTGCTATAACACCTTCTATTGTCCAGGAAACCTTGATGTCAGGGCAGGTTTCCCCACAAGTCTTATAAACACAGTTTTTAAATCAGCCATTTCTGACTGGAGATTAAGTCTTTCATACATATGCTATTTGTTTTCTTACCCCGTTTTGGTTTCACAAGTCTTGGCAACTGTCAGGTCTTTTCACAAAGTTCTCTAGTGTTTGAGGGCATGTTTTTGGGGGGCCTGGCCTTGTGTGCAGATGGAAAACACCTCTTTTTTTTTTTTTTTTTTTTTAGATGGAGTTTCACTTTTGTCTCCCAGGCTATGGCTCACTGCAACCTCCACCTCCCGGGTTCAAGCGATTCTCCTGCGGCTAATTTTTGTTTGTTTGTTTTGTTTTGAGACAGAGTCTCGCTCCATTGCCAGGCTGGAGTGCAGTGGCATGATCTCGGCTCACTGCAACCTCCACCTCCCGGGTTCAAGCGATTCTCCTGCCTCAGCCTCCTGAGTAGCTGGGATTACAGGTGGCTGCCACCACGCCTGGCTAATTTTTTTTTTTTTTTGAGACGGAGTCTCGCTCTGTTGCCCAGGCTGGAGTGCAGTGGCGTGATCTAAGCTCACTGCAACCTCTGCCTCCCAGGTTCAAGCAATTCTTTGCCTCAGCCTCTTGAGTAGCTGGGATTACAGGCACCTGCTACAACGCCCGGCTAATTGTTTTGTATTTTTAGTAGAGATGGGGTTTCATCATGTTGGCCAGACTGGTCTTGAACTCCTGACCTTGTGATCCACCCACCTCAGCCTCCCAAAGTGCTAGGATTACAGGTGTGAGCTACTGCGCCTGGTCACCTGGCTAATTTTTGTAATTTTAGTAGAGACAGGGTTTTGCCATGTTGGCCAGTCAGGTCTCGAACTCCTGACCTCAGGTGATCCACCCGCCTCGGCCTCCCAAAGTGCTGGGATTACAGGTGTGAGCCACTGCGCCTGGCAGGAACACCTTTATACTTTCCTCCATGGGTCTGCAGGAAAAGGGAGCAATTGAAAATTGTGGGTTAAATAATAGAAAATAGTTTTATATCAAAACCCCCTTTATTTATTTTTATTATTATTATTTTTGAAACAGAGTCTTGCTCTGTTGCCCAGGCTGGAGTGCAGTGGGAAGATCTTGGCTCACTGCAACCTACACCTCCCACATTTGAGTGATTCTTGTGCCCCAGCCTCCTGAGTAGCTGGGATTACAGGCATGCGCCACCAGGCCTGGCTAATTTTTGTATTTTAGTAGAGATGGGGTTTCACCATGTTGGCCAGGTTGGCCTTCAACTCCTGGCCTCAAGTGATCCACCTGCCTTGGCTTCCCAAAGTGCTGGGATTACAGGCATGAGCCACTGCACCCAGCCCTAAACCCCCTTTAACAAGCAGTGGTTGGCAAGTTATCAAGACCATGGACTTTGGAACCAGGTTGTATCTCTTGGGTTTGAATACAGGCTTTATCATTTCCTAGCTGTAAGACCTTGGGCAGCCGGGCATCGCTGTGTAATCCCAGCACTTTGGGAGGCTGAGGCGTGGGAATCACCTGAGGTCAGGAGTTCAAGACCAGCCTGGCCAACATGGTGAAATCCTGTCTCTACTAAAAATACAAAAATTAGCCAGGTGTGGTGGCAGGCGCCTGTAGTCCCAGCTACTTGGGAGTCTGAGGCATGAGAATCACTTGAACCCGGGAGGCAGAGGTTGCAGTGAGCCGAGATCACGCCACTGCACTCCAACTTGGGAAACAGAGCAAGACTCCGTCTCAAAAAAAAAAAAAAAGACCTGCGGCAAATTACTTTTTCCTATATCCTAAGGTAATTGTGATAATTAAATGAAGTAATATGTGTAAAGCCCTTAGAACTTTACAATATTTGTAAAACCCTTAGAAGTTATAAAAATTATTTAATATTTAATTTAATGAATGTATTTAATTCATTATTATGTATAAATGTAAAATTATTTTATATTTGTAAAGCCCTTAGAACCGTGCCTGGCACACAGTAAAGCTCTGTTTGCAAATAATATTTTGGCTCACCAGTAGACCACTAGTTCATACTGCTTGATGATAAGCTAATCCGCCTCATTCGTCCTTGACCCCCTAAACAGGTCTATGGCTTGGTTGCTGGGAAGGTGTGTTGGCTTTATTAGCAGTAATAGTGATATGTCTTTTTACCAGGTAATTGCATGGACCAGTATTTATAGAGAAGTTTGAGCCCTGCCGCAGAGGGGTTAAGTGATGGGAAAATGCCTGCCATTTTCACATGCTGTTACAACCAGGCAGTAAAAGTCCTCAGAAGTTAAATTTTAAGTAATCAGACTGGCCACTTTCCTTCCTCTGGGAATGCAGTTGGGATGGAGGGCTCTGTCTCCAGTTGGGGGGGTGACTTGAATGAAGACACCCTCAAGTCACATTTGAAATCATTCCGGGTTCTTCCAGTTCAGCACCTTGACTGTTTCTGTCTTCACTGAGAAGGTGCTGGCAGCCTGACGGCCTGTCAGGTTTCTTTTAAGTTTGGGGCATCTGAAACCCGGCTAAGGTGCGGCGGGTAGCGTACTCATTCGAAGAATACCCCCAATTCACTAGACGAGCCCCTAATTGGGGGTGCGGTGCCAGACGCGCTCTTTCCTCCCTCCTTCCACCAGCACTGCCCTCAGTTCTGCTTCTAGCCACGCCCTTTCGCGTTCACGTCCAGCGTCCTGGCGGGATTGATTTGACGACTGGACTGCCACTGCGCCTGCGCAGGGAGCCCAAGGCAAGAGCCGCTAGGCTGCCCTGCCCGAAGGGCTCAACTGTCAGTGAGCCTGCGCAGGAGGCTAATAGGCTGCCAATACTCCTTGGACTCCCCGCCAGGGCCCTGCTGTCAGTGCGCCTGCGCGCGGGTCCGGCGCCGAGGTTCTTGACTGCTGTGCCGGACGCCAGGTGTAGCCATGCAGCGAGCCGACTCCGAGCAGCCCTCCAAGCGGCCCCGTTGCGATGACAGCCCGAGAACCCCCTCAAGCACCCCTTCCGCAGAGGCAGACTGGTCCCCGGGCCTGGAACTCCATCCCGACTACAAGACATGGGGTCCGGAGCAGGTGTGCTCCTTCCTCAGGCGCGGTGGCTTTGAAGAGCCGGTGCTGCTGAAGAACATCCGAGGTAGCGGCTCCGGAGGGGCTGAGGGGCGAGGGGCGGCGACCTGGGGCGCGGGGGAGGGGGCCCCACCACAGAACCCAGGCCGAGGAGCGAGCCTTGCGGCGGGAGGCACCCGGGAGGGCAGACCTGCGCTGGGGGCGCCGAGGGAGGGAAGACCCGAGGCGGGGGAGGGAGTCCTGCGGCGGGGGTTCCCAGGAGGGCCTGCGGCATGGGGCGCCCGGGACTGACTCCCCGAGGCGGAGGAAGAAGACATGGGTCGCCTGGGGTAGGCGATCCGTAGGATGGGAGCAGGCTCCCGGGATTGAGGACCTGGGAGGGGCAGTCGTAGATTGGGATCTCACTCTCGTGGGTTTCTTCACTAACTTGCCACCCCGGCGCCGGACAGGCGAGACTCGGGTCCCTTTTTTTTAGTTAGAAGGAGATTTTTCCCCAGACCTTGGTGGGCGGCTTGCTGTCATCCAGGCTCGCGGGACCCCTCCGCGCTAACCGCAGCTCCTTGAACACTTGCCACATCAGAGGATGTTCTGGGGCTTTTAGGTTTCGGTTTCCTCCCTGAATTGAGGCTTTTCCTGAAGGGGAAGGAACTGGCTTGGTTAATCTCTGAATTCCCATCACCTTCCTTGGCATCCCAGTAGCGCCCGATAGGCATGTGTTGACTGCACTTGCAGAACATGGTAAGGATCATGTTTTGCTCTTTAAAAGCAGGTTCCCCTCCAAAATCTGAACCTCGGGGTTATTCAGTTGACCACTGAATCCCCAGTATGCCACAATTTGGCCACATCACCTGGAGAAGTGTTTAGGTTGAGTTTTAATCATATTTTACTGATTCGTATCCAAGCATCCATCCCTGTGAAGTCTACTCAACTTTTTATGGTGGGTGTGAGATTTGACTCCTGCCTTATATCCTCTAGGTGTCCAACAGGAAGGTGATTCTTTGGTGGTTGGGATTTGCAAATTTAGTAAATTTTTGCATTTGTTAGGTGGAGCCCTGTTTGGCTAGGTTGGAAACTGGGGTAGGAGGAACATCAGTGGTTCAGGACCCAAAGATAGCTTGAATGGGTATGGGAAATTGCATTTCTCCTTTTTTTTCTTCCCCCTTTTGCCCTTTCGTTTCCCTCCACTGTTGGGATGGATTATTACTTTATTTTCTTTGACTAGCAACAAGTGGAGTGAAGTAGTTCCAGATTTTCTGTCTCAAAATGTGGTTGGCTCTCTGTTTCAGTGATCTGTAAATTAACTCGTTACCCTCCAGAATGATGTGTGTTCTCTTAAACCCACAACCTAGTGCTATCAAAGACACTATGTGCTTTCATTTGGTAAAAACTGACGAACTGTTCCCAATTGCTCATGTCTTACCTTCTGCTTTGTCTTGACCAAACTTTATTCAGACTTCTCTCTTCCCTTATGGGCCCCTCAACTCTTGCTTACCCCCAGATCTGAGCAGGCAGGCACTAAAGCAGTGGAATATGCCTCCTCTGGTCAGTTTCTTTTGAGAACCAGCTGACCACAGTAGGATGCTGTCCTGTTGGGCTACACTGCTCATTTTCCCTTGCTCGTCCAGGTTCCCTTCCAAAGAGTCTGCTTATTTCTGCTTGCCCATCCTTTATCATATAAAAGAAGACCCATTTTCTGTTGGATTCTTTTTTTTTTTTGAGACAGAGTCTCACTATGTCGCCAGGCTGGAGTGCAGTGGCGCCATCTCGGCCCAGTGCAACCTCTAACTGCCTGGTTCAAGCCATTCTCCTGCCTCAGCCTCCCGAGTAGCTGGAATTACAGGCATGCGCCACCACGCCCCGCTAATTTTTTTGTATTTTTAGTAGAGATGGGGTTTCACCATGTTGGCCAGGATGGTCTCCATCTCCTGAACTCGTGACCGGCCTGCCTCAGCCTCCCAAAGTGCTGGGATTACAGGCATGAGCTACCGCACCCGGCCTCTTTTTTTTTTTTTTTTTTTTTTTAATTACAGACAGAGTTTTGCCATGTTGGCCAGGCTGGTCTCAAACTCTTGGCTTCGAGTTATCATCCACCCTCCTCGGCCTCCTAAAGTGCTGGGATTACAAGTGTGAGCCACCGCACCCAACCTCTGTTTGGTTCTTGGGCCTCTGTTTGATTTATTTTTTATTTATTTTCATTTTATTTTTATTTTACTTTTTTTCTCTGAGATAGAGTCTCGCTCTGTCACGCAGGCTGAAGTGCACTGGCACAATCTTGACTCACTGCAACCTCTGCCTCTCGGGTTTAAGTGGTTGTCCTGCCTCAGCCTCCCTAGTTGCTGGGATTACATGTGCACGCCACCATGCCTGGCAAATTTTGTATTTTTGGTAGAGACAGGGTTTCACCATGTTGGCCAGGCTGGTCTCCAACTCCTGTCTTCAAGTGATCCATCCACCTCTGCCTCCCAAACTCCTGGGATTACAGGCGTGAGCCACCGCACCCGGCCGGCCTGTGTGTTTGATTCCTGAGCCTCTTGCAGATATCTGATATTGGAGCTTTCTCCCTATAGCAATAGTCTTTCTTTTTTTTCTTTTATTTTCTTTCTTTCTTTCTTTCTTTCTTTTTTTTTTTTTTTTGAGACAGAGTCTCGCTCTGCCACCAGGCTGGAATGCAGTGGCATGATCTTGGCTCACTGCAACCTCTGCCTCCCGGGTTCAAGCAATTCTCCTGCCTCAGCCTCCTGAGTAGCTGGGACTACAGGTGCCCACCACCACGCCCGGCTAATTTTTGTATTTTTAGTAGAGATGGGGTTTCACCATGTTGGCCAGGATGGTCTTAATCTCTTGACTTGATGATTCACATGCCTTGGCCTCCCAAAGTGCTGGGATTACAGGTGTGAGCCACTGCGCCCGACCAGCAATAGTCTTTCTTTCTAATAAAGTTTCTTTTGGCCGGGCACAGTGGCTCACGCCTATAATCCCAGCACTTTGGAAGGCCAAGGCAGGCAGATCACCTAAGGTCAGGAATTCAAGCCTAGCCTGGCCAACATGGTGAAACCCCGTCTCTACCAAAAATACAAAAATTAGCCAGGCATGGTGGTATGTGCCTGTAATCCCAGCTACTTGGGAAGCTGAGGCAGGAGAATCGCTTGAACCCGGGAGGCAGAGGTTGCAATGGGCCAAGATCGTGCCACTGCACTCCAGCCTGGGTGACAGAGTAAGACTCTATCTCGGAAAAAAAAAAAAAAAGTCTCTATCTAAGTCTGTTTTTTTTTTTTTTTTGACAAGCCAAGCACAAGGTACAGTCCCTTTTCTCATTATGGAATACAGCCTCACAAGAAGTCTGAAATAAGTTGCTATACTCAACACATTTTACCGATGACATATGCGAGGTCCAAAGATGTAAAGTAACTTTTCAGAGATCACACCACTACAAAAAAGAGCTAGATTTTTTAAGGTTAGGTCTTTGGACTCCAGAACTGATGTGGTCTATACCTTAACAAGTGTTCTCATCAAAAACCACTGGAGGCCTGGCCCACTGGCTCACACCTATAATCCCAGCACTTTGGGAGGCCAATGTGGGAAGATCACTTGAGCCCAAGAGTTCAAGACCAGCCTGGGCAACATCAGGAGACCTCAACTTTACAAAAAATAAAAATAAAAATTAGCTAGGTGCAGTGGCACACGCCTGTGGTCCCAGCTACTCAGGAGGCTGAGGCAGGAGGATCGCTTGAGCCCAGGAGGTCAAGGTCAAGGCTGCAGTGAGCTGTGATCGCACCACTGCACTCCAACCTGGGCAACAAAGCAAAACCCTGTCTCAAAGAAAATAAAAGAAAATAGTCCAGAGTTCTGGAATTTGAGGTCAGGAAAGATGAGAATTAATTGTATAGAAAGAGAAAGGAAAAAACCCAACAACATACACACACAGAGAGAGAGAGAGACAGAGAGAGAACTCTTTCAAATCACGGAGTATTGAGTGCTTTCCCAGGAGGTTTGAGAAAAATCAACACTTTAAGCACTCTTGAATCCATGGTTCTAACTTGTTAATTCTAAGAACAGTAGACTTAGGTTTCCTTCCCTCCCCAACTCAAACCTTTCCTGTTTAAAAGGAAGCTGCTGACCTGGCAAAACCCCAACAGGTAGTCAGGTTTCACTTTCCTTTTTGCAACTGATTTTTCTTGGAACTAATTTACACAAATAATTTTGAAATTTTCACGTGATTTATCAAAAAATGCTTCTTGGTTTAGTTATTTAATTAAGTCTTTACAAGTAGCAGATCAAAAAAGTGGTACTTGTCACAGTCCATTGCCTGTAGTGGGTACTCAGTTATGTAGATCTGGGTAAATGTTGGTGGATCCAAGTTGAAAGAAAATGAAAAGCATATGTTGTATACATTGAATATGTCTTTTTTCTTCCATAGAAAACAAAATCACAGGCTCATTACTGCCCTGTCTTGATGAGTCTCATTTTGAAAATCTTGGAGTAAGGTAAGAATGAAGAATAAATTCACATTTATAACCAAACACACTTTATCCATCTTTCAGGGACAAAGCCCAAAATCTCTGATATAAACTGTCCTCATTTTAAATCTGTGAAGTGCTTTAAAACAGCAGAATCCCTTGCCTGATGGTTTTGTTTGTTCGTTTGTTTTTTTTGAGACAGTCTCTTGTTCACCCAGGCTGGAGTATCTCGGCTCACTGCAACCTCCACCTCCCGGCTTCAAGTTATTATCCTGCCTCAGCCTCCTGAGTAGCTAGGATTACAGGTGCCCACCACCATGCCCCACTAATTTTTTTTTTTTTTTTTTTTTTGAGACAGAGTCTCACTCTGTCGCCTCGGCTGGAGTGCAGTGGTGTGATCTTGGCTCACTGCAAGCTCCACCTCCTGGGTTCACGCCATGCTCCTGCCTCAGCCTCCCGAGTAGTTGGGACTACAGGCACCTGCCACCACACCCAGCTAAATTTTTGTATTTTTAGTAGGCACAGGGTTTCACCATGTTAGCCAGAATGATCTCGATCTCCTGACCTCGTGATCTGCCCGCCTTGGCCTCCCAAAGTGCTGGGATTACCGCACCCGGCTGCCCCACTGATTTTTGTACTTTTAGTAGAGACGAGTCTTCACCATGTTGGCCAGACTGGTCTTGAACTCCTGGCCTCAAGTGATCCACCCGCCTCGGCCTCCCAAAGTGCTGAGATTACAGATGTGAGCCACCGCACCTGGCCACCTACTGTTTGTTTTCGCTGTACAAATCCTATGTTTGCTATTACTGTTTATTCCTATTTTAGTTTATTTTTAATTTTATTTATTTATTTTTTGAGACAGAGTCTCACTCTGTCACACAGACTGGAATGCAATGGTGTGATCTCGGCTCACTGAACCCCCCGGGTTCAAGCCATTCTCCTGCCTCAGCTTCCTGAGTAGCTGGGATTACAGGCATGCACCACCATGCCCAGCTAAGTTTTGTATTTTTAGTAGAGACAGGGTTTCACCATGTTGGCCAGGCTGGTCTCGAACTCCTGATCTAAGGTGATCTGCCCGCCTTGGCCTCCCAAAGTGCTGAGATTACAGGCGTAAGCCACTGTGTCCGGCCTTATTCCTATTTTAAATAATTTTGCAAACAAACCTTCATCAAGTTTGTAGTGACCAACTTTCTACTCTCAAGTTCAGAATAATTGAATTATACACACTGGGAAATATATAAGAACCAATAGGGAAAAAAATGTTGGTAAGAAAATCAAGGCTACTTCCCTATCTTGAGCATATTTCTAGGTTTTGCTAAAGATTGGAATATGCCCTGGTATTAGATTTGAAGACACTATGCAAAACAGGCACTTTTTAGTTGTATAATTTGGGAGAAGTCATTTAACCCTTCAATTTCTGTACCTGTAAAATGGATAACAACGAGATGATACATAAAGTGTTGAAGCATATGATTAACCCTTAGTAAATTTTATAGATAGTGATACAGAAAATTAAAAAATTAGCCGGGTACTGTGCATGCACCTGTAGTCCCACCTACTCAGGAGGCTGAAGAAGGAAGATCCCTTGAGCCCAGGAGTTCAAGGTTGCAGTGATCTATGATAAGCTCCTGGACTCCAGCTTGGGCAGCAGAATAAGACCCTGTCTCAGATAGGTAGGTAGATAGGTAGGTAGGTAGATAGATTGATACATAAATACATACATACATACATAGTTACATAGATCCATCTCTGTGTATGGCTGTAGGTTCTAGGGTCTAGATTAGAGTGGGGCTCCTTTAAAGATCTCAGTTGAGGATCTGGTGCTTAAATACTTCTTTTTTTTTTGAGATGGAATTTCGCTCTTGTTGCCCAGGCTGGAGTGCAATGGCATGATCTCAGCTCACCGCAACCTCTGCCTCCAGGTTCAAGCGATTCTCCTGCCTCAGCCTCCCGAGTAGCTGGGATTACAGGCATGCGCCACCACGCCCAGCTAATTTTGTACTTTTAGTAGAGATAGGGTTTCTCCATTTTAGTCAGGCTGGTCTCGAACTCCCGACCTCAGGTGATCCACCCACCTCAGCCTCCCAAAGTGCTGGGATTATAGGCGTGAGCCACTGTGCCCGGCCTTAAATACTTCTTAAAATGAAGATTTTGTTTCTATTAGAGAATTGGCAACAGTGGGGAAATATGGCCTTCTCTTCTGAAATTTTACTTAGTTACATGTTGTTTGTGGTAACAGTAACCAAAGAATCAAAACAAAGGATTTTACTGAATTACTTCCTGCACTGTTGCTTAGTAATTGATAACAGAAGTACATTGTGAAACAAGATCACTGTAGAACATTTAACTGACTTCCAATAAATATCCTTTGGATCAGAATCTCCAGGGACCTCATCTTGGCCCTTTCTTTTTTTGTTTCTTTTTTTTTTTTTTTTGAGACGAAGTCTCACTCTGTTGCCCAGGCTGGGGTTCGAGTGCAGTGGTACAATCTCAGCTCACTGCAGCCACCGCCTCCCAGGTTCAAGCGATTCTCCTGCCTCAGCCTCCTAAGTAGCTGGGACTACCAGCGTGTGCCACCACGCCCGGCTAATTTTTTGTATTTTTTAGTAAAGACGGGGTTTCATTGTATTAGCCAGGATGGTCTCAATCTCCTGATCTTGTGATCTGCCCACCTCAGGCCTCCCAAAGTTGTTTTTTTTTTTTTTTTTGAGATGGAGTCTTGCTCTGTCACTCAGGCTGGAGTGCAGTGGCGTGATCTCAGCTCACTGCAACCTCCACCTCCCAGGTTCAAGTGATTCTACCACCTCAGCCTCCCGAGTAGCTGGGACTACAGGTGTGCACCACCATGCCCGGCTAATTTTTGTATTTTTAGTAGAGACAGGGTTTCACTATGTTGGCCAGGGTGGTCTTGAACGCCTGACCTCGTGATCTGCCCGCCTCAGCCTCCCAAAGTGCTGGGATTACAGGCATGAGCCACTGTGCTTGGCATGGCTGTTTCATAACCATATTTCAGCCCACTCAGTCCTCTCAAAGTCCCCCTTACTACTTATTTCTTGTATATAATAGTTGCTTACTATTTGACCTGAATGGAATTCGTTCTAATACAGTCTTTCTTTTCAAGGGTGCCATGTGCATCTTTGGGGACCCAAGTGCTATTGATTCATTCAGTGAATATTTTTGGAAAGCTCACTATGTACTAGGCATTCTTCCATGAACTTGGGGCACATGAGTGAACAAAACAGACAAAATTCCAGAAGGAACACTATATTGCACATCTCTGTGCCCCACCTCGTAACTCAAATTCTGTAGGACTCCTTAGAGCTGTATTGTTCTGTATAATAACAACTAGCTTCATGTTTAAATTAATTAGAAGTAAATTAAATAAATTCCTCAGTTACACTAGCCATATTTCAAGTACTTAGTAGTCACTATGGCTAATGGCTACTGTGTTGGACAGAGCAGATATAGAACATTTCCATCATCACAGAAAGTTCTACTGGACAGTGCTGCCTTACAGATTGCCAGTGGGATTAGCCCTACCCACCACTCCAACCAGTTGCTCATGGTAATACCTTGCAATCAACTTGTTATTGGACCTTTGTACTGTTTTTACCTAATTTCCTATTTTACCCTCCCTAGGCCCCCCAATCCCTGTGCCCAGAGTTCACACCCCAAGATTAATTACTTGCAAGCTCTTATCCTGGACCCTGCTTTCTAGGGAGAATCCAGCTTAGACAAGCACTCCTAGTAGGCCCTCAATTTTATGAACAACCATTGATTTATAAAGGTTTTTTTAAGAAGTAAGAAACAGGCCAGGCTTGGTGGCTCAGGCCTGTAATCCCAGCACTTTGGGAGGCCGAGGCGGGCGGATCACGAGGTCAGGAGATCAAGACCATCCTGGCTAACACGGTGAAACCCCGTCTCTACTAAAAATACAAAAACAAAAAAGAAATTAGCTGGGCGTGGTGGTGCGTGGCTGTAGTCCCAGCTACTCGGGAGTCTGAGGCGGGAGAATGGCATGAACCCGGGAGGTGGAGCTTGCAGTGAGCCAAGATCGTGTCACTGCACGCCAGCCTGGGCGACAGAGTAAGACTCCATTTCAAAAAAAAAGAAGTTAGAAACATTGTCACATTAAATATACATGTCATTTGTAAGAAGCATTAAATTTCAGAAATATTGGAACACAGGAATAAAATTCTTTTATAGTCTAGATATCCTGGCCCATGACTTCTTTAAATCTTTATTTAATGCCATGTCCTTTGCTAAACAAAACATAACAACCCCCTGGTTTCGGGTGGTTATTTTATATACTCTAATCAGTGATTTTTGTTTTGTTTTGTTTTGTTTTTGAGATGGAGTTTTGCTCTTGTTGCCCAGGCAGGAGTGCAATGGCGCGATCTCGGCTCACCACAATCTCCGCCTCCCGGGTTCAAGCAATTCTCCTGCCTCAGCCTCCCAAGTAGCTGGGATTACAGGCATGCGCCACCACCACGCCTGGCTAATTTTGTATTTTTAGTAGAGACGGGGTTTCTCCGTGTTAGTCAGGCTTGTCTCGAACTCCCAACCTCAGGTGATCCGCCTGCCTCGGCCTTCCAAAGTGCTGGGATTACAGGCGTGAGCCACTGCGCCCAGCCGATTTTTGGGTTTTAAGTGATGAATACCAAGTGTCAGTTTAGGAAAATGCTAAGTGGTCATGGGGTTAGTTTAGGTTTGATATTTTATGCTATGACTGTGGTTATGCTCAACTATGTGATTCCCCTTAAACTGAGTCCACCTATAAGTACTTCTGAAAGCCTGGCTTTGCACTGTGCTTGTTATGTCAAACTGATGAGGATAGAGGAATAGGAAAACACGAAATATGCTGCTTTAATTTATCAGCTGTAATAATGCTTCTATGTATCCCAAGAAATTATTCTTAAGTGTTCTTATTACCATGGGTCTCAGTGTGCCCCATAGAGGCCAGTGTAGTGCCTCTGACTCCCAGTATATGTATGACTTATAGAAAGATACCTTTTTTCAATCGGGTTAGCTAGTAGATCAGTAAAACCCTTTGCCTGCACTCTCTGTTGACACTCAGCCAGGAGGGAGGATGATATGCTGGGCCCAACTAGTAATTGTAAATGAAGCAGGATAATGAATCACAGGACTTCAAGCAGTTCAAATTTAATTCCCATTACGTATTTTCTTGAAACTGGAGCATTGTGAGGGATTACTGACAATGGAAAATGAATATAAATAAAGTTAAAGCCTTCATATGTATTTCACTCATGCTTGAGTCATACCTGGTGCTCATAAATCAATCCAGGATTATGAGGGTAGATGTTGACTTCAGTTTGATTAAAATGAAGTACAGCTTCAGCATTGAGTAGACATGGAGATGTGGAGTTTTTCAAGTCTTCAGTTTACCAAGAGAGAAGAGGGTCAAGGACAGAAGGCTGGGGGAGGCCTCCATTGATTCAGCAGGAGGCTTCCCTATCTTAGCAGCAAAGGACGGAGAGAGTTTCTAGGAAGAGTATGTTTGAATTATTGATTGTTCATTCCAATCTAACTTCTCTGTTAGTGTAGGTAATCTAAAGTTTATTATGTCTGCTATATACTGCAGGGATTATTATTAAGCAAATAATGATAGACTTGCTTATCCTATTGTAATTTTAGTTCCTTGGGGGAGAGGAAGAAGCTGCTTAGTTATATCCAGCAATTGGGTCAAGTCCAGATTGATACAATGAAGGTAAGAGGATCTGAGTTTGTTATGTTTTTTGAATATAAAGTGATATAACTCAATTATGTAAAATTCATTTTGAAGAGAATAGGAGGAAATCTGCTTCTCAGTGATAGAATTGTGAATAGTGGATCTTTTCTAAACTTTCTGCACTTTCTAAAATGAGCGCAGAGTATTTAAATCAGAAGAACTAAAATATGTTAAGCATACAGAAAAGCATAAGTAGACCACTACCTAACTTGTCAAATATTAATATTTTGCCTAATTTGCTTCAAGTCTGTTATTTTTAGAGCAAAATGTTAGAAACTATTGAAGACCTCCTTTGTACATTCTTTTTTTTTTTTTTTTTTTTTAATGAAATGTGATCTTGCTCTGTCATCTAGGCTGGAGTACAGTGGCGCAATCTCAGCTCACTCCAACCTCCGTCTCCCTGGCTCAAGTGATCCTTCCATCTCAGCCACCCCAGTAGCTTGGACTATGGGTGCACGCCACCACACCTGGCTAATTTTTGTATTTTTTATAGAGACGAGGTCTTTCTATGTTGCTCAGGCTGGTCTCACACTCCTGGGCTCAAGAGATTGACCTGCCTTGGCCTCCCAAAGTGCTAAGATTACGGATGTGAGCCCCCACGCCTGGCCCTGTTTCTATTTATTATGTTTCTATCCTTTCCTCCCTAGAAGTAAGCGTCATCCTGAATTTGATGTTTATCATTGTCATGAATGGTTTTTACTCTTATTGCATATTTATGTATATCTATAAACAATGTATAGTATTGTTTTACATATTTTTTAAACTTTATTTTATTTTTTTGAGACAGAGCCTGGCCTTTTTTTTTTTTTCTTCCTCTTTTTGAGATGTAATCTCTCTCTGTCACCCAGGTAGGGCCTCAGTGGCACTATCTTGTCTCACTGCAACCTCTGCCTCTCAGGATCGAGTGATTCTCCTGCCTCAGCCTCCCGAGTAGCTGGGATTACAGGAATACACCACCACACATGGATAATGTTTTTGCACTTTTAGTAGAGTTGGGGTTTCACCATGTTGGCCAGGCTGGTATCAAACTCCTGACCTCAAGTGGTCCACCCACCTCGTCCTCCTAAAATGCTGGGACTACAGGCATGAGCCACTGCTCCTGGCCAGAATGTGCATTTTTCGCAAGCTGTTCAGAGTGATTCTAATACCATACTTGATGAAATGTTTCTTGTTTTGTTAGTGATAGGAAATAGACCTTATTTACTCTTTTGACACTCCTAGGTTAAGAAAACTTAGTTTCAGACCTGGGAGAAGATGTAGGATGTCTTCTCTTTTTGTACTTTTTTGCCCGATCATCATTTGCATTTTTTCACTTTTTTTTTAAATAGATGTAATGTATAGTATTTTAGTTATTTCAGATCCCTCTCTATAAGAATACATATTTTAGGCTGGGCGCGGTGGCTCACGCCTGTAATCCCAGAACTTTGGGAGGCCGAGGCGGGCGGATCACGAGGTCAGGAGATCGAGACCATCCTGGCTAACACGGTGAAACCCCATCTCTACTAAAAATACAAAAATTAGCCGGGCCAGGTGGCGGGCGCCTGTAGTCCCAGCTACTTAAGAGGCTGAGGCAGGAGAATGGCGTGAACCCTGGGAGGCGGAGCCTGCAGTGAGCCGAGGTCGCGCCACTGCACTCTAGCCTGGGCAACAGAGCGAGACTCCGTCTCAAAAAAACAAAAAAAGAATACATATTTTAATTTTGCTTTTTCAAGTTATAGGCTTCTTTTCTTTCTTTTTTTTAGATGGAGTCTCGCTCTGTTGTCCAGGCTGGAGTGCAGTGGCACAATCTGGCTAACTGCAACCTCTGCCTCCCGGGTTCAAGTGATTCTTTTGTCTCAGCCTCCTGAGTAGCTGGGACTACAGGTGCACACCACCATGCCCAGCTAGTTTTTGTATTTTTTTAGTAAAGACAGGGTTCCGCCATATTGGTCAGGCTGGTCTCGAATTCCTGACCTCATGTGATCCGTCTGCCTTGGCCTCCCAAAGTGTTGGGATTACAGGCATGAGCCACCATGTCTGGCCTACAAGGTTATTTTCTTTTTCTCTTTTTTTCTTTTTTTTTTTTTTTTTTGAGAGGGAGTCTCGCTCTGTTGCCCAGGCTGGAGTGCAGTGGCCTGGTATCGGCTCACTGCAACCTCTGCCTCCCAGATTCAAGTAGTTCTCCTGCCTCAGCCTTCTGAGTGGCTGGGATTACAGGCACCTGCCACCACGCCCAGTTAATTTTTTTTTTTTTTTTTGTATTTTTAGTAGAGGCGACGTTTTTACCAGGTTGGCCAGGCTGGTCTTGAACTCCTGACCTCATGATCTGCCCACCTTGGCCTCCCAAAGTGCTGGGATTACAGGCGTGAGCCACCAGCCTGTCCTAGGCTTATTTTCTATTGAAAATCACATCTGAAAAAATTTAATGAACATTTTTAGTTCAACTCTATAATAATGTTTTGTTGTTTTGTTTTGTTTTGTTTTGTTTTGTTTTGTTTTGTTTTGTTTTTGAGACGGAGTCTTGCTCTGTCTCCCAGGCTGGAGTGCAGTGTTGCAATCTCGGCTCACTGCAACCTCCAAATCCCAGGTTCAAGTGATTCTCCTGCCTCAGCCTCCCGAGTAGCTGGGACTACAGGCTCGTGCCACCATGCCCAGCTAATTTTTTGTATTTTTAGTAGAGATGGGGTTTCACCGTGTTAGCCAGGATGGTCTCGATCTCCTGACCTCATGATCCACCTGCCTCAGCCTCCCAAAGTGCTGGGATTACAGGCGTGTGCCACCATGCCTCTCCCTGTTTTGTTGTTTTGAGAGGGAGCTTTACTCTGTCGCCCAGGCTGGAGTGCAGTAGCGTGATCTCAGCTCACTGCAACCTCCACCTCCCGGGTTCAAGCAATTCTCCTGCCTCAGCCTCCTGAGTAGCTGGGATTACAGGTGCGTGCCACCACACCCGGCTAATTTTTGTATTTTTAGTAGAGACGGGGTTTCACCATGTTGGCCAGGCTGGCCTCAAACTCCTGACCTCGTGATCTGCCTGCCTCGGCCTTCCAAAGTGTTGGGATTACAGGCATGAGCCACTGTGCCCGGCAAATAATATATTTTTGAAGTAATATTTAAGGCAGTCAGTGGTTTAAATTGCCCACTTTTATTCTTTTTTCTATTTTTCTTTAAAAAGAACATTGTTGGCTGGGCATGGTGGCTCACACCTGTAATCCCAGCACTTTGGGAGACTGAGGTAGGTGGATCACTTGAGTCCTTAAGTTCAAGACCAGCCTGGGCAACATGGTGAAACTCCATCTACAAACAATAGAAAAATTAGCTGGGTGTGGTAGTGTACACCTGTAGTCCCAGCTACTTGGGAAGCTGATTTAGGAAAATCACCTGAACCTGGGGAGGTGGAGGCTTCAGTGAGCCATGATCACGCCGCTGCACTCCAGCCTGGCCAACAGAGTGAGACCCTGTCTCAAAAAAAAAAACACCAACATTGTTTAACCTCATTTATAAATTATAAATGACAGTTGTTGGAAATGGATTTTCAAACTACTGAATCACTGCTTAGTAATGAAATCAATACCTTAAATGAATTTAACTTCATCAGCGGTGCAGTTCAACAAGAATTGACCTAGTTTGCTACTCAGTTACAGACCTCAAGGATTTCTACCCTAATTTGATACCTACCTATCTTGATACTTAAAACATAAATAGCTTTATTGGGATATAATTCACAAGTTGTATGATTCACTCATTTTTAGTATGCTTTTTAGAAAGTTCACAGTGTTGTTCAACCACACACAATTTGATTTGTGTTGTAAGAGCTCTTTATATGTTCTGGATGTAAATCCTTATGGGAGATATGATACACAAATATTTTTTCCGAGTCTGTGGGTTGTCTTTTTACTTTTTTGATGGTGTTCTTTGGATCACAAAAGTTTTAAGTTTTTATGTAATCCAATTTATATTTTTTTTATTCATTTGTGTCTTGTACTTTTAGTGTCATATTTAAGAAACCATTGCCGAACCCAAGGTCACCATGGTTTGTTCTTGACACAGTGTTCTTTATGCTAAATTTAGTTCAGTTGGCCTCTGAAGCTGAGATTGTGTAATGGTGAAAACGGAGTGCAGTGTTTGACATAATGAGGACTAATTTTTCAAATGTATCAGTGAATCTTTTTTTTTTTTTTGAGATGGAGTCTCGCTCTGTTGCCCAAGCTGGAGTGCAGTGGAGTGCAGTGGCACAATCTCAGCTCACTGCAACCTTCGCCTCCCGGGTTCAAGCGATTCTCCTGCCTCAGCCTCCTGAGTAGCTGGAATAACAGGCGCCCACCACCACGCCCGGCTAATTTTTGTATTTTTAGTAGAGACGGGATTTCATCATGTTGGTCAGGCTGGTCGTGAGCTCCTGACCTCAGGTGGTCCACCCACCTCAGCCTCCCAAAGTGCTGGCATTACAAGCGTGAGCCACCATGCCCTGCCAGAAACCCCATCTCTACCAAAAAAAGAAAAATTAGCCAGGCATGGTATAGTTCCAGCTACTTGGGAGGCTGAGGTTGGAGGATCGCTTGAGCTTTGGAGGCAGAGGTTGCAGTGAGCCCTGATTGTACTCCAGCTTATGTGATAGAGCTAAACTCTGTCTCAAAAAACAAACAAACAAACAAACAAAAACAAGACAGTTATTACAACCTGAAAAATTTACAGTGAAGGCTTTCAGATCCTTAAATGGTTTAAAAGTAGATTTTAGCCGGGCATGGTGGCTCATGCCTGTAATTCCAGCACTTCGGGTGGCTGAGGCAGGCGGACACAAGGTCAGCCTGGTCAATATAGCAAGACTTTGTCTCCACAAAGAATAAAAATAAATTAGCTAGGAATGGTGGTACATGCCTGTAGTCCTAGCTACTTGGGAGGCTGAGGCAGGAGGATCCCTGGAGCCTCGGAGTTTGAGGCTACAGTAAGCTATGATTGTGCCTGTGAATAGCCAATGCACTGCAGCCTGGTGAGAAAGCGAGACCCTGTCTCTAACAAAAACAAAACAAGAACAACACACACACATAGACACATTGTTCAGCTGTACAAAATTATTTTCTTGCTTTTTTTCGAGACATTAGAGTTTCTCTCTGTCGCCCGTGAAGTGTTGTGGCACAATAGTAGGTTACTGCAGCCTTGATCCCCTGGGGCTCAAGGGATCTTCCTACCTCAGCCTCTAGAGTACCTAGAGATGTGTGCCACTAAATTTTTTTTTTTTTAAAGATGGGTTCTCACTATGTTGCCTAGACTAGTCTCAAACTCTTGGCCTCCCAAAGTGCTGGGATTACAGATGTGAGCCCCTGCACTCGGACCTGCATGATTTCCTATCCATATGGTAGAGGAATTTCCATCTTTCTTTCTTTCCCTGCCTCCCTTCTTTCTTTTCTGTTTTAATGATGAGTACTGTATAGATACATTTAGAAAAAAAAAATTTAGGCCAGGTGGCTCATGCCTGTAATCCCAACAGTTTGGGAGGCCGAGGTGGGCGGATCACTTGAGGTCAGGAGTTCAAGACCAGCCTGGCCAACATAGTGAAACCCTGTCTCTACTCAAAATATAAAAATTAGCTGGGCATGGTGGCACACCCCTATAGTCCCAGCTACTCGGGAGGCTGAGGCAGGAGAATAGCTTGAACTTGGGAGGCAGAGTTTGCAGTGAGCCGAGATCATGCCACTGCACTCCAGCCTGGGTGACACAGTGAGACTCCGTCTCCAAAAAAAAAAAAAAAAATAGACATAATACCTATAGTGATATGGCTTACATGTTGTGGATGAATGTGTTTAAATCGAAATGAATATGTATGTTTAACTTGAATACAAGACAAACTTATTAAAGACTAAGTCATATACATGATAAAAAATCAAAATCCTATTTTTCTGTTATTCACATCCATTAGGAAGAAGTAAAATATACTCAAATCCAATATACTTGATCTGTCTGGTAGTGATACCTAAATAAGGTAATGATGTTAACATCTTGTCATTTCCATTAGTATTTTTACTTGAAAAATCAAATAGCTTTGACTTTGCACTATAATTAGCAATGGCTGCACACAAATTTCAGTTGGACTTACATGTTGTTACTCATATTAATTAAACATAATTTTCTAGGTAATTAATGATCCTATCCATGGCCACATTGAGCTCCACCCTCTCCTCGTCCGAATCATTGATACACCTCAATTTCAGCGTCTTCGATACATCAAACAGCTGGGAGGTGGTTACTATGTTTTTCCAGGAGCTTCACACAATCGATTTGAGCATAGTCTAGGGTAAGAAGGGAATGGGGTGGGGAACTTGCAGTTTTTAAGTATTTCCTCTGTCTCATGAAATAGTTATCTTAGGCCAGGCATGGTGGCTCACACCTATAATCCCAGCACTTTGGGAGGCAGAGGCGGGTGGATCACATGAGGTCAGGAGTTCAAGACCAGCCTGGCCAACATGGTGAAACCCCATCTCTACTACAAATACAAAATTAGCCAGGCATGATGGTGCACGCCTGTAATCCCAGCTACTCGGGAGGCTGAGGCAGGAGGATCACTTGAACCCAGGAGGCGGTGGCTGCAGTGAGCCGAGATTGCACCATCGCACTCCAGCCTAGGCAACAAGAGCAAAACCCCATCTCAAAAAAAAAGAAAAAAGAAAAAACAGGGAAAAAATGAAATAGTTGTCTTAATCTTTTAGAGAATAAATAGTTTTACAAAATGATGATAATGTCCTTATTTTATTGATGAGAAAATTGAGGCTTTTTTTTTTTTTTTTGAGACAGAGTCTCTCTCTGTCACTAGGCTGGAGTGCAGTGGCGTAATCTTGGCTCACTGCAACTTCTATCTCCCAGGTTCAAGCAGTTCTCTACCTCAGCCTCCTGAGTAGCTGGGATTACAGGCACCCACCACCACACCTGGCTAATTTTAGTAATTTTAGTAGAGACGGGGTTTCAGCATCTTGGCCAGGCTGGTCTTGAACTCCTAATCTTGTGATCCACCTGCCTCAGCCTCCCAAAGTTACTGGGATTACAGGTATGAGCCACCCTGCCCAGCCACAAAATTGAGGCTTTTTATTTACCTTGTTGTATTTTATTTATTTTATGTGTTCTTAACCACCTCAGATCTTTCCTGGAAAAATAATGAAAGTATCTATAGACAGGTCAGTTGGATTTGTTTTTAAATATTAATTAAAAGCTAACAGGGGCTAGGTGTCGTGGCTCATGCCTGTAATCCCAGCACTTTTTTTTTTTTTTTTTTTTTTGAGATGGAGTCTCACTCTGTTGCCCAGGCTAGAGCGCAATGGCACGATCTCAGCTCACTGCAACCTCCGCCTCCGGGGTTCAAGTGATTCTCCTGCCTCAGCCTCCCAAGTAGCTGGGATTACAGGTGCCCACCACCATGCCTGGCTAATTTTTGTATTTTTTAGTAGAGACAGGGTTTCACCACGTTGGTCAGGATGGTCTTGATTTCTTGACCTCGTGATCTGCCCGCCTCAGCCTCTCAAAGTGCTGAGATTACAGGCGTGAGCCACCGCGCCCGGCCAATCTCAGCACTTTGGGAGGCCGGGGAAGGCAGATCACTTGAGATCATGAGTTGGAGACCAGCCTGACCAACATGGTGAAACCCCGTCTCTAGTAAAAATACAAAAATCAGCAAGGCTTGGTGGTGCACGCTACAGCTACTTGGGAGGCTGAGGCAGGAGAATGGCTTGAACCCGGGAGGTCGAGGTTGCACCATTGCACTCCAGCCTGGGTGACAGAGTGAGAATCAGTCTCAAAAAAAAAAAAAAAAGCTAATCGGTCGGTTACTGATACAACTAATTATGTATATTTGATTATTTAATGTTTCTGTATTCTCTATTTACTCTGGTACAGAGTTGCTCTTCCAAACCAGATCATTTTCTTACCTGTCAGGAAATGCGTAAGTTAAAAAAGCATTCATAATCTTAGAGAGAAGGCAATGCCTCTGTTACATACAACTAAGCTGAGACTTTGGTCTGCATTTCCATTATACAGTGTAGAGCCAGGAGGAAGTGGACAGGGAAGAATAGACAGTCTTTGAGATTTTTATGAAGTACTCACAGTATATTACTTTGGTTTTTTGTTTGTGTAGAAGCATTTTTAGTTAGGCACAACATGTGTCTATACTCAAATGTTCATTCATCAACAAATATTTATCGAACTTTCTAAGCCCTACCAAACCACAAAAAGATAACAATTGCCTCTGTCCTCATGTAGCTCAGAGTTCAGGAGAAAAGAATTTAGGAGTGGCTAAGATGGAAGTGCTGGAAGTGCATTCAAGTACTTCATCTCCAATTATGTTGTAAACATTACAAAGCCAGATATGCCTACTTTAAAAAAAAACTGTGGTAAAATACACAGAACAGAAAATATATAGTCTTCAGTGTTTTTTAAGTGTACAGTTTAGTAGGGTTAAATGCATTCACATTGCGCAACCAATCGATTGCCAAAACTCTTATCATCTTACAAAACCAAACTTGCCAGGCGCAGTGGCTCACACCTGGAATCCCAGCACTTTGGGAGGCTGAGGCCGGTGGATCACCTGAGGTCAGAAGTTCAAGATCAGCCTGGGCAACATGGCGAAACCCCATCTCTACTAAAAATACAAAACCAGCCGGGCATGGTGGTGTGTGCCTGTAATCCCAGCTACTCCCAAGGTTGCAGTGAGCTGAGATCAGGCCAGTGCACTCCAGCCTGGGCGACACAGCAAGACTCCGTCTCAAAAAAGAAAAAAAAAAAAAAAAACGAAACTGTATACATACTAAACAACTCTTCATGTCCCCCTCCCTGCAACCCCCTAGTAACTACCATCTACTTTTTTTTTTTTTTTTTTTTTTTGGGGAAGGAGTTTCGCTCTTGTTGCCCAGGCTGGAGTGCAATCTCGGCTCAGCACAACCTCCGCCTCCTGGGTTCAAGTGATTCTCCTGCCTCAGCCTTCCAAGTAGTTGCCTCAGCCTTCCAAGTAGCTGGGATTACAGCCTTCCAAGTAGCCTTCCAAGTAGCTGGCACCTGCCACCACGCCCGGCTAATTTTGTATTTTTAGTAGAGATGGAGTTTCACCACGTTGCCCAGGCTGGTCTTGAACTCCCGACCTCAGGTGATCTGTCCACCTCGGCCTCCCAAAGTGCTGGGATTACAGGCATGAGCCACCGCAGCCAACCCTCTTCTTTCTGTTTATGAATTTGACTACTCTAGGTACCTCATCTTAGTGAAATCATATAATATTTGTCTTTTTGTCACTGGCTTATTTCACTTAACATAATTTCCTCAAAGTTCATCTATGTTGTAGCATGTGTCAGTATTTCTTTCCTTTTTTTATTTTTTATTTATTTATTTATTTTTAAATTAATTTATTTTTTATTTCCTTTTTAAGGTTGAATAATATTTTATCATATGTATATACCACATTTTGTTTATACATTCATTTGTTGATGGATACCTGTTTCTTTTACCTTTTGGCTATTTTGAGTAGTGCTGCTATGAACATGTCTGTACAAATATATTTTCTTTCTTTTTTTTTTTTTTTTTTTTGGGGGACGGAATCTTGCTCTGTTGCCCAGGCTGGAGTACAATGGCGAGATCTCAGCTCACTGCAACCTGTGCCTCCTGGGTTCAAGCAATTCTCCTGCCTCAGCCTCCCAAATAGGTGGGATTACAGGTACCTGCCACTACGCTGAGCTAATTTTTGTATTTTTTAGTAGAGATGGGGCTTCAACATGTTGGCCAGGCTGGTCTCGAACCCCTGACCTCAAGTGATCTGCCTGCTTCAGCCTCCCAAAGTGCTGGGATTACAGGCGTGAGCCACTGAGCCCAGCCAATCTTTTCAAGACCTACTTTCAGTTATTGTGGGTGTATACCCGGAAGTGAAATTGCTAAATCACTGTGGTAATTCCGTTTTTAATTTTTGTGGAGCACCCATACTGTTTTCCATGGCAGCTACACCATAATACATCCCCACTAACAGTGCACAGGGTTCCAACTTCTCCACATCATGTCCAACACTTGTTATTTTCTGGTTTTCTTTTTTTAATAGTAGCTATCCTAAGGGGTGTGAAGTGGTATCTCACTGTGGTTTTGATGTGCATTCCTCTAATGATGGGTGATATTGAGCCAGAGGTCCTGCTTTTGGGATTGTGTTTGTGTGTGTTCCTGCCTAGTTCTGAAATAGACTGTTCAGTAAAGTTGCCCTAAAGCTATGTTAGAATGTTTGAGGAAACGCACTGAAGTTCTTCAAGACCAGAATTATCACTCTTCTTGCAAACGGAAAAGTGACTTTTTGTGTTTTTGCTCTGCAGGGTGGGGTATCTAGCAGGATGTCTAGTTCGCGCACTGGGTGAAAAACAACCAGAGCTGCAGATAAGTGAACGAGATATTCTCTGTGTTCAGATTGCTGGACTTTGTCATGATCTCGGTAAGCTGTACAAAGAGACATAGTTGTTATGTAAAATCATAACATATGTTACCTCTCTTTGACATTAAAAAATCAGATCAACCAAGAGAATATGGAAATTGTATTTTAATTCTTCAGTTGACATTAGTATAAATGTGCTGTTGCTTCTTCCTAGAATGATTCATAAGTAGAAACATTGCTATTTTATTTTCTTGGCAACTTTCAGTGAATTTCTCATGTTAAACATCTTTGCTAAAGAGGTTTTTTTTTTTTGCTCTGTTGCCCAGGCTGGAGTGCAGTGGCTCATTATCGGTTCACTGCAACCTCTGCTTCCTGGTTTCAAGCAATTCTCGTGCCTCAGCCTCCCGAGTAGCTGGGATTACAGGCATGCACCACCATATCCAGCTAATTTTTGTATTTTTAGCAGAGATGGGGTTTCACCATGTTGGCCAGGCTGGTCTCAAACTCCTGACCTCAGGTGATCCACCAGCCTCAGCCTCCCAAAGTGCTGGGATTACAGGCATGAGCCACCATGCCCGGCCATCATCTTTACTACAGGTTATGTGAAAGGGCTTTTTGATAGTGAGTTTTTCTTACTGCTGCTTTTAGGATGATGTGTGAATTTTATTTTTCTTTTATCCTTCTTATGCTTATTTTTTTTTTTTTTGGTCTTTTTTTTTTCTTCCATTTTGTGGAGAATGGGGTCTCGCTATATTGCCCAGGCAGGTCTCGAACTCCTGGGCTCAAGCTATCCTCCCGCCTTTGCCTCCCTGAGAGCTGGGATTACAAGCGTGAGCCACCATGCCCGGCTTTATCCTTCTTATTAAATAAAATCACCATTTTTCCTTCAGTTATTTGGTCAAATCCATTTTTTTCATATTTATAATCTCTAATCTGCCCAAGTGGATTAACACATTTAGAGAACTCCTTGTTTTTTCTGATCCATGTGAGGTCTTGGGCCACTTTAATCCAAGCAAAATAATATCATCCTTGTCCTGTGACAAAGAGAAAGGGGACTGTCCCATTTATTTATTTATTTTTGAGATGGAGTCTTGCTCTGTCACACAGACTGGAGTGCAGTTGGCACGATCTCGGCTCACTGCAACCTCTGCCTCCTGGGTTCAAGTGATTCTTCTGCCTCATCCTCCCAAGTAGCGCCTGGCTAATTTTTTTCTATTTTTAGTAGAAATGCGGTTTCATCATGTTGTTGAACTGGTCTCGAACTCCTGACCTCAAGTGATTCACCTCCCTCGGCCTCCCAAATTGTTGGGAATACAGGCATAAGTCACCACGTTGGGCCAGGACTATTCCTTTTAAATCATGGGGGTTTTTACCTCGATCCTTATAGTTTATTCCTACTTATTCAGGGACCCTGAGAGTTTGTGTGTACCCTCAGGGCAGGGGAAGGGAGGTGCCACTGTTTGGATAGCCAGATACTTAAAGCGAGTAGGCACTCTTTTTATGTCCCCCGGAGACTTGCAAAGAACCAATACCAGCCCCTAGATGATAAATTTGATGAATTTTTGGTATTTTGAGAGAGAATCATTGGGAAACCTTTGCCAGTCCCCAGGAGCCTGAGCACTGCATTAAGCGAGCCTTTATGTGTAGCCTGTGACTTGCAAAGAAGGGCCAGGGCTAGCCTTCCCTGGCTAGCTGGAAGGGCCGGGTTGACTTCCCTCTCCAGTTAAGTGGCTCACTTCTTTTTTTTTTTTTTTTTTTTTTTCAGATGGAGTCTAGCTCTGTTGCCCAGGCTGGAGTGCAATGGTATACAATCTTGGCTCACCACAGCCTCCACCTCCTGGGTTCAAGCCATTCTCCTGCCTCAGCCTCCCGCGTAGCTGGGACTACAGGCACACGCCACCACGCCCGGCTAATTATTATAATTTTAGTAGAGACGAGGTTTCACCATATTGGTCAGGCTGGTCTCAAACTCCTGACCTCAGGTGATGCACCCACCTTAGCCTCCCAAAGTGCTGGGATTACAGGCATGAGCCACCACACCCAGCCAAAGATAGATTTTTTTAAGCTTGAGAGTTATAAGATAAATTCTAATTTTTTCTTCCTGCACTCCAGTGGATTTTTTTTTTTTTTTCCCCGAGACAGAATCTTGCTCTGTTGCCTAGGCTGGAGTGCAGTGGCACAATCTCGGCTCACTGCAACCTCCGCCTCCCAGGTTCAAGCGATTCTCCTGCCTCATCCTCCTGAGTAGGTAGGATTACAGGCGCCTGCCACCACACCCGCCTAATTTTTGTATTTTTAGTAGAGACAGAGTTTCACCATCTTGGCTTGTCTCCAACTCCTGACCTCGTGATCCACCCGCCTCAGCCTCCCAAAGTGCTGGGATTACAGGCATGAGCCACCACGCCCAGCCCCTTTTATTTTCTTTTGAGATGGAGTCTTGCTCTGTCACCCAGGCTGGGGTGCAGTGGTGTGATCTTGGCTCACTGCAAGCTGCACCTCCCAGGTTCACACCATTCTCCTGCCTCAGCCTCCTGAGTAGCTGGGACTACAGGTGCCCGCCACCAAACCCAGCTAATTTTTTGTATTTTTAGTAGAGACAGCGTTTTTACCATGTTGGCTCGGCTGGTCTTGAACTCCTGACTCAAAGTGATCCACCCGCCTCAGCCTCCCAAAGTGCTGGGATTACAGGCATGAGCCACCACACCCGGCCCTAGTGGATTTTCTTAAAACTGCTATTTTAATCCAGATATTTTCAATCTGAAGATTTCAAAAAGTTTTTGGCATTAATATTCTTTTTAGTTACACAGAATTGTCCATTTATCAAGCCCTGTGTGGTGGTGCATGCCTGTAGTCCCAGCCATTCGGGTGGTTGAGGCAGGAGGATGACTTGAGGTCAGGAGTCCAAGGCTACAGTGCATAATGATCATGCTTGTGACTAGCCACTGCACTACAGCCTGAACAACATAGCAAGACTCTGTCTCTTCAAAAAAACAATAAAAACTGCCCTTTTATCAGATTTATGTAAGCCCTGGTGACTGGAGACCGCTTGATGGAGAGCTTACTTTTCCATATGTTTCTGCTTCCTGTTCTCCTGTTTTAGAAATAGGAAGGAAGGGTTTGTCCCTTTTCGTGATTGTATTTTTAAATTATTAATTTCTGTTGCTATTCAAGTTCAACTAAAAAGATTAAAGGATTCAGTTTGGCCGAGTGTGGTGGCTCACGCCTGTAATCCCAGCACTTTGGGAGGCTGAGAGGGGCGATCACTTGAGGTCGGGAGTTTGAGACCAGCCTGACCAACATAGAGAAACCCCATCTCTACTAAAAATACGAAATTAGCTGGGTGTGGTTGCACACGCCTGTAGTCCCAGCTACTCGGGAGGCTGAGGCAGGAGAATTGCTTGAACCCCGGGGCGGGGGTGGAGATTGTGTTGAGCCAAGATTGTACCACTGCACTCCAGCCTGGGCAACAAGAGCGAAACTCCGTCTCAAAAAAAAAAAAAGAAAAAAGTTTTTGTTGGTTTAAAGATGTTTTTCTTGTTCTAAGGCTGCTTTTGTTTTTAAGGTCATGGGCCATTTTCTCACATGTTTGATGGACGATTTATTCCACTTGCTCGCCCAGAGGTGAAATGGACGGTATGTATTCATATAGTCAGTAGTCAATAAAAAGAATGACTATTTAAGCAGGTTCTTTAGTTAATGTATCTGTTTGGTTCCACTACTGTGTTATAAAATACTTCCCCATTACAGTGTCCAGGGTGCTTTCATTCATATATATATATATATATGCTTTTGTTTGGTCCTCACAGTAGTCTGTAAGGAAGTTATCATTATCTCCCTTTTTACAAATAAAGGAACTTGAAACTCTTGGATGTGTATTGATGCATCAAAAATCACAAAGCCGTTAAATACTGGAATCAGCAATACAAAACCAGTTGCCAGTTTAATGCTCCTTCTGCTCCATTGTACTACTGTATAATAAAAGGCCAACTCCAATTTTGACACATTTGGTATGACCATGAACTAACTGTTACCAGCCAAGTCATATATATTAAATGAATCATTTTAAAATTAGGCATTTGCAGGTGGCTGTCCCATATTTTGGAATCAATTTTTGAGAAGTAAAATTAGGTTGGTTTTTACTATACTGTATTTCTGGAACGGGAATAGAAAAAGAATATTAATATATATTGAAAACTTCTTACATGTCAACCACTTTTTTTCTCTCTCTCTCTCTTTTTTTGAGGTATAGTTCACATACAATAAGTTGTCCAGATCTTAAGTTCAGTGAGTTTTGACAGGTGTATACATCCATATGACTATTACCTAGTCAGGATATAGAGCATTTCCATCTTCCTGAAAAATTCCCATGTGCTTTTTCCCAGTCAATTCCCACTCCCCCTCACCCCACCATCACCTTCTGATTTTTACAAACATAAATGAATTTTGTTGTTCTTAGACTTGATTAAGCAGAATCATATAGGAGGTCCTATTTTATGCCTTGCTTTATTTACTCAACATAATGGTTTTGAGATTTGTTCATGTTATGTGCCTCAGTAGTTGATCCTTTTTTTATCACCTACGTAGTGTGGCATTGTGCGAATAAGTCACAATTTGTTTACCCTTTCTCGTTTTGTTGGAATTTGGATTGTTTTCAGGTTTTGGCTGTTATGAATAAGGTTGTCGTGCACATTATCACAAGATTTTGGTAGAAATACATTTTCTATGTTGTTGTAGTGTGGAAAGTTAATTACATTTTTAAAACAAGAAATATGTTCAGCAGAAATATATTATTTTATAAAAATAAAAATAGATAAAGAAATACATTTTCATTTCACTTAGGTAAATACTGAGGAGTTAGAATTGCTGGGTCATATGGTAGATATGTATTTAATTCTATAAGAAACTACCAGAGTTTTCCAATGTGGTTGTACCATTTTACACTCCCATCAGCAACATACTGGAGTTCCAGTTGTTTTACAGCCTCATCAACATTTGGCCTTTCAGATTAGCCCTTCTAATGAGTGTGAAATGGTATTTCATGGCTTGATTTTCTAATGTATGTTGAATAATATTTCCTGTACTTTGTACTTTGTTATTGATATATCTTCTTCTGCAAAGAACTCTCAACATTTTACTCGTTTAAAAAGTTTGATTGCTTGCTCTTTGATTATTGAGTTGTAGGAATTCTTTATATATATATGGTTAGGTATATGTATTGTGAATATTTTTCCCCAGTGTCTGGCTTGGCCAATTCATTTTTTCATGGTGCCTTTTGAAAAACAGACGTTTTCAATTTTGATGAAGTACTCTGGTTCTTCAAGCCAGTAAAATGGGTAGTTTCTCACCAGTTTTTCTGTCTTGGGGCCTGCCCTTAGGCGAAAAACCATAAAACCGGAATGTCGCCCAGTACCTCTCCCTTCTAAGTATTGAGGTCTAACATCCGCTTGGTTTTGGTCTCTCTCCAGGACCTTCAGTGAGTTGTCCAGAGCTTATAGTTGTTTTCTTCTGCAGTTGATCTAATAGGATCTACTCAATCATTACCAAGTCTTTTCCTTTAAGTATTTTGCCTTTCACATTTAAACCCTTAGCTCATGTACAATTTATTTTAGTTTAAGTATATGGGAGAAATCTTTTTTTTTCTTTTTTTTTTTTTTTGAGATGGAGTCTCACTCTGTCGCCCAGGCTGGAGTGCAGTGGTGCGATCTTGGCTCACTGCAACCTCCGCCTCCCGGGTTCAAGCGATTCTCCTGCCTCAGCCTCCTGAGTAGCTGGGATTACAGTCGTGTGCTACCACACCCGGCTGACTTTTGTATTTTTAGTAGAGATGGGGTTTCATCATGTTGGTTAGGCTGATCTCGAACTCCTGATCTCATGATCCGCCCGCATCGGCCTCCCAAAGCGCTGGGATTACAGACGTGAGCCACCACGCCCAGCCGAGAAATCTAATTTTTAAATAGTTCATCCTATTCCCACTGACTGTAATACCAACCCCAACATTTATTAACTTCCCATATATGATGAATCATTCTGCATTCTGTTCTGTTTCCACACTTGTTACTTGGGGAAGAAAAAAAAAGAAGAAATTTTTATCTGAGAAATATTAGCCCCTTTACATTATCAGGCCCAGAGAGGCATTGAAATAGAACAGCAATCATGTCACGCCCCCTTGAGCTAAATAATTATTATCTCTTGAAGCCAGCTGTTATGTGGGATGCCAGGTAACCATAAAATGCCATATACCCTGTACTTCATAATATGTAGCCAATCACTAACTAATGTTATTTCTGTAAGCCAGTGAACATTCCTGACTAACAACTTTTGTTATCACCTCCTCTTTGTGATCACCTCCTCCTCCTGATTTGTGCTCTTTTCTTTTTTTTTCTTTTCTCTCCTTTGTCTCTCTTTTTCTTTCTCACTTTCTTTCTTTCTCACTCTTTCTCTCTTTCTTTTTCCCTTCCTTCCTTCCTTTCCTTCCTTCCTTTCCCTTCCTTCCCTTCTTTCCCTTCCTTTTCTTTCCCCTTCCCCTTCCCCTTCCCCCTCCCCTCCCCTCCTCTCCCATCCCCTCCCCTCCCCTCAACAGGATCTTGCTTTGTCACCCAGGGTGGAGTGCAGTGGTGCAAACACAGCTTACTGCAACCTCGACTTCCAAGCCTCAAGCAATTCTCTCACTTCATCCTCCCGAGTAGCTGGGACTACAAGCACACACTACCATGCCCAGCTAATTTTTTGTAGTGGGGGAGGGTTCTCACTTTGTTGCCCAGGCTGGTCTCAACTCCCAAGCTCAAGCTATCTGCCCACCTTGGCCTCCTAAAGTGCTGAAATTACAGGCCTAAGCCACCACACCTGGCCAGTCCTTTTTTCTTTAAAAACTTGAGCCTCTCTCTTGTTCTCCCCAGGCATTCCCCAAGGCAATTCGTAAATGTGTCTTCAACCTTGTTCCATATAAACTCTCTATATTAAATATTCCTCAGCTCCTTCCTTTTAGGTTGACATACTTTATAATAAGATTTATGTTTTTATTTTTTCCTTTCTGTGGAGAAGAGTCTTACCATGTTGCCCAGGCTGGTCTTGACCTCCAGACTCAAGCGATCTTTCCACCTCAGCCTCCCAAGTAGCTGGGGCCACAGGCCTGCACCATCACACCTGGGTACTTATTTGTAGAGATGGAGTCTTACTATGTTGCCTAGGCTGGCCATGAAAGTCATACATCTTTGTTATACTTACTCCTAAGTTCCTTATAATTTTAGTTATTATTGTTATTGTGGTCTGTGCTAGCTTTATGAAACTTAATTTTTTCTGTTTGCTAGTATATTCACAGTTGGCATTGATATATTTAAAACTACTATTTTGAAAATCCCTTACTTTGTTTATTTATTTATTTACTTATTTTTATTTTATTGTTTTTGAGACAGGGTCTTGCCCTGTCACCTGGGCAGGAGCTCAGTGGTGTCATCTAAGCTCACTGCAACCTCTGCCTCCCAGGGTCAAGTGATCCACCTCATTTTTATTTTTTAAAATACTCTCTCTTGGCCGGGCACGATGGCTCATGCCTGTAATCCCAGCACTTTGGGAGACCGAGGTGGGTGGATCACGAGGTCAGGAGATCGAGACCATCCTGGCTAACGCGGTGAAATCCCATCTCTACTAAAAATACAAAAAATTAGCCGGGTGTGGTGGTGGGCACCTGCAGTCCCAGCTACTCAGGAGGCTGAGGCAGGAGAATGGCGTGAACCCAGGAGGCGGAGCTTGCAGTTAGCTGAAATTGCGCCACTGCACTCCAGCCTGGGTGACAGAGGGAGACTCCGTGTCAAAAAATAAATAAAATAAAATACTCTCTTTATATATAATTTTTTTTTCTGAATCATTAGAAAGCAAGTTTTGACCAGGCATAGTGGGTCATGGTTGTAATATCAACATTTTGGGAGGCTGAGGTGGGCAGATCATTTGAGCCCAGAAGTTCAAGACCAGCCTGGACAACATGGTGAAACCCCATCGCTACAAAAAAATTTAAAAATTAGCCAGGCATTGTGGGGTGGCAGGATTGCTTGAGCCTGGGAGGTTGAGGCTGCAATGAGCTGTGATCGTACTACTGCACTCCAAGGCAGGTAACAGAGTGAGAACTTGTCTCAAAAAAAGAAAGTTAGTTTTTAGACTGGACACAGTGGCTCACACCTGTAATCCCAACAGTTTGGGAGGCTAAGGCGGGAGGATAGCTTTGAGCCCAGGAGTTCAACACCAGCCTGGGCAACATAATGAAACTGTCTCTGCAAAATTATGAAAACATCAGCTGGTCATTGTGGTGCACACCTGTGGTCCTAGCTGCTGAGAACGGGAGGATTACTTGAATCCAGGAGTTCAGGGATACACTGAGCTATGAATACGCCACTGAGCTCCAGCCTGGGTGATAGAGCAAGAGCCCTGTCTCTCAAAGAACGTAAATTGTTGAAATACTTCATTTCTAAATACTTCAGTGGGTATTTCCTAAAAACAACATTTTCTTACATAACCATAGTATAATTATCAAAATCAGTAAATTAATGTTGATGCAGTACTCTTATCTAATTCAGACTTTCAAATTTTACCAATTGTCCATATAGAAAAAGGGGAAAAAACTTTTTTTCCCTGGTCCAGAATTACACATTGCATTTAGTTGCCATTTTTCTAGTTTCTTTTGATCTGGAGCAATTCTTCAGTCTTTATCGTTAGTGACTTTGTAATTTTTTTAAAGAGCAACTGAGCTATTTTGTGGAATGTTCCTCAATTTGAGTTTCAGTGTGATGTTTCCTCATAGATTCAAGCTATGCATTTTTGGTAGAATGCCACAAAAGTGATGTGTCCAGATCGGACGCAGTTGCTCACATCTGTAATCCCAGCACTTTGGGAGGCCAAGGTGGGTGGATCACCTGAGGTCAGAAGTTGGAGACCAGCCTGGCCAATATGGTGAAACCCTGTCTCTACTAAAAATATAAAAATTATCTGGGCATGGTGTTGGGCACCTGTAATCCCAGCTACTCGGGAGGCTGAGGCAGGAGAATCACCTGAACCTGGGAGGCGGAGGTTGCAGTGAGCCAAGATCATGCCATTTCACTCCAGCCTGGGCAACAAGAGCAAAAAAAAAAAACAAAAAAAAAAACACACAAAAAATTAGCTGGGTGTGGTGGCACGTGCCTAGTGCCTACTTGGGAGGCTGAGGAAGGAGAATTGCTTGAGCCCGGGAGGCGGAGGTTGCAGTGAGCCGAGATCACGCCACTGCACTCCAGCCTGGGTGACAGAGCTAGACTCTGTCTCCAAAGAAAAAAGTGATGCATCCTTCATAGTGTATCATCTCAGGAGGCACATAAATCCTAGTTGAGCCAATACCAATGATATTAATTCTGCTTGATTAAGGCATTGTCTGTCAAATTTCTCCATTATAAAGTTACTATTTTTCCTCTTTGTAATTACATATATCTTGATTCAATTTGTTTTTTGTTTTTTGTTTTTTTTGAGACAGAGTCTCACTCTGTTGCCAGCCTGTAGTGCAGTGACATGATCTCAGCTCACCGCAACCTCTGCCTCCCGAGTTCAAGCGTTTCTCCTGCTTCAGCCTCCTGAGTAGCTGGGACTACAGGTGCATGCCACCATACCCGGCTAATTTTTGTATTTTTAGTAGCGATGGGGTGTCACCACGTTGGCCAGTATGCTCTCTATCTCCTGACCTCATGATCTGCCTGCCTCTGCCTCCTAAAGTGCTGGGATTACAGGCATGAGCTACTGTGCCCGGCCAATTTGTTTGTTGTTGTTGTTGTTGTTTGGAGACAAGGTCTCGCTCTGTTGCCCAGGCTGGAGTGCAGGCATGAACATAGCTAACTGCAGCCTCAACCATCTGGGCTCAAGCAATCCTCCCGCCTTGGTCTCCCAAGTAGCTGGGACCACAGGCGCATGCCACTATACCCAGCCAATCTTTTTATCTTTTTGTAGAGACAGAGTCTTGCTTTGTTGCCAAAGCTGGCCTCGAACTCCTGGGCTCAAGCAATCCTCCCACCTTTGCCTCTCAAAAAAATGCTGGGATTACAAATGTGAGCCACTGCACCCAGCCTGATTCTGTTTTTGTGGGGTTTTTTGTTGTTTTGTTTTGTTTTGTTTTTTTGAGACAGAGTCTCACTCTGTTGCCCGCCGAGGCAGGAGTGCAGGGCGATCTCAGCTCACTGCAACCTCCACGTCCTGGGTTCAAGTGATTGTCCTGCCTCAGTCCCCCAAGTAGCTGGGATTATAGGTGCACACTACCATGCGTGGCTAATTTTTGTATTTTTTAGCAGACAGGAGGTTTTGCCATGTTGGCCAAACTTGGACTCCTGACCTCAAGTGATCCGCCCACCTCAGCCTCCCAAAATGCTGGGATTACAGGTGTGAGCCACCGCACCCAGCCCTGACAGACCTGATTCTGTTTTTAAGAATAGTTTCTGGAGCAAGAATTGTTTCTGGGCGGGGGGGAAGAATAATTATAGGACAAGGTGCTTGTAATCCCGCCACTTTGGGAGGCTGAGACAGGAGGATTACTTGAGCCTAGGAGTTCAAGACCAACCTGGTCAACAAATCAAGACCCTGCCTCTACAAAAAATTTAAAAATTAGCTGGGTAGGGTGGTGTGCACCTGTGGTTTCAGCTACTCGGGAGGCTGAAGTGGGAGGATCACTTGAGCCCAGGAGTTCAAGGCTACAGTGACCCCATGATCACACCACTGGACTCTAGCCAGGGCAACAGAGCGATTCCTTGTCTCTTTAAAAAAAAAATAGTTATAGAACAATTCAGGTTTTGTTTTTCATCTTGAGTTAGTTTTTGGTAGGACCTAGGAAAGGGCAGATGTCTTCAGGAGTTCATTTGATCCTTTACATTGTGAATGAGTGAGCAGAGAAAGATGAGCAAACAGGCCAATTTGAGATTTTTTTTTTTTTTTTTTGAGACGGAGTCTTGCTCTGTCGCCCAGGCTGGAGTGCAGTGGTGTGATCTCTGCTCACTGCAAGCTCCACCTCCCGGGTTCAGGCCATTCTCCTGCCTCAGCCTCCCGAATAGCTGGGACTACAGGCGCCTGCAACCACGCCCGGCTAATTTTTTGTATTTTTAGTAGAGACGGGGTTTCACCATGTTAGCCAGGATGGTCTCGATCTCTTGACCTCGTGATCCGCCCGCCTCGGCCCCCGAAAGTGCTGGGATTACAGGCGTGAGCCACTGCGCCCGGCCCCCAATTTGAGATCAAGGGAGAGCTTTTTTTCACTGGCAAGTTTGCAGTTACCCCTTTTTACCACTAGAGGGTAGTGCCTAACAGAGCTTATAACTGCGCATGTTCAAAGGCTGATGAAAAAATAAAATTCAATTTTATGATGATATTTATTAAAATGTAATTCTATCTACATGATCTTGTAATATTCATTTAGATACTATAAATGATTATATCATAAAATGCATTAAATATGTTTATGAAATAATAAGTTTTGTAAAAGGTTTGTAGACTAGTAAAATCATGAAAAATCTGACAGGTTTTCAAAAATGTTCCTAAGATTGTGGTTAGAAACTAGAGAATTAATATGCAATAGACCCTTATCTCAGAATTACTTGGAATTGAGGATAATTTTGTTAATCAGGGCCCCCAATGGGCTAGAATCTTTAACACATCATATTGTGCTTACTTTTCCTAGCACGAACAAGGCTCAGTTATGATGTTTGAGCACCTTATTAATTCTAATGGAATCAAGCCTGTCATGGAACAATATGGTCTCATCCCTGAAGAAGATATTTGCTTTATCAAGGAACAAATTGTAGGACCACTTGAATCACCTGTCAAAGATTTATTGGTAAGTTTATGTACAACTTAATTTTGACTGGTGCTTTTCATCTAGCCTTTTCATGATTCCTTCTGAGTTATACATTTGGCTATTTTAGAGGCTAAATGATAAAATATGAGTTCTATGTTTCTGCTGTTTAATGCAAAAAATAAAAGGCTTATATTTTTTTCTGGCTCTCAACTGAATTAGTTAGAAGTTACTTCCCCAAAATATATATACAGAAATTCTTTTTTGAGACAGGGTCTTACTCTGTCACACAGGCTGGAGTGCAGTGGCGCAATCTCAGCTCACAAAAGTTGTTGGTTTTGGGAAATGTAATAGCGTTAAGATCTTTTCAGTGGCACAAGAAAATGTGGTAACAATAGGGTATCATATACCTTAGCATTTATTTTCCCTTTCTACTAGTTTTGAAATGAAGTGGAAGAAGGAAAGAATAGAACCTTCTAGTTTATCTCATATTCCCAGTCAGGTATCTGTTTATAATTTACAGATTAATAAAATTGCTTTGCTTTGTTTATAAATAGATTTGGTGCCTATCCTAAAACTTCCAGTGGGTTTTCTTGCCTTCCAGTGGCCGTATAAAGGGCGTCCTGAAAACAAAAGCTTCCTTTATGAGATAGTGTCTAATAAAAGAAATGGCATTGATGTGGACAAATGGGATTATTTTGCCAGGTATGCACTGAACACTTCTGAAAAGTTGGCTAAAATAGTTATATAAATTTAGTATTACTATTTAAGGTACAGCTTCCTTGTTGAAAAATTTCATCTCTCTGCTTTGGAATCCTTCTAGGGACTGCCATCATCTTGGAATCCAAAATAATTTTGATTACAAGCGCTTTATTAAGTTTGCCCGTGTCTGTGAAGTAGACAATGAGTTGCATATTTGTGCTAGAGATAAGGTAAGCTGTGCCACAGGAGGCAATAAGAAGAATGTTGTTCCTGGTCTGAAATTTGGAAATAACCATTTAACAATTTGGAATAATTGGTAAATCGTCAGTCTCTTTACTTAATTCCTAGGATTTGTAAATATCTTTAGTCTCTTTCCTCCTACTGCGTTATTAAATAATAATAAAACTAAAATGGACATTTATTAAGTTTTGAGTTAGACACTGGTTTGGGGTTTTTTTTGTTTGTTTGGTTGCATTTTTTTTGAAATAGGATCTCACTGTGTTGCCCAGGCTAGTCTTGAACTCTTGAGCTCAAGTGATCCTCCCTCCTCAGCCTCCCAAGTAGCTGGGACTACAGGTGCACACTATCATGCCTGGCTTGTATGAGGCATCATTTTAAGTGCTTTGGATGGATCAACTCATTCCGTATAACCCTGTGAGATAGATACTATTATTCCATTCGACAGGCGAGCAAATTAAGGCACAGAGAAGGCATCTAATTAACAAGTGGTAGAGTTGGAATTTCAACCCAAAAAGTTTGGTTCCAGAGTCTTTTTGTTTTTGTTTTTTTGTTTTGTTTTGTTTTGTTTTGAGACGAAGTCTCGCTCTGTCACCCCAGGCTAGAGTGCAGTGGCATGATCTTGGCTCACTGCAAGCTCCACCTCTCGGGTTCACGCCATTCTCCTGCCTCAGCCTCCCTAGTAGCTGGGACTACAGGTGCTCGCCACTATGTCCGGCTAATTTTTTTTTGTATTTTTAGTAGAGACGGGGTTTCACCGTGTTAGCCAGGATGGTCTCAATCTCTTGACCTCGTGATCCGCCTGCCTCGGCCTCCTAAAGTGCTGGGATTACAGGCGTGAGCCACCGTGCCCGGCCCAGAGTCTCATTTTTAATCACTGTATTAGTGTTGAAAAATTTTATACAGTTGACACCTGAACAAAATGGTGTTTAGGGGTGCTGCCCCCTCTCCTAGTTGAAAATCTTGTATAACTTTTCTTTTTTTTTTTTGGAGACGGAGTCTCCCTCTGTTGCCTAGGCTGGGGTGCAGTGGCACGATCTCGGCTCACTGTAAGCTCTGCCTCCTGGGTTCAAGTGATTCTTCTGCCTCAGCCTCATGCCTAGCTAGGTTTACAGGTGCATGCTACCACACCCAGCTAATTTTTGTCTTTTTAGTAGAAATGGGGTTTCACCACGTTGGCCAGGCTGGTCTTGAACTCCTGACCTCAAGTGATCCACCCGCTTCGGCCTCCCAAAGTGCTGGGATTATAGGTGTGAGCCACTGTACCTGGCCTGCATATAACTTTTGACTTCCCAAAAACTTAACTAAATAGCCTCCTGTTGACCAGAAGCCTTATTGATAACCTTAATGGTCAGTTACACACATTTTGTATGTTTTTTTGTTTTTTGTTTTCTTTCCAGATAGGGTCTTGCTCTGTCACTCAGGCTGGAGTACAGTGGCACTATCATAGTGCACTGTAGCCTTGACTTCCTGGGCTCAACTGATCCTTCCTCCTCTGCCTCCCGAGTAGCTGGGACTATAAGCCTATGCTTGGCTAATTCTGAAATTTATTTTATAGAGGTGGGGTTTCACTGTGTTGCCCAGGCTGGTCTCAAACTCCTGGGCTCAAGCAACCCACCCACCTCAGCCTCCTAAAGTACTATGATTATAGGTGTGAGCCACTGCACCCAGCCTATTTTGAATGTTACATGTATCATATACTATATTCTTTTTTTTTGGGATACAGGATCTTACTCTGTCACCCAGATTGGAGTGTAGTGGTGCGATCTCAGATCCCTGCAACTTCCACTTTCCCAGCTCAAGCAAATCTCCCACTTAAGCTTCCCGAGTAGCTGGGACCACAGGCACATGCCACTATACCGGGCTAATTTTTCTATTTTTTTTGTAGAGACAGGGTTTCGCTATGTTCCCCAGGCTGGTCTTGAACTTCTGAACTCAAGCGACTTGCTCTCCTTTGCTTCCCAAAGTGCTGGTATTACATGTGTGAGCCACCACGCCCCATCTACTGTATTCTTACAATAAAGTAAGCTAGAGAAAATGTTACTAAGAAAATCATAAGGCAAGGCCAGGCGCGGTGGCTCATGCCTGTATTCCCAGCACTTTGGGAGGCCAAGGTGGGCAGATCACCTGAGGTTAGGAGTTTAGACCAGCCTGGCCAACCTGGGCAACATGGTGAAACTCCGTCTCTACTCAAAATACAAAAATTAGCTGGGCACAGTGGCAAGTGCCTGTAATCCCAGCTACTTGGGAGGCTGAGGCAGAAAAATCACTTGAACCCGGGAGGCAGAGGTTATGGTAAGTCGAGATTGCGCCACTGCACTCCAGCCTGGGCGACAGAGCAAGGCTCCACCTCAAAAAAAAAAAAAAAACACAAAAAGAAATTCATAAGGCAGAGAAAATTTATTTACTATTCATTAAGTGGAAGTGGATCATCATAAAGGTCTTCATCCTCATCATCTTCGCATTAAGTAGGCTCAGGAAGAGGAGGGGTTGGTCTTACTGTCTCAGAGGTGGCAGCGGGGCAAGAAAATCTGTATAAGTGAACTCTTACAGTTCAAACATGTGTTGTTAAAGGTCAACTATAGTTAAACAACTGAAATCACTAGGTCCCTGTTAGATGGCAGTCGTGTAATCAAAAAGTAGTATAGTACTATACTATAGAAAGTCAAGAAGGGCTAGGCGTGGTGGTTCATACCTGTAATCCCACTACTTCGCGAGGCCGAAGTGTGCAAATCTCTTGGGCTTACGAGTTTGAGACTATCCTGGCCAACGTGTTGAAACCCTGTCTCTACTGAAAATACAAAAATTAGCCAGGCATGGTAGCATACACCTGTAATCCCAGCTACTCAGGAGGGTGAGGTACAAGAATC
The DNA here is from genome assembly GCF_009828535.3 of Hylobates moloch. NCBI lineage: Eukaryota > Metazoa > Chordata > Mammalia > Primates > Hylobatidae > Hylobates > Hylobates moloch. The sequence continues at coordinate 23,825,009 of NW_026652296.1, forward strand.
GCTTGAACCTGCAAGGTGGAGGTTGCAGTGAGCCAAGATTGTGTGCCACTTCATTCCAACCTGGGTGACAGACCGAGACTGTCTAAAAAAAAAAAAAAAAGTCAAGAATGAAGAACATAAGAATAGTAATACCTATTTCCTAGAGTTATTGGAAGGATTAAAATATATATTTAATTTAAGGTACCTAAAACAGAACCTGTCACAGAGTTTGAGCATGTGATAGATTTTAGGGTTGTTTTTTTTTTTTTCTTTGAGATGGAGTCTTGCTCTGTTGCCCAGGCTGGAGTGCAATGGCGTGATCTCAGCTCACTGCAACCTCCGCCTCCTGGGTTCAAGCGATTCTTCCACCTCAGCCTCCCTAGTAGCTGGGATTACAGGCACCCGCCATCATGCCCGGCTAATTTTTGTATTTTTGTAGAGACAGGGTTTCACCATGTTGGCCAGGCTGGTCTTGAACTCCTGACCTCAGGTGATCTGCCCACCTTGGCCTCCCAAAGTGCTGGGGTTACAGGCATGAGCCATCGCACCTGGCCTAGTTTATTAAGAATGAAAGTTCTTGGCCGGGCACGGTGGCTCACGCCTGTAATCCCAGCACTTTGGGAGGCCGAGGCGGGCAGATCACGAGGTCAGGAGATCAAGACCATTCTGGCTAACACAGTAAAACCCCGTCTCTACTAAAAATACAGAAAATTAGCTGGGCTTGGCCGCGGGCGCCTGTAGTCCCAGCTACTCGGGAGGCTGAGGTGGGAGAATGGTGTGAACCCAGGAGGCAAAGCTTGCAGTGAGCCGAGATGGTGCCACTACACTCCAGCCTGGACAACAGAGCGAGACTCCATCTCAAAAAAAAAAAAAAAAGAATGATAGTTCTTGCAATGAAAGACTTGTACTCCAGCCTGGGCAACAGAGTGAGACTCCATCTCAAAAAAAAATAAAAAATAAAAAAAAAGCAAAGAATGAAAGTTAGCTGGGCACAGTGGCTGATGCATGTTATCCCAGCAAGGCTGAGGTGGGAAGATCACTTAAGACCAGCCTGAGCAACATAGCAAGATCTTGTCTTTAAAAAAAAAAAAAAAAGAATGAAAGTTGCAAGCCAATAAATGGCTTTACTAATCTGCCTCCTCATTTTTTAGTGGGGTCAAAGGTGTTAATGAAGAAGCCCTGATGCATAGCCCTCTTGTCTGCCACTATCTCTTTTCCTTCCTTGTCCTATATACTTGTCTGTAATAAGGTTAACATAATCTGATCCTATTAATATTTACTTCATGTTTTCCTGCAGGAAGTTGGAAATCTGTATGACATGTTCCACACTCGCAACTCTTTACACCGTAGAGCTTATCAACACAAAGTTGGCAACATTATTGATACAATGTAAGAAACTTGATTGTCATTTCCCTGTAAAATTTTCCTTGATACTTGGCTAGAGTATCATACTAGGCTCAACTAGACATTTCTAGATAAGTTCAAGTGAATATTAAGTGATTAAATTGAAAATGGTTTCCTTAAAGAAAAAAATCTAGCATAAAGTTAATTTAGTTGGAGGAAAAGGAGGGAAGTGGATAAAGGGGCAGATGAAGGGAAGAAGAGCTGGCTTAGGCCAGACGTGAAGCGGGAGTGCTGAGATCACTCAGGACCTCAGCACAGGTAGTCACTTACATACCATTTTCATCAGGAGAATGGGAGGTAGGACATGAATATTTAAATTCTGAGATTAATGACAAAAATTAACTTTAAGGATTAAGATTAATGTCTATTTGTATCCTGTCAAATATTTATCAAAATTAGTACCAAACAGTAAAACCAGCAGGAATTTTACCTCTTCCTGACCCAGTCAGAACCATAGCAGAAAACTGTGCAGCCAGGTCTCTCCGTGACTCAAAGATTCCATGAGGAGTTATCAAACACTGGGTGTGAGTCAAGTTACTTCTTCCATGTCGCTAAAATAGCCTTAAATTGATTAACTTTTCATGTTCTTTTTCACATTTGTGTTGAGGAAGTATATCTTCATTCCTATTTTTACCTATCCTTTGTCATGAGCAGATTACTTGGAATACATTTTCCTATTTGTATGTTAATACTTTGGTAAGAGTTTTTGTTGTTGTTGTTGTTGTTGTTGTTGTTTTGTAATTCAGAGAGATCTAGTTTCAAAGCCTGGCACTGTTTCTTCCTAACTTGGTTGAATCAAAATTTACTTCATTTCTGCATCTATGAAATGAGGGCTGAATACACCTACCTTATTGTTGGGAAGATTAAATAAGATGGTGAATGCAAAGCCCTGCCGCAGTGCCTGGAACACAGTAAACACGGCAGCTCCCAGCTCACCAAGCACAAATTTAGTACAGTGGAGAAGCAGTTGTCTTTAGAACATTGTGCCTCATTATTTTATTTCCCTAAAGTAGAAAGATTTCCTTAAGTAAGACGTAAGGCAAATATTCAAAATTTCTCATAAACATAAATTTTTGCAAAATGATTTTTAGGATTACAGATGCTTTCCTCAAAGCAGATGACTACATAGAGATTACAGGTGCTGGAGGAAAAAAGTATCACATTTCTACAGCAATTGACGACATGGAAGCCTATACTAAACTGACAGGTAAGAAGTAACAGGTAACATAGATGGTCCATCTCAGATAAACTGTAAGATGTCCCTGAATTGCCAGTGAGTTATTTTTCTTTTTCATTTTTCAAAATAATTATTTAATTTTAAAAAAATAAAGAAAAGGTCTCACTATATTGCCCAGGCTTCTCTCAAATTCCTGCGCTCAAGCAATCTTCCTGCCTTGACCTCCCAAAGTGCTAGGATTACAGGTGTGACCCACTGTACACAGCCTAAGGAAGGATTTTAGCTTCCCAAGTAATTGTCTCCTTTTGAATTTGAGTTTTATTTCTGTCTTGTACTGATAAAGTGACCTCGATAAAGGGATTTGACCTATCTGAATCTTTCATCTATAAAATGAGGGTAATGATACCTAGCATATAGTTTTGTTGTGATGTTTAAATGAGGCATGGCACCTAGTATAGACTTGATACATAAGTACTCAATATACATTATTTAACTTTTGTTTGTTTGTTTGTTTGTTTTTTGGAGATGGAGTCTCGCTCTGTAACTTAGGCTGGAGTGCACTGGTGCAGTCTTGGCTCACTGCAACCTCCACCTCTTGGGTTTCAGCAATTCTCCTGCCTCAGTCTCCTGGGTAGCTGGGATTATACGCATGCTCCATCATGCCCAGCTAATTTTTGTATTTTTAGTAGAGACAGGGTTTTACCATATTGGCCAGGCTCTTCTCAAACTCCTAACCTCATGTTATCCACCCACCTCCATCTCCCAGAGTGCTAGGATTACAGACGTGAGCTACTACGCCCGGCCCATTATTTAACTTTTAAATTTAATTTTTATTTATTTATTTATTTTCAGACAAGATTTTATTCTGTCATCCAGGCTGGAGTGCAGTGGTGCCATCACAGCTTATTGCAGCCTCAACCTCCGGGGCTCAAGTAATCCTCTTGCCTCAGCCTCAGCCAAGTAGCTGACTTGGCTACTTGGGACTATAGGCATGTGCCACCACACCTGGGCAATTTTTTTTTTTTTTTGAGATGGAGTCTCGCTGTGTTGCCCAGGCTGGAGTGCAGTGGCATGATCTCAGCTCACTGCAAGCTCCGCCTCCCAGGTTCACACCATTCTCCTGCCTCAGCCTCCCGAGTAGCTGGGACTACAGGCGCCCGCCACCACACCCAGCTAATTTTTGTCTTTTTAGTAGAGACGGGGTTTCACCTTCTTAACCAGGATGGTCTCGATCTCCTGACCTCATGATCCGCCCATCTCGGCCTCTGAAAGTGCTGGGATTACAGGCGTGAGCCACTGCCCAGCCACACCTGGGTAATTTTTTTAATTTTTGTAGAGACAGGGTCCCATTATGTTGCCCAGACTTGTCATTATTTAACTCATACCTGGACTAATATTGAACACCAAAAAACTGACTTGGCCATTTAACATTATTTTCATTATAAAAACATAAGATGCCAGGAACATCTGTCCACACTTCTACAGAAACAAAATCTGCAGCTTAGTATGGAAAGGAGGAAAGAGAGGTAAAGGGTAAAGGTGCCACCGCTGGTTCTTTTTTTTTTTTTTTGGGACAGAGTTTTGCTCTTGTAGCCCAGGCTGTAACGCAATGGCATGATCTCGGCTCACTGCAACCTCCACCTCCTGGGTTCAAGTGATTCTCCTGCCTCAGCCTCCTGAATACTGGGATTACAGGCACCCACCACCACGCCCAGCTAATTTTTTTGTATTTTTACTAGAGACGGGGTTTCACCATGTCAGCCAGGCTGGTCTAGAACTCCTGATCTCAGATGATCCATCCGCCTCGGCCTCCCAAAGTGCTGGGATTACAGGCATGAGCCACCGCGCCCAGCCACAGCTGGTTTAATGTGGGAAAGTATTGACTGAGATAAAGCAAAAGAAGTAGAACAAAAAGTGTACACCAGTCAGAGTTCTTAGTTACAAATTATGAAACTGTTTAACTAAAAATAAAATTGGGCAGGGCACGGTGGCTTACGCCTGTAATCCCAGCACTTCGGGAGGCCAAGGCAGGCAGATTACCTGAGGTCAAGAGTTCGAGACCATCCTGTCCAAAATTGTAAAACCCCGTCTCTACTAAAAATACAAAAATTAGCCAGGCGTGGTGGCGCACACCTGTAGTCTCAGCTACTCAGGAGACTAAGGCAGGAGAATCGCTTGAACCCAGGATGCAGAAGTTGCGGTGAGCCGAGATCACACCACTGTGCTCCAACCTAGGCAACAGAGCAAGATTCTGTCTCAAAAAATGAATAAATAAATACATAAAAAATAAAAATAAAATTGGAAAGCAATCACGTAGCTTACAGAATCCGTGGAAAGGCTGGAGGCTCTGAAAATGGAGAAAAACAACAGCAGCCAAGTGACCTAAGACACAGCCAAATCACTCTACCGTAGCCTCCTGCCGAGAGTGCTGCTGTTCTACCACAGCTGGATTCTATGTGCTGCACACTGACAGAATGAAACCTAAACTAGCTCCTCCTAAACTGTCTTTGAAGAACCAGTTTTTTAAATTACCAACCCTTTGCAGATTGATATTTCTGTAAAGTATGATAAAAATGAATTACTAGAAAAATGAAATGGGGGGAAAAGGCATGTAAAATACAAGCCCAAATTTTTATTATTCAACTTGACAGACTTCACATTACCTTTCAATAAATTCAATCAAAAGATACATAATAGGCCGGACAAGGTGGCTCATGCCTATAATCCCAGCACTCTAGGGTAGACCAAGGCAGTTGGATCACTTGAGCCCAGGAGTTTGAGACCAGCCTGGGCAACATGGTGAAACCCTGTTTCTATAAAAATTTTAAAATTAGCCGTGATGGTGTGTGCCTGTAGTCCCAGCTACTCAGGATGCTGAGGTTGGGGGGGATCACTGGAGCCCAGGAGGTGGGGGTTGCAGTGAGCCAAGATTGCACCACTGCAGTCCAACCTGGGTAACAGAGCGAGACCCTGTATCAAATAATAATAATAGAGAAAAAAATTAAAAAATTAAATTACAAGAACTATATACATTGTTCTTTAAAAATATACATGTAAGGCTAGGCAGGGTGGCTCACGCCTATAATCCCAACACTTTGGGAGGCTGAGGCAGGTGGATCACTTGAGGTCAGGAGTTCAAGACCAGCCTGACCAACATGGTAAAACCCTGTCTCTACTAACAATACAAAATATTAGCTAGGCGTGGTGGCGGGTGCCTGTAGTCCCAGCTACTTGGAGACTGAGGCACGAGAATCACTTGAACCCAGGAGGCAGAGGTTGCAATGAGCTGAGATCGCACCACTGCATTCCAGCCTGGATGACAGAGCAAGACTCCGTCTCAAAAATAAAATAAATAAATAAGTAAAATAGCCGGGCGCGGTGGCTCACGCTTGTAATCCCAGCACTTTGGGAGGCCGAGGCGGGCGGATCACGAGGTCAGGAGATCGAGACCATGGTGAAACCCCGTCTCTACTAAAAAAATACAAAAAATTAGCCGGGCGCGGTGGCGGGCGCCTGTAGTCCCAGCTATTCGGAGGCTGAGGCAGGAGAATGGCGTGAACCCGGGAGGCGGAGCTTGCAGTGAGCCGAGATTGCGCCACTGCACTCCAGCCTGGGCGACAGAGCGAGACTCTGTCTCAAAAAAAAAAAAAATAAAATAAAATAAAATAAAAAAAAAAATAAAATAAATAAGTAAAATAAAAGTAAAAAAAAAAATTGAACAAGCTGAGGATATTTACTTTTAATTTTCATTCATAATCAAGTGATGCCATATTTTAAAAAGTCAGCCGGGCACGGTGGCTCACGCCTGTAATCCCAGCACTTTGGGAGGCCGAAGTGGGCAGATACGAGGTCAGGAGTTTGAGACCAGCCTGGTGCCTGCAATCCCAGCTACTCTGGAGGCTGAGGCAGGAGAATCATTTGAACCCAGGAGGCGGAGGTTGCAGTGAGCCGAGCTCGCACCATTGCACTCCAGCCTGGGCAACAGGGTGAGACTCTGTCTCAAAAAAAAAAGAGTCATCTTTATCCAGGTGTGGTGGCATGTGCCTTTAGTCCCAGCTGTTCAGGAGACTGAGGCAGGAAGATTAATTTTTTCAAATTATATTTACATTTAAACTAGCTTTTGGTTTAGCTGGGCATGGTGGCATGTGCCTGCAGTCCCAGTTACTCAGGAGGCTGAGGCATGAGGATCGCCTGAGCCCAGGAGGTCAAGGATGCAGTGAGCCATGATCACGTGCCACTTCACTCCAGCCTGACAACAGAGCAAGACCCTGTCTCAAAAACAAAACAAAACAAAATTTAGCCAGGCATGGTGGTGTATGTCTGTAGTCCCAGCTACTCAAGGGCTAAGGCAGGAGGATTGCTTGAGCACAGGACTTTGATGCTGCAGTGAACTACGATCGCGCCACTGCACTTCAGCCTAGGCCACAGAACCTGACCTTGTCTCCTTAAAAAAAAAAAAAAAAAGGCCAGGTGCAGTGGCTCATGCCTGGAATCCCAGCACTTTGGGAGGCTGAGGTGGGCGGATCACTTGAGGCCAGGAGTTCGAGACTAGCCTGGCCAACATGGGGAAACCCAATCTCTACTGAAAATACACAAATTAGCTGGGCATGGTGGCATGTACCTGTAGTCCCAGCTACTCAGGAGGCTGAGGCACGAGAATCACTTGAACCTGGGAGGCAGAGGTTGCAGTGAGCCAAGATCACGCTACTGCACTCCAGCCTGGGTGACAAAGCAAGACTCTGTCTCAAAAAAAAAAAAAAAAATTGCATAGAGAGATATATATGGAGAAAGTGCATGCAGAAAAACGTTAACAATTGTTGAATTTAAGTGAAGGATATTTTATTTTGAAATTTTTCAAAATAAAAATTGGGAGAAAATGAAAGAAAGGAAAAACATTTCTTCTACTCTCATCATCGAATGGGACATTTAAAAAATCATTGTTTTATTATTATAGAAATTTACAAAGCCATGTACCTGTCACTTAGCTTCAACAGTTATCAACACATGGCAGTTTTGCTTCATGTCCTCATCTACCCACTCTTGTCAAACACTGGACTATTTTGAAGCAGATCCTAGACATAATTTTCCTTGTAAATACTTCAGGACCGTTCTCTTTTTTTAATTTTTTTTTTTAGATAGTGTCACTCTGTCACCCAGGTGGGAGTGCAGTGGCGCCATCTCGGCTCACTGCAACTTCCACCTCCGGGGTTCAAGCGATTCTCCTGCCTCAGCCTCCTGAGTAGTTGGGACCACAGGCATGCGCCACCATGCCCGGCTAATTTTTGTATTTTTGGTAGAGGCAGGGTTTTGCCATGTTGGCCAGGCTGGTCTCGAGCTCCTGACCTCAGGTGATCCACCTGCCTTGGCCTCCCAAATTGCTAGGATCCCACAGGTGTGAGCCACAACGCCTAGCCACCATTCATTTTTAAAGACAAAATAAAACATGTCAACAATAAATCCATACACCTTTATGTGCCCATCACCCAGCTCAGCAATCATCAACTCCAATGCAGTCTTATTTCTCTCTGTCCTTCCCCACTCTCTGGATTACCTGGAAGTAAATCCAAGACATTGACAGGAACTTTTTTTTTTTTTTGAGACGGAGTCTCGCTCTTGTTGCCCAGGCTTGAGTGCAGTGGCACAGTCTTGGCTCACTGTAACCTCCACTTTCCAGGCTCAAGCAATTCTCCTGCCTCAGCCTCCTGAGAAGCTGGGATTACAGGCGCCCGCCACTACACCCACCTAATTTTTTTGTATTGTTAGTAGAGACAGGGTTTCACCATGTTGGACAGGCTGGTCTTGAACTCCTTACCTCAAGTGATCTGCCCACCTCGGACTCTCAAAGTACTGGGATTGCAGGCATGAGCCACTGTGACTGGCTGACTGGAACAGTTTTAAAAGGTTTTTTCACTTAAGTCTTTTAAAAAATTTTCTCATATTGCTAAAATAATAATGTACCTACATTTGTGAACTGCCTGTTAAGATCATTTCAGTAGAATAGCACTATATAATTCTTTAACTCTGTGTTTTTATTTTAATATAACTGAAATGTCATCAAATTGGCAGATAACATTTTTCTGGAGATTTTATACTCTACTGATCCCAAATTGAAAGATGCACGAGAGATTTTAAAACAAATTGAATACCGTAATCTATTCAAGTACGTGGGTGAGACCCAGCCAACGGGACAAGTAAAGATTAAAAGGGTGAGTTATCAGGCATCTTTCCATTAGTGAAAGGTTATCTCTGTCCTCCAAGAGGAAACCACTAACCTATCATGATACTATGACTCTGTACTAAGTACTTTACATTTATTCTCATTTAATCTTCACAGCAGTGCAGGGGTCTTAGGCCTGTTTTACAGATAGAGAAACTGAGGCTTCACTGAGCTTAAATAACTTGCTCATGAAAGCATATTTAGCTAGGATTCAAAAGCCAGGTCTAACTTAACTCCAAATCTTTGCTCTCATCCAGGAAGTGAGAGTGGGTCTCCAATTTTGGCTAGATTCAAGCATGAGAAAATGAATATAAGGGAAAGGAACCTCAAAAGAAAGTGCCTGCATGAGCTTCACTGAGGCTGTGGTGACCTGTTGTAATAACTTGGTTCCTTCACAGGATATCAGTCTCCCAGATGGCACATACCTGTCTTCTTTAGCTCAAATATCTATTTTCACCTCCTACTTGTTGAAGAGTTTTCTCTTTGCCAGAAAGCCATAACACAAGTCATACTTATAACCACATCCTACCTCAAAATTTCTTGGGTTGTAGTTTACTTCCTCTTGTTGTACTAATAGGTTAATGTCACTTTTTTTTTCAAAATGTGAATTTTGTTTGTTTTTAGACAGAGTCTCGCTCTGTTGCCCGGGCTAGAGTGCAGTGGCACGATCTTAGCTCACTGCATCCTCCACCTCCTGGATTCAAGCAATTCTCCTGCCTCAGCCTCCCGAGTAGTTGGGATTACAGGCACCCGCCACCACGCCCAGCTAATTTTTGTATTTTTAGTAGAGACGGGGTTTCACCATGTTGGTCAGGCTGGTCTCGAACTCCCGACCGCATGATCCGCCCACCTGGGCCTCCCAAAGTGCTGGGATTATAGACGTGAGCCACTGCGCCTGGCCACTTTTTACAATTTTTTACAAAAATTGCTCTATTTGTTTAACGAGTGACATTGGTAGGAGCTATATTTGTTAAGGATATCTCTAATCGTTTTTCTTAGTTAGGTGCCATTTTCATAAGGAGAACCTGTTTGTGGCTCGAAGACTTGAAGAAAGATGGATTCTAACATGGGGAGTCTTGTGTTTTCCAGGAGGACTATGAATCTCTTCCAAAAGAGGTTGCCAATGCTAAACCCAAAGAATTGCTAGAAGTGAAACTGAAGGCTGAAGATTTTATAGTGGATGTAAGTAATTAGCCCAGTAATAAACTGAGTGAATACTTTTTTAAAGATAAAGCACTCACCATTATAAAAGTAGTACATGTTCATTTTAACAAATTAGAAAAATAAAGATAAAAGGAAGGAAGTCATCTGTGCCCTCACAAAGAGAACCAATATTAACCACAAAAGCATTTTATTCGTGATGTTTTGCCATTATTTTTAATGTAATTGTGGTCATGTGATTACATTGTCTATATTAATTAAAAAATTTTAATTACACAAGTAATACATTTTAATTTTTTTTATTGCCTGCATACAAACAGAGGAAAAAGTTGTGGGGCCAGGCACAGTGGCTCATGCCTGTAATCCCAGAACTTTGGGAGGCAGAGGTGGGTGGATCGCCTGAGTCAGGAGTTCAAAACCAGCCTGGCCAACAAGGCAAAACCCCGTTTCTAGTAAAAATACAAAAAAATTAGCCGGGCTTGGTGGTTTGTGCCTGTAGTCCCAGCTACTCGGGAGGCTGAGGCAGGAGGATTGCTTGAACCCAGGAGGCAGAGGTTGCAGTGAGCCGAGATCACACCACTGCACTCCAGCCTGGGCAGCAGAGTAAGACTCTGTCTCCAAAAAAAAAAAAAGAAAAAGAAAAAAAAAAAGAGCTGGGCACAGTGGCTCATGCCTGTAATCCTAGCATTTTGGGAAGCCGAGGCAGGTCAATTACAAAGTCAGGAGATTGAGACCATCCTGGCCAACATGGTGAAACCCCCATCACTACTAAAAATACAAAAATTAGCTGGGTGTAGTGGTGTGTGCCTGTGGTCTCAGCTACTCAGGAGGCTGAGGCAGGAGAATCGCTTGAACCTGGGAGGTGGAGGTTGCAGTGAGCCGAGATCGTGCCACTGCACTCCAGCCTGGGCAACAGAGCGAGACAGCACTGCACCTCAGGACAATAGTCTCAGCAGATTACACGCTGGACCTTATCAACATTCAAAAGTGCCCTCCCTGTAAAATCACTAGTTTAGGCATACTTTTCTCTGTCCACAATCCCCTTTCCTCCTCATCCACATTTTCCTAGCTCATCAGGCCCTCTAGTTTATTGTGTCCTCACTTTCTTCGAGCTTGTCAGTGGCCTTCTATCTTCATTTCTCTCCACATGTAGGCCGAGTGCGTGGCTCACGCCTATAATCCCAGCACTTTGGGAGGCCAAGGCGGGTGAATCACTTGAAGTCAGGAGGTTGAGACCGTCCTGCCAAACATGGCGAAACCCCATCTCTACTAAAAATACAAAAAATCAGCCAGGCGTGGTGGCGCGTGCCTGTAATCCCAGTTACTTGGGAAGCTGAGGCAGGAGAATTGCTTGAACCCAGAAAGCAGAGGTTGCGGTGAGCCGAGATCACAGCACTGTACTCCAGCCTGGGCGACAGAGTGAGACTCCATCTCAAAAAAAAAAAGTATCTTAGATGACGTGATACAGTAATTCACTCATTTTCTGCAGTTACCCTCAACTCTCTTTTCCTTCTTTGCATCTACCTAGCAGAAGGCCAAACAACCTAGATGAATCAAATCTAAACATCTCCACACCCATACCTGAACACATAAATGCTCCTGCATACCGTCACTGTACAGGCATATCTATAAATTCCCGGTCACGAAACTAAGCTGGGCCTTCTGGCAGGCTTAGTGTGATTCTCCCAGTCTCTAATCATTTCAGTCCAGGCACGGTGGCTCACGCCTGCAATCCTAGCACTTTGGGAGGCCGAGGAGGACAGATCACCTGAGGTCAGGAGTTCGAGACCAGCCTGGCCAACATGGAGAAACCCCGTCTCTACTAAAAATACAAAAATTAGCCAGGGATGGTGGTGGATGCTTATAAATCTCAGCTACTCAAGGAGGCTGAGGCAGGACAATCACTTGAACCTGGGAGGCGGAGGTTGCAGTGAGCCCAGCCTGGGCAACAGAGCAAGACCCTCATCTCAAAAAATACTACTACTAATAATCATCATCATCATTTCAAACTGTCCTCCCTCCTCTCAGAACTCCAACCATGCTTCCCACCTCCAGCTGTATCCATCCTCATGGGTAACCCAACCTTTGGCTCCTATTTCCAAGATAAACTATAGGCCATTAGGTAGCAACTCCTTAGACCTTTCTCACCAAAGAAACAAGCCTTCCTCCATCTGCAACTGTATTCAGTATTCCCATTCTTATAGTGGGGAAACAGCTTTGTTCTTGTCAAAGGCTTAGGGTAATTCTACTTGTGTTCTAGAGAAGTGTTGTCCCATAGAACTTTCTGCAGTAACAGAGATATTCTTGGTCAGTGATGTCCCTTTCCATAGCCACTAGCTGCATGCGGCTGTTGAGTACTTGACATGTGGTTGCTGTAACTGAATAACTTCATTTTTTATTGTATTTAGTGTTAATTATTTATTTATTTTTTAGAGGCAAGGTCTCGCTCTGTTGCCCAGGCTGGAGTGCGGTGATGTAATCACAGCTCATTATAACCTCAAACTCCTGGGCTCAAGCGATCCTCCCACCTCAGCCTCCTGAGGCTGCTCAGCTAGGACTACAGACACGTGCCACCATGCCCAGCTAATTTTTAAGTTTTTTGTATAGATAGAGTCTCACCATGCTGTCTCAAACTCCTGGCCTCAAGCAATCTTGCTGCCTTAGCCTCCTAAAGTGCTGGGATTATAGGCATGAGCCACTGCACCTAGCCAATGTTAGTTTAAACTTTTGTTTATCTTGAGACAGGGTCTCTCTCTGTGCCCCAGGCTGAAGTGCAGTGGCATGATCATGGCTTGCTGCAGCAAAGCCCCATCTGTACCAAAAATACAAAAATTATCCAGGTGTGGTGATGCACGCCTGTAGTCCCAGCTACTCGGAGGCTGAGGTGGGAAGATCGCTTGAGCCCAGGAGGTGGAGGTTGCAGTGAGCTGAGATTGCACCACTGCACTCCAGCCTAGGTGACAGAGCAAGAGCCTATCTCAAGAAAATCATGAACACCACACTGCTTTTCCCCTCTCCTCTTTTTCAGGGTCAGACTCATCTTCCCTTACCTTTCTAAGGCACCAAATTCCTCTCCAGGTACTTCTTTCTTGCTGTCTTTTTTTTCCTTTATGTTTTTATTTTATGTATTTTTTAAATTGACAAATGATAACTGTCTATTTTCATGGAGTACATAGTGTATATAAATGTCTGATGATCAGATCAGGGTAGTTAGCATATACATCATCTCAAACATTTATTATTTCTCTGTGTTGGGAACATTCAATATTTTCCTTCAAGCTATTTAAAACTATCTAATAGGCTGGGCACAGTGGCTCATGTCTGTAATCCCAGCGCTTTGGGAGGCCGAGGCGGGCAGATCACAAGGTCAGGAGATCGAGACCATCCTGGCCAACATGGTGAAACCCTGTCTCTACTAAAATTCAAAAAAAAAAAAAATTAGCCAGGCATGATGGCACATGCCTGTCATCCTAGCTACTTGGGAGGCTGAGGCAGGAAAATCGCACGAACCCAGGAGGCGGAGGTTGCAGTGAGCCGAGATCGAGCCACTGCATTCCAGCCTGGTGACAGACTCCATATAAAAAAAAAACAAAAAAACTATGTAATAGATTACTGTTAACTAGGCTGGCCATGGTGGCTCATGCCTGTAATCCCAGCACTTTGGGAGGCTGAGGCGGGTGGATCACTTGAGGCCAGAAGTTTGAGACCAGCCTGGTCAACATGGTGAAACCCCGTCTCTACTAAAAATACAAAAATTAGCTGGGTGTGGTAGTGCACACCTGTAATCCCAGCTACTTAGGAGGCTGAGGCAGGAGAATCACTTGAACCCGGGAGGCAGAGGTTGCAGTGTGCCGAGATTGTGTCACTGCAGTCCAGCCTGGGCAACAGAGCAAGGCTCTGTGTCAAAAAAAAGGAAATTACTGTTAACTATAGTCGTAGTCATCCTACAGTACTATAGAGCCCGAGAACTTACTCCTCCTGTCTAGTTGTAATTTTGTTTTCTTTAACATCTTGCCTCGTCTGAACAGCCAAACTTCTAGGAGTTGCCTTCTCTTACATTTTTTTTTTTTTTTTTTTTGAGACGGAGTCTCACTGTGTCGCCCAGGCTGGAGTACAGTGGCACAATCTCGGCTCACTGCAACCTCCAGCTCCTGGGTTCAAGCGATTCTCCTGCCTCAGCCTCCTAAGTAGCTGGGACTACAGGCGCCCACCACCACATCTGGCTAATTTTTGTATTTTTAGTTGAGATGAGGTTTCACCATATTGGCCAGGCTGGTCTTGATATCCTGACCTTGTGATCCGCTGGCTTCGGCCTCCCAAAGTGCTGGAATTACAGGTGTGAGCCATCGCGCCTCTTACATTTTTGTTTCTCATTTTCTCCTGAACCTTTTTTTCTATTTCCATCACTATACTCTCTCCAGGATCACCACTGACTTCAGAGTTGCTAAATCTAGGAGACAGTTTCAGTCCTCTTTGCCTCTGAGCTGTTTCCTCTGCCTGCAATTCTTTTTCTTCCCACCTAAGCCTGTTTGTTTCTTGCTCACTTAGTAAAGTCACTTTCCCAGGAAAATGTTTCCGGTCATTCTCCGGGCACCCTAGGCTACATCAGGTAAGCTGTTAGAACATTTCAAAGCACACTTTGCTTTTCAACTGTGGTTGAATATATTTGTTGAACTTCAATCTAGAGCTGCCTGGTTTGTGGGGGCTAGGATTTTCTTTACTTATTTTTGGAGGCAGAGTCTCGCTCTGTTGCCTAGGCTGGAGTGCAGAGGCGTGATCTCAACTCACTGCAACCTCTGCCGCCACGTTCAAGCAATTCTTGTGCCTCAGCCTCCCGAGTAGCTTGGACCACAGGTGCATAACACCACGTCTGGCTAATTTTTTTTTTTTTTTTTTTTTAGTATTTTTGGTAGAGACAGGGTTTCACCATGTTGACCAGGGTGGTCTCAAACTCCTGGTCTCAAGTGAGCCACTGTGTCTGGCCTGGGATTTTATTTTAAAGTGTCCTTGTTGTACCTCTAGTGTCTATCACATAGCAGGGATTGAGTTTACACCACACTTAGATCAAACACACAAGTGCTTTTTCCATTCTTCCCAGATTTCAATACCAAATCCCTAAGAGTGGTCACGAACCAGTTATTTTTATTCCACCATGAGTCACCTTATCAACATTCTTACTTCCAAATCCCCAGAAGGCTCTGTTCCATTTCTTTTTTTTTTTTTTTTTTTTTTTGAGTCAGAGTCTCACTCTGTCTCCAGGCTGGAGTGCAGTGGTGCGATCTCGGCTCACTGCAACCTCCACCTCCCAGGTTCAAGCAATTCTCCTGCCTCGTCTCCCGAGTAACTGGGGTTACAGGTGCATGCCACCACGCCCAGCTAATATTTGTACTTTTAGTAGAGGCGGGGTTTCACTATGTTGGCCAGGCTGGTCTCGAACTCCTGACCTCGTGATTCACCCCCCCCCCCCCGGCCTCCCAAAGTGCTAGGATTACAGGCGTGAGCTACTGCACCCGGCCTCTGTTCCATTTCCTGTTATGCTCCTACAGCCCTGAGTTCAGTTCTCCTGCTTGCTATATGATTACTTGTGAATTGCTTTTATTTAGGTTATCAACATGGATTATGGAATGCAAGAAAAGAATCCAATTGATCATGTTAGCTTCTATTGTAAGACTGACCCCAGCAGACCAATCAGGATTACTAAAAACCAGGTAACTACTTAGGCAAAACAAATATACTATAGTGGCATGTAGCAAATCTTTATAGTAAATTAGCATTTTATATGCAAATTAGGTTTTAAGGCATATCTTTACAATTAAAGTGGGTCTGGCACAGTAGCTCATACCTGTAATCCCAGCATTTTGGGAGGCTGAAGCAGGAGGATCACTTGAGACGAAGAGCTTAAGATCAGCCTGGCCAACAAAGCGAGACCCCATCTCTACAAAAAATAAAAAACTTAGGCATGGTAGCTCATGCCTGTAGTTCCAACTACTTAGGAGGCTGAGGTGGGAGGATCTCTTGAGCCTGGGAGGTCAAGGCTTCAGTGAGCTGTGATTGTGCCACTGCACTCCAGCCTGGGTGACAGGGAGACCTTGTCTCAAAAAAAAAGGAATAGTTAGGAGCCTAGGGACCAGCTGATATCTCCAATGTGTGAATTCAAGGTGATAGTGAAATCTCTTCATTTAAAAAAGGTTTCACAACTTCTGCCAGAGAAATTTGCAGAGCAGCTGATTCGAGTATATTGTAAGAAGATGGACAGAAACAGTTTGTATGCTGCAAAACAACATTTTGTTCAGTGGTGCGCAGACAGAAATTTCACCAAGCCACAGGTAGGTGGCCTGTTACTCACAAACTTTGCACAATTTTTTATTTTTAAGTAAAAACCAAAAGTAATTCTATCTGCTGGAAAGTTCCCATTTAAGTTATAGTCATTTGATTATGGTTTTGAAAATAAGGTCTTTCACTTTCTTTCCTTTTAAAATGTCTGAATCTGTGTCAGCCAGTGATTTCTTCCTACAGGAGTTGGGAATGGGTACTGTTTAGCATTATTGTCCTAATAATAAAAGATAAAAATGTGAACATGTAAATAATGCTTTCTAATGTTGTTCACCAGTGGCCCTGGAAGGTTATTCATAGTGTCTCCATCTTTCGGAGGTTACCAAAGCTGAGTAGTTAACTTGTTTAACATACAATTGATAATAGACTTCATGTTTCTAAACCTGGTTACTTCAGTATATTAGTTAACTATTTAAATTATCTAAATGTGAGTAGAGGGAAGAGGAGCCAAGCCACAGTTGCCAACCCTGTAGAGAAGGTTGTTAAAATTGTCTCTTACTGACCTACACGTGGTAGGTGTCTGCACAGAGAATGTAGCCAGTTGGCATTTATTGCATGAATGAATGAATATAATTGGCAGGCAGGAAAACAGTGCTTTACTGCCTAGTCTAGAACTCTCCCTCACACCTCCCTGTGTGTCAGGTGCTAAAGGGAACAAAGGATAGGGTGAGACATGAAAGTGTAGCTCAGGATGTCGGTGCTTTATCAAGTGCCACAAGGCATGATCCAGGTAAGATATCTGAGGATTCAGAGAGTTGGGAGATCTCTGGGAGAAGCCTGGTGAAGTGGCAGGATCTGCTAGATCTAGAAGGCAGGGCTGTGTTTGGATGAGTAGCAGGGAGAATGAAGGGTATATTTGGCAGCAGGAGGAGCACAAACAAAGGCATGAAGCTGGAATGAGCTGAGAGTGTTTAGGGGACCATGAGGAAACCTGTCTGTCCAGGGTAGAAAATTCTTTTTTTTTTTTAATTAATTCATTCATTCATTTTTTTGAGATGGAGTCTTGCTTTGTCACCCAGGCTGGAGTGCAGTGGCACGATCTTGGCTCACTGCAACCTCTGCCTCCTGGATTCAAGCGATTCCCCTGCCTCAGCCTCCTGAGTAGCTGGGATTACAGGCATGTGCCACAATGCCTGGCTAAATTTTTGTATTTTAGTAGAGATGGGGTTTCATTATGTTGGCCAGGATGGTCTCGATCTCCTGACCTCATGATCCGCCCACCTCAGCCCCCCAAAGTGCTGGGATTACAGGTGTGAGCCACCATGCCCAGCCAGAAAATTCTTACTGTTAAGTGTGGAGAGGTTAAATGGGAAGAGTGGACTAGATTATTGAGAACCTTGGATAATTGGCTAGGAGATTTTTTTCTCTGTACAGTGGGGAGGGAATCATTGAGCATATTCAAGAGTTACCATGCACTGTATGATCTACCTGAATGTTTGTCATCTCCAACTAGAGTGACACCCGTGGGAATAAGAGTAGACTTGTCCCTTGGTATCTGTGAGGAACTGGTTCCAGGACTCCCACAGACCCCACAGATAGAAAAATCCATGGATAGTCTGGGCACGGTGGCTCATGCCTGTAATCCCAGCACTTTGGGAGGCCGAGGTGGGTGGATCACGAGGTCAGGAGATCGAGACTATCCTGGCTAACACTGTGAAACCCCGTCTCTACTAAAAATACAAAAAATTAGCCGGGCGACTGCACTCCAGCCTGGGTGACAGAGCGAGGCTCTGTCTCAAAAAAAAAAAAAAAAAAAAAAAAAGAAAAGAAAAATCTACGGATGCTCAAGTCCCTTATATAAAATGGTATATAGTGTTTGCATATGACCTATGCATATCCTCCTTTATACTTTAAATATCTCTAGATTACTTATAAAACCTACTACAGTGTAAATCTATGTAAATAGTCGTCAATACTGTATTGTTTAGGGAATCATGACAAGAAGAAACTCTGTACATGCTTAGTATAGACACAGCCATCCATTTTTCCCCCCTCATATTTTCTATCTACAGTTGGTTGAATCTGCCCATGGATGCAGAGGGCCAACTGTATGTCTGTCCTAGGTACTGTGAAACTAAATCACTGAAACTAAATCACTGAAAACTCTAGCTGCAGACAGACTGGAACTTGGAGAGGCTGGAAATAGAGAGTCAAGAGAGGCTATTAAAGTTTGGCTGTGTCGTGATAACTACTATAACTTTGGTACATTCACTCACAGAGTGAGTATTTTGCCATGCCCTGTGTTAGGTACCTGGAACAGTACCTAAGACAGATAGTTCCGGCCGGGCGTGGTGGCTCATGCTTGTAATCCCAGCACTTTGGGAGGCCGAGGCAGGCAGATCACGAGGTCAGGAGATCGAGACCACGGTGAAACCCCGTCTCTACTAAAAATACAAAAAATTAGCCGGGCGTGGTGGCGGGCGCCTGTAGTCCCAGCTACTCGGAGAGGCTGAGGCAGGAAAATGGCGTGAACCCGGGAGGCGGAGCTTGCAGTGAGCCGAGATTGCGCCACTGCACTCCAGCCTGGGCGACAGAGCGAGACTCCGTCTCAAAAAACAAACAAAAAAAGACAGTTCCTAACAACCCATGGATCCCATTCGGGTCGGGGATAACAATCTAGTTGGGGATAATAATTATTATTAATTTTTCTCTATAAATTAATAATTATAGGAGCATGGTAAGTACTTTGGGTGTAGGGTGAGTACACAGTCTTAGAGGAGGAAAAACAAGGAGGATTTAGCTGGTCTTGGTTGGTCAGGAAAAGCTTATTTAAAGAAGGGCTTATAAACTGAGACCTGAAGGTTGAGTGAGGAGTTGTCTGGGTGAAGGGCTGGCAGCAGGAGGTGGTGGTAGGGGAGGGGTTGAGGCATAGACCCCACAGGGTTAGGTCAGAAGATGACAAAGAACATGATGCATTTCAGGAAGGAGCATAGAGTGTGGAGGTGTCTGGGGCTTTATCACAGTCCTGCCAGCCAAGAGCAGTAGGGAGCATTGACACTGAAGGGTTTTAAGCAGGAAAGTGACATATTTGTTTACATTTATAAAATTCACTAGACTTGAAAGTAGAATGAGTAGAAATAAAAAAGTTGGCTATATGCTAGGCATGGTGGCTCACATCTATAATCCTAGCACTTTGGGAGGCTGAGGTGGGAGGATTGCTTGAGCCTAGGAGTCTGAGGCTGCAATGAGCTATGATCACACCACTACACTCCAGCCTGGTTGATAGAGCAAGATGCTGTCTCAAAAAAAGAAAGAAAGAAAGAAAGCTGGGTAGAAATAGAGATGAGTTTAAAGACAAATAAATATTGTTGATTTTGAGATAGGCCTTTAAGTACAAGTATCATGGCAATAGAATGACTTCTTTTTTTTTTTTTTTTTTTTTTTTTGGAGACAGTCTCGCTCTGTTGCCCAGGCTGGAGTGCAGTGGCACGATTTCAGCTCACTGCAACCTCCACCTCCCAGGTTGAAGTGATTCTCCTGCCTCAGCCTCCTGAGTAGCTGGGACTACAGGCACGTGCCACCATGCCCAGCTAATTTTTGTATTTTTAGTAGAGACAGGGTCTCACCATGTTGCCCAGGCTGCTCTTGAACTCCCGACCTCAAGTGATCCACCTGCTTTGGTCTCCCAAAGTGTTGGGATTACAGGCATGAACCACCATCCCTGGCCTAAATGATTGCCTTTACTGAGGTCAGGAGTTCGAGGCCATCCTGGCCAACATAGTGAAACCCCATCTCTACTAAAAATACAAAAATTAGCCATGGTGATGCACACCTATAAATCCCAGCTACTTGGGAGGCTGAGGCGGCAGAATCACTTGAACCCTGGAGGTGGAGGTTGCAGTGAGCTGAAATTGTGCCACTGCACTCCAGCATGGGTGACAGAGCAAAATTCCATCTCAAAAAAAAAATAAGTTTTTAAAAAACTATTTTTAATGGTTCTATCAACTCAGATCCAGTGTACTTCAACAGAAAAAATTTAACATGGGGGATGAGATACAAAAGTTTTGGCAGAGCTAAATGAGCACAGAGGACAGTGATTCAACAGCAGGAAGCTGCTACCACCTCTAGGATAGGAGAGACCAAGGGAGCAGGTGGCAGTCCAGGAGCTGGGGCCACCTGCAGAAGCTAGAACCACAGAAGAGTCACTGCCACTGCCGCTCGTGCCAGAGGAGGTAGGGAGAGAAAAAACCTGACTTCTCTGCCCTCTTCTCACCTCCAGTCTCCCACCAGAGCCTCCCACTGACCAAACCTAACTGGAAACCAACAAGCATGGGAGCTGAGAAATGTAATTTACCAGAGTAGCTCCTGTAAGACAGAGTAGGGAGAGGAAGAGTGAAGAATGGATCTGAGAGCAAATAGGCAGATGAGGAGCACGAATCCTCCCACCAGCATTGTATTCCTGGTAGTGCATCATCTTGTAACCCAAAAGGATCTACCCACAAGTTCAGAACAGTTTAGCATAGAGTCAAGTATTAGGAGGCCTTGCTTCTTACCTCTATGGTTTCAGGTCATTGTATCACCTCCCTTTGGATCTCTCCTCATTTTGGGTGGAGGAGCTCCTTTGGCTGGAGCCTATGCTGATGGGACCAACGTTAGAGCTTTGATGCAGAGAAAAATTTAAATTCTGTAGGTACATACTGTCCTTCCTCCCCTTCTTTGCCATCTTGTAGACCTGGGCCATTTATTGCAGAGGGGACCAAGCAAGAGAGAACCTAGGGGTTCAGTGCATCCTGTCTTTCTCCTGGGAAAACAGGACAGGGTTTGTGCTCTGTGAAGGTGTGTGAAGGAGGCCACAGAGGTGGACAGTGGTATGCTGCTTCCGGTCATCTCTGCAGAGGCCAGTGGCTGTTTTCATGAAGGCTCTTCCTACATAAGACTGTAGTGTTTCTAATTTGTCCCAAGCACAGGGCATATGTAATTTGGAGTTTCCCTGGAGTGAGGACACCTAGAAGCAATCTATATGCAAGACGAGGATGTGCGCACTTGAGACTTTCACTCAGAAATAAGATGATGGAAACTGGCTTTTCTCTGTTCCCTGTTTTTCTCTCTCTTCCTAATAGGATGGCGATGTTATAGCCCCACTCATAACACCTCAAAAAAAGGAATGGAACTACGGGGCTTCAGGCCAAAATCCAACTCGCCTCCGAGAAGCATCCAAAAGCAGAGTCCAGCTTTTTAAAGATGACCCAATGTGAATGTCTCTAGTTAGTTGTTTACAAACTCCCTCCCTTGCACAATTCATTTAAGGGCTTCAATCATAGAATTCTGCAAATTAATGACAACTCATGCTTTAATTTTGTATTTTGAATGTACACGCATGCTAAAGCTAAGTAACTTTTAATCAAAGAAATAAGATGGTATTAGGCAAATCTTACTATACTATGAAAAGCATTACCTTGCCTATTTTTAATATTATTAAAGCCTTTCTCCTTCAGTAGTCTATTTTCTTAGAATAACAACTCTTTTAGCTACCCTGAGTTCTATTTTTTTTCTTTTTTAAGAGACAAGGTTTTGCTCTGTTGCCCAGGGTGGACTCAAACTTTCCTGGGCTCAAGCGACTCTCCTGCCTCAGCCCCCCAAGTAGCTGGGACTAAAGGCACTTGCCACCACCACACCCAGCTTACTCCGAACTTTTATGACGGATGATTGTTTTTTGTTTTTAACGTAGAAATTAGTCAAGGGTACAAATTTGAATTAGAAGTTGACATTGTCATAGACAAACATGGCTAAAAACAAAACATCAAATCCTGCCCCCGTGAAGAGTTCCCTGTCACCTCAAGTTTGAGGATAGTCCTCTAAGAGTGACCTAAGCATAGGTGAAAGACACCTCCCCTCACCCTTCTAGCCCCCTACGAGGTGCCAGGTCGGGGTAAAGAGTTGGAGATGATGGCCAGGAGTGGCCTCCAACACACTGGTGAGAGGCCTGATTAGGTTTGGGGGAAGATCTGAGAGCTCTGGCCTCCTTGTGAGTGGAGCATAAAGCTGCCTCTTCTTGGGAAATCCTACCTCAGTGACAGAGGAATCCCCCAAACTAGGCTGTGCCCTGGCTCAGTGGCAGCTCCAGACCTGGGCAGTGCCTTTGACTCCTGAATACTCACTCCCCCGGTCCAGAGGGCCTTCCCACTGCCCAGCCTGGAGAAGGTCTCCCCTGACCTGCGCTCTCAGTATCCTGGAGAGCTGGCCAGAGGCCGTCACAGGCACCGTCCTGAGAGCTCCTCAGACCTGGGACTTTGTTTTTGCCGGTTCAGTGCATTTTGTGTATTTAAGAGCAAATACTAGCCAGGCATGGCGGCCTACGCCTGTAATCCCAGCTACTTGGGAGGCTGAGGCAGGAGAATTGCTTGAACCCGGGAGGCGGAGGTTGCAGTGAGCCTAGATCACACCATTGCACTCCAGCCTGGGTGACAGAGTGAGACTCCATCTCCAAAAAAAAAGCTCAAACACTGCACTGCCTGTGCTGAAATTAGTGACCACCCAGTGGGTTCCAGGCTCCCCTAGGTAACTTCGCTTTCCCAGCAGTGGAGTGGGCACCACCTTGGTGGGACAGTGCCCCTGTGCCCAGGGCATACCTCATTCCCAGTTCTATAGCAATTCACTAACAACAGTCTGCAGTTAGAGCCAAAGCTGGTGGTGGCCAGAGGGTGCTGAAGATACAGGCCAGTGGGGATGGGAGCCATGAGCCCCGAATGTCTCCCGCTCTGATGCTCCCCGGACTAAGCCTCCCTGGCACACTGGGAGTGAGGGGCAGCCTGAGCGAGTAGGGGAACTCAGACCACAGGCCAGCAGATTTCCCAGCAGTCTGTCACTGGCCACCGTGTAGCCAGATTCTGTTCCGTCCACACCGGGGTGAAGAGTACTTGGAATGTCTGCCATCCTGTATGATCACCCCACCCCCCGTCCATCCATCAGTAGATAATAAGGGTTGGTTACAATTCATAAGAGAATAGTTAAAACCCTTCTCCTCTCATGCCTACCATGGTGCTATGTCAAGGGGATTTGTTCACATATGGGCTCAGCAATGCACAAGTGAGGTCAGCCATGGCACTAGGTCATTCCCATTTTAGCCAAGGTGCCTCTATAGGGGTCAGACGTCATGTGCCCAGACCTAAGGTCAGGAATGTCATATTTTTCTGTTGAAATGATTTTCTTTCTGTGTATCTTACCTTTAAATCGTTGTGGTTTACTCTGAGATTCTGTAGTCCTAATATTGTATCATTGTGCTGTCTGCAAAACAACTTGAATCTATTTTGTTTGCATCTTTTGTTACATGTAACGCAGCTGTACTTTATGTTCTTTGCAACTGTTTTCATTATGAGAACTCTGTGCTATTTACAAGGTTACATTTTTCTTGGCTAGGCCAGGTGGTCATGCCTGTAATCCCAGCACTTTGGGAGGCCAAAGTGGGCAGATCACTTGAGATAAAGAGTTGAGACCAGCCTGGCTAGCATGGCGAAACCCAGTCTCTACTAAAAATACAAAAATTAGCCGGGTGAAATTAGCCGGGCGTGGTGGTGTGCGCTTGTAATCCCAGCTACTCGGGAGGCTGAGGCAGGAGAATCACTTGAACCCGGAGGCAGAGGTTGCAGTGAGCCAAGATCAGGCCACTGCCCTCCAGCCTGGGGGTCAAGAGCTAAACTCTGTCTCAAACAAAAAAAAAAGGAAAGAAAGAAACATCTTGCTATTTGTATAAAAATGGAAATTTTAACAGCTTAGCCTCTAGAGAGTTACTGAACATGGTTACCTTGGGAATGTAAATAGAACTGCAAGTTAAAATGACTGGCCACTTCAACTGGGCAAGGGAAACAGCTGCAATAAAGCTTCGTGAATATATATCTCCATCTTGAAAGTTGTGTTCCACAAAGGTTTCGACCTCTTCGTCCAAATATGCATATTACTCATTTGCTCCTTTCATACCTTCATCGTGAAATTAAATAACAGACTCACAAGCAACTGGCACTGGTGGCAGACAAAAAGGCCTCAACGTTCTGCAGCAGGCCAGAGGAGGAACGACGCTGCTACAGTCTTTATTAGTTCCAGTGCTCAAGCCCAGGTTTCTAAGGTTTGACAATATTCTGTAAGTTAAAATCATTTCCACACATACAGAGTAGAATCCTGTTTTTGTAAGTATACACACACACACACATATATTCATGGAGCATTGTCTGGAAGGATATACATGAAAATGTTAAGAGTTGGGCAGGGGGGTTGAATTTTAGGCAATTTTAATTTTTTTTAACATCTTCTGGTTTTTCTACAAAAACATGAATTAGTTGTAGAACCTCTAAAATGATAATGTTCATGAGGTTGGTTTTCCTCGTTCAGTAGCTGGCGAGGAACAGCATAGTGAAAAATCTTCCCTTTGCCAGGAGGCAGGCACGAGCGGGGAAGGGATGCGGATTTTTCTGAGTTTTCTAAGACCCTGTTAGCTTAGGGTCTCTGTGCTGCTTGAGTAAGGTGTAAGCATCTTTTAATCCTTCAAAGTCACCTCTGCAAAAGAGCAGTGCCTGCTCCCACCTGTATCTTGGGTCCCCAGGCCACAAGGAGGCTGGCCAGCAGCCTCGGCCAACTCTAGGGCCCTTCACCATCTGTGTTTCGAACAGCACAGGCTGCCGTGTGTCAGGAAGGCCTGGGTGGCATCATGAGCAGGGCTGAGTACCTGTTGCCGCAGGGCTGTCAGCTGAGAAGCCAGGCTTCCAGCTCCTGGATGCAGAACTGCTCCTGCCGGGCCAGCACCTCGTTGTTGAAGGTCGGGCAAGGGGAGCTTCCCCCGCGAAACAAGTCTCCATCCAACCACAGCCCAAACCGCCCACTAGAGAGAAGAGGACAGTCTTGGTGCGGCTCACTCCTGCGTGCTGAAACCCCCAGGCTCTGCCACCAGCATCAGCTCTTGGCCGTGCCAGGACGGCAGCCCAGTTTCACCTGTCTTATCACCCCTTAAAGCAATTTATACTGAATTATTGGGGACTCAGCACATTGTACCCCATGGGGTTAAGAGCTTTATTTATTTATTTATTTATTTATTTATTTATTTATTGAGATGGAGTCTTGCTTTGTCACCCAGGCTGGAGTGCAGTGGCATGACCTTGGCTCACCACAACCTCCACCTCCTGGGTTCAAGCAATTTTCCTACCTCAGCCTCCCGAGTGCTTGGTATGACAGGCTGCCCACCACTATGCCTGGCTAATTATTGTATGTTTAGTAGAGATGGGGTTTTGCTATGTTGGCCAGGCTGGTCTCGAACTCCTGACCTCAAGCGATCTGCCTGCCTTGGCCTCCCAAAGTGCTGGGATTACAGGCGTGAGCCACCATGCCCGGCCAAGAGTATTTTTTGAACAGTTCAGCATTTTAATAAGTATATACAGTGGTGCAACTGTCACCACAGCCCAGTTTTAGAACATTTGGAGCATTTTAAAGATGGCAATTCTTTTTTTTTTTTTTTCTGAGACGGAGTCTCGCTCTGTCGCCCAGGCTGGAGTGCAATGGCACGATCTTGGCTCACTGCAACCTCTGCCTTCCGGGTTGAAGCAATTCTCCCACCTCAGCCTCCCGAGTAGCTGGGACTATAGACGCCTGCCCCCACGTCCAGCTAATTTTTGTATTTTTTAGTAGAGACGGGGTTTCACCACATTGGCCAGACTGCTCTCGAACTCCTGACCTCAAGTGATCTGCCCATCTCGGCCTCCCAAAGTGCTGGGATTACAGGTGTGAGCCACTGCGCCTGGTCAAGATGGCAATTTTTTTTTTTTTTTATAGGAGTCTTGCTCTGTCGCCCAGGCTGGAGTGCAATGGCGCGATCTCGGCTCACTGCAAGCTCCACCTCCCGGGTTCACGCCATTCTCCTGCCTCAGCCTCCCGAGTAGCTGGGACTACGGGTGCCCACCACCACGCCTGGCTAATTTTTTGTATTTTTAGTAGAGATGGAGTTTCACCATGTTGGCCAGGACGGTCTCGATCTCCTGACCTCATGATCCGCCCACCTCGGCCTCTCAAAGTGCTGGGATTACAGGCATGAGCCACCACACTCGGCCCAAGATGGCAATTCTTAATACAAAAATTAGCCGGACATGGTGGCAGGCACCTGTAGTCCCAGCTACTCAAGACGCTGAGGCAGGAGAATCACTTGAACCCAGGAGGTGGAGGGTGTGGTGAGCTGAGATCACACCGCTGCACTCCAGCCTGGGTGACAGGGCGAGACTCTGTCTCAAAAAAAAACAAAATGGCAATTCTTTAACCAAAGCTAGTACATCTCAGGGTGCAAACTCTGAGAGCCCAAATGCTTCAGAGTGTCCATTCTAATCCCCTTATTTGACAGAAAACCTTGGCTGGAGCCAGGAAGTGAATTTCTGCAGATCAGCAATGGCTGATGTGTTCTGTGCCAAGCTGCCCCTCAGTGGAGGCTTTTCAGGCAGTTGGGAGAGCAAAGAATTTGCCTGGTACTAATCAAGCAATGCTCTCATCCCCGCCCCCAGGATAAGACGCATGCCCCCTGAATGTGAAGGTCACACCAGGATGAGATCAACCTTTTTTTCCTACCTTTCTCCACCCCGTCCTCACCGAGGGAGGTTCCTGCAATGAGTTATGTCCCCTGCAATTCCTGGGCTGATGGAAAAACGAGGCACACTCATCTCTTGACACTAGCCTCATCCAACCATGTGGAATTCTATTCCCAAAGTTGCATACATTCAGACTAAACTGTCACCAGCTGTAACACTTCGGTGGGGGCACTCATGCATCCTTTCTTCTTAATACTGGCTTAGCGTGAGGTTGAGGGGGTTGGCTGGGAGGCTGAGCAATGAAGGGAACAGCCTGAGAGTTCCCCACTAGTCTCCCCATTGCATCAAGGGCAGCCTAGCCCAGCAGTTCAGCAGAGGGAAAGGGACCAGAACACAGACCACCCCAAGACTCGGGAAGACTGAGACACTCACCTGCCACTGCCCATCATCAGTGAATCCAAGTCTCCCTTCACAAAGAAAGAGTTGCTTCCAGTCCACTTAAAGACCTGGGTGATATATAGGGTTACTAAGCGAGCGAGTCCCGCCTCGCAGTTTGACCCCGAACCACTGGGTGGCAGTGTTTTGGCGGGAACAGCATCCAGGCCCCAACCCAGCCGCAGGTGGGACTCCGGGCTCAGGGATCTTGGGGTTTCTCTTCTCAGTTTCCTTGGAGTCACCACCACATGCCCTCTAGTTTGAATTCCTACAGCCTAGAAGCCTCTTTGTTCTAGAATAGGACAACAACCCCTGAGGCTTCCTGCTTCCAAAGCTGGAGGTAGGAGGGGAGCAGTCCAGGCCAGGAGTGGGAACTGATACTGCCATTCTAACTCATCGCCGCCTCTCACTGGGACAACACCAGCCCGCCTGCGCTTCAGTGCTGCCTCACATCCAGCTCATCAACAAGCCTCGCAGCTCTAGACACAGCGGGCCTGCCGTCATTTCTATCCCGTCCTCTGCCTGGATCACAGCCTCCCAGCTGGTGCCTCTGCATCCACTGTCTGTACCTACAGCCGTACCCACACTGCAATCTGCGTAATCTGTTCTACATCCAAATCAGATGTTGTCTCTCCTCTGCCTAAGTCCTCCAATGGCTTCCCATTGCAATGGGGATAAAATTCAACTCCTTAACAATGGCCGAAAGTGCAGCCTAGGACTGGCGCAGTAGCTCATGCCTGTAATCCCAGCGATTTTTTAACTAGCCAGGTGTGATGGTGTGCACCAGCTACTCAGTAGGCTGAGGCGGGAGGATCACTTGAGGCCAGGAGTTTCCTTGAGGTCAGGAGTTCTAGACCAACCAAGGCAACATAGTAAGACCCTCCCCTATCTCTAAAAAAATTTTTTTTCTCTCTCTTTTGAGACAGAGTCTTGCTCTTTTGCCAGGCTGGAGTGCAGTGGCGCAATCTTGGCTCACTGCAACCTCCACCTCCTGAGTTCAAATGATTCCCCTGCCTCAGCCTCCCGAGTAGCTGGGACTACAGGCATGCACCACCACGCCCAGGTAACTTTTTGTATTTTAGTAAAAACGGGTTTCACCATGTTGCCCAGGCTGGTCTCAATCTACTGACCCCGTGATCCGTCTGCCTTGGCATCCCAAAGAGCTGGGATTACAGGCGTGAGCCACTGCGCCCGGCCCTAAAAAAATTTTTTTAAACCTAGCTGGTCATAGTGGTGTGCACCTATAGTCCCAGCTACTAGGGAGGCTAAGGTGGAAGGATCACTTGAGCCCAGAAGTGGAGGCTGCGGTGAGCTATGATTGCACCACTGCACTCTAGCATGGATAACAGAGCAAGACCCCAACTCTAAAAAACAACAAAAAAACTGTCAAAACTTAAAAGTGCAGCCAGCTCTAACCCCTGATTTTCTCTCTGGCCCCTTCTCCCCCTTATTGACTACACATTAGCTACACCAGTCTTTCCATCCCTGGAACACCCAAAGCCCATCCCTGACCTAGAATCCCTCTGCCCAGAATGCTCTTCCCCCAGATCCTCAGAGGGCCCACCTCTCATCCTTCAGCCCAAATGTCATCTCAGAAATTTCCTGGACCACCCTATCTGAAGTAGCCCTTCCTCCCAGACCCTGTTTTATTCCTCTTTATTTATTTATATTAAAGACGTTAAGTTCCATGTGGCCTGTCTTGTTCCTGGCTGTATTCCTGGCACATATATATTGGTTGAATGCAAAAATTATTCAAGAGTCAAAATAGTTTTAAAGGGCTGCAAAAGGATAGGATGTTACTGCCTTAATCAGTGGCCCAAAATGCTGTGAGCAACCAAAGGATTTTTAGCCAGAAAACAGACTAATAAAAGATACGTCCTATGCCCAGGAGGGATGAGATCATATTAGCAAGTGACCACAAGAGGACAGAATCATTCAAGTCCTCCTCTACTTTCTTGAAGGACATGACCTTCGACCTGAAGGAGTAAGATAAACATTGCTGTGGAAGGAATTAAGACCAAGTTCATGGTGCTGTTTGGAATAGCAATCAAGGAACTACTGAATTCATGAGGAATACAAGTGCCAGAAGGCCAAAGATAGCCAAGAATTAACCAATTTTTTAGAAGATGAGATTCCATAACAATAGACTGGAAAGACAGGCTCCCCTGAAAAAGTTACTCATTTCATTCAACAATTTTTTTTTTAAAGCACTTATGCACCAGAAACTATTTTCAGGCCCTGGGTAGACTGCTGAATACAATAGACAAAAACCTCTGCCTCAACGGACTGACCTTCTAGTGGGAGAAGGCAGATAACGAAGTAAAAGAGTTCTCTGGCTGGCACGGTGGCTCATGCCTGTAATCCCAACACTTTGGGGGGCCAAGGCAGATGGATCACCTGAGGTCAGGAGTTCGAGACCAGCCTCGCCAACATGGTGAAATCCCGTCTCTACTAAAAATACAAAAATTAGCTGGGCGTGGTGGCAGGCCGGGAGGCTGAGGCAGGAGAATCGATTGAACCTGGGAGGCAGAGGTTGCAGTGAGCTGAGATTGCCCCATTGCACTCCAGCCTGGGCAACAAGAGCAAAACTCTGTCTCAAAAAGAAAA
This sequence comes from Hylobates moloch, assembly GCF_009828535.3. NCBI lineage: Eukaryota > Metazoa > Chordata > Mammalia > Primates > Hylobatidae > Hylobates > Hylobates moloch. The sequence continues at coordinate 23,854,815 of NW_026652296.1, forward strand.
AAATAAGAAGAATTTCTGTGTTAGATGATGGCAAACGCTAGGGAGAGAAGGACACTAAGGGCTTCCTAGGGCTGGGTGTTGTCATTTTATTTATTTATTTTTGTTTTATTTTTTTTTTTTAGAGACGGGGTCTTGCTCTGTCGTCCAGGTCAGAATGCAGTGGCATGACCAATGACAGCTCATTGCAGCCTCAAATTCCTGGGCTCAAGCAATCCTCCTGCCCCAGCCTCAGGAGTAGCTGGGACTACAGGTGTGTGCCACCACACCCAGCTATTTTTTTGTTTTTTTGTAGAGATGAGATGTCACTATGTTGTGAGGGCTAATCTTGAACTCCTGGCCTCAAGTGATTCTCCCGCCTTGGGAGTCCCAAGAGTGCTGGGATTACAGGTATGAGCCACCATGCTTGGCTGGGTGTTGCCATTTTAAATCAGGTAGTCAGGGAAGGCTTCACTGAGATGGTGACATCAGAACATAAAAGGAGGTGGGAATTGAACCATGCAGAGATCCAGTGGAGAGACATTCTAGGCAGAACAGCATGTGCAAAGGCCCTGAGGCAGGAGCAGGCTTGCATGTTTGAGGACCAGCTCGGAGGCCAGTGTGGTTGGAGCAGAGCGAAAGAAAGGAAAAGTAGCAAGAAACGCCATTCAGAGAGAGAGGCCAGAAGGTGTAGGGACTTGTAGATCATTGGACACACTTTGGCTCTTCTCCAAGTGAAAGAGGAAGCCAAGGAGTGACATGCTGTGAGTTCTAGCTTCCCCTCCCCCCACCTTTTTTTTGTTTGTTTGTTTGTTTAAGACAGAGTCTCACTCTGTCACCCTGGCTGGAGTGCAGTGGCACGATCACAGCTCACTGCAACCTCTGCCTCCCCGGTTCAAGAGATTCTCATGCCTCAGCCTCCCGAGTAGCTGGGATTACTGGCGCATACCACTGTGCCTGGCTAACTTTTGTATTTTTAGTAGAGACGGGGTTTCACCATGTTGGCCAGACGGGTCTCAAACTCCTGACCTCAACTGATCGGTAGTTACAGGCTCATGCCTGTAATACTAGCACTTTGGGAGGTGGAGGCAGGCAGATCACTTGAACTCAGGAGTTCAAAACCAGCCTTGGCAACATGGTGAAACCCCATCTCTACAAAAAATACAAAAATCAGCCAGGCATGGTGGCATGCACCTGTAGTCTCAGCTACTTGGGAGGCTGAGGCAGGGGGATCAATTGAGCCCAGGAGGTGGAGGTTGCGGTGAGCCGAGATGGCGCCACTGCACTCCAGCCTGGGTCTCAGGGGGAAAAAAAAAAAAAGAAATGCCATGTTTGAGATGCAAGGAGAGATAATGGACAGTTGTTGGATATATGTGAGTTTGGAGTCCAGGGAAGAGGCCCTCAGCATACAGGCAGCATGGAGAGCTGTGGGAATGGACGAGACCACAGAGGAAATGAGGGTCGCTAGAGAAGAGATGAGAACCAGCACCTGAGCTCTGATGTTGAAAGGCTGGGGAGATGAGGAGGAACCAGCAAAAGATTCTACTAGGAGCTGTCAGTGCAATGGAAGGAAAATTCTAGACCTTTAGAATTCTAAGACTTAAGTTCAGGAAGGCAAGTGGTGATGAGTAGTACCAGCACTGGCTCACCATGCCTCCCTCACCCTTTCCTGGATCCTGGGAAGCTCGATGGAGCCCCTCCAGCTGATGGCAGCAACGCAATAGATATGGTATATTTTGGCTTTAGCAAAGCAGTCCATAGCTCCTTGTGAACTCCCTGTCATGAGACCAGATGACTGTGTGACTGGATGTGTCTGAAGGAATCTTAGTCTGTGCATTGGAGATATCTCTTAATAGCCAAATACCTGGAACGACTTCATCCACTGAACAGTTTAAAAAAAAAATTTTTTTTTAAGAGACAGCATCTTACTCTCTTGCCCAGGCTGGTCTTGAACTCCTGAGCTCAAGCAATCCTCCCACCTCAGTCCCGCAAAATGCTGGGATTACAGGTGTGAGCCAGCCACTGCACCTGGCCATTTTTTGTTTTTGTTTTCTCCTTTTTGTGGAAAATGGCATCTTGCTCTGTTGCCCAGGCTGGTCTTGAACTCCCGGGCTCAAGCGATCCTCCTGCCTCTGCCTCCCTAAGTGCTGGGATTGTAGGCATGAACCACAGCACTTGGCCTGGCCATTTTTACTAGTAGTAAAAATAGTATGCTCTGTGCCAAGCAGGTACTGCTCAATAGCTTTAGTGAATAAATAACCCAGAGGCAAGAAACCTTTGGATGGAAGGCGTTTGGGACTATTATTCTCACCCAACTCTTGGGCAGCTCGAGTCACCTGACTATACCAGTCATCTTGTGCCTGTCACTCTCCCACTCATCATTAATTAGAAACCTGAGCTCTGATTCACCACCCACCACCCTTCACAGCTCTCTGGTAAACTTCACTATCCACGTGGACTCGTCCAGGCCCTGCCCCAGAATGGGTTTCCGCCACTGTCTTCCATGGTCACATCTGAGAATTCGTCCTCACCAGGGATGGCAGGTGTCTCCTCCACAGCCTATTTCAAGTGTCCCTCTCTCTGTCCACTGTATCCTGTCTTCCAATACATTGTCCAACTGCTGTCACTGCTCCAAGCCTTTGATGTCAAGGAGACCTCTCATGCCGAGCCCACCATTGCCTTGGTGTCCCCCAGTGCCCCCTGCTTCTCTCCCCTCCCCTCCTGGTCCGGTCTAGGTTCCGTGGTCCATGTTGTATTTTCACTCCCTTCAACTTCCTTTCCCTCTCTGCTGCTGTTAAGCCAGTTTGGCAAAACCCCCAACCCTGGCTGCCCGCTCTCTGCAGTCCACTCTCTGCTGTCCCCTCTGCAGGCCTGCGCCGAGCAGCCGATGCTGCTGAAGAAGCAGGCGCTGAAGTGGCAGCGCCCTAACCTCACAACCCAAGCCGCCACTCACACGGCCCAGCGGCGCTTCTGCTGCTCCGGCGTTCTCCAGCAGGCTTCCCTCCCTTCCCACACCTGTGATCACTGCGATACCCGATCCTTCACCTTCCTCCAGCAATGACTTCACCCCATATTTCTTTTTTTTTTTTTTTTTGGAGACAGGATCTTGCTCTGTTGCCCAGGCTGGAATGCAGTGGTGCGATCACAGCTCACCACAGCCTCAACCTCCTGGGCTTAAACGATCCTCCCGCATCAGCCTCTCAAGTAGCTGGGACTACAGGTGTACTCTACCATGTCTGGCTAATTTTCATATTTTTCGTAGAGATGGGGGTCTCACTATGTTGCCCAGGCAGGTCTTGAAATCCTGGACTCAAGCAATCCACCTTCGTTGGCCTCCCAAAGTAGGATTACAGGCATGAGCCAGGGTGCCTGGCCCCCATACTTCCTCAGAAGCCACTGGCTGTGTCCTCCTTCATCATCCTGCCACCACGCCCTCAGGTCTACTTTGGACCATCTTGTCTTCCCAGCCTGTGCCTGGCAAGCGTGGTCCTCCCTCCTCTCAGCCAGTCAGCTGTTGCCAGAGACCCACCAAGTACGTTTTAAATGCAGGACAGGCAGTTGAAGGGGGATGCGCTGCCCACCACTGCTCTGCTCATTCCCCTGTGGGAAGATGGTGGCACACCAGGCAGCCCATCGTGGAGGATGGAGCTGGGGGCCACTGGGACCCCGGGAGTTTTGTCTCTCCACACGCCCCACTCCCCCCATGGAAGGTTGGGAACATCACCTTCAGCTGTGGGGAGAAGGAGAAGAGGAATGTCTCGCCAGTACCATAGAAGCCTTTGCTGAGTCGGATAGCCGAGGAAGAGAAGGCTCCAAATATCTGGAAAGCGGAAGTTGTAGTCTGCATCTGGAAGGGAGCTAGGGGTCCTCTGGCAACCCTCATTCTTCAGGTTTAGTAATACAGGCTCATCCTAGAGGTCACCTGGGAAGCTGGGGCAGAGCTGGGGCATGGGGGCTCCACACCCAAGAGCAGAAATCCTTATGCATCCTTTCCCTTAACGCTCCCCGAGGAAGAGCTCCTGCTGGCTTCCTCCTCTGGGCCGTCAGGGCCCTCCTTTTTCTTAAATATACTTATTCTAGGCCGAGCGCGATGGCTCATGCCTGTAATCCCAGCACTTTGGGGAGGCTGGGACAGGCTGATCACCTGAGGTCAGGAGTTCAAAACCAGCCTGGCCAACATAGTGAAATCCTGTGTCTACTAAACATACAAAAATTAGCCGGGCGTGGTGGCGAGTGCTTGTAATTCCAGCTACTTGGGAGGTTGAGTTAGGAGAATCGCTTGAACCCGGGAGGTGGAGATTGCAGTGAGCCAAGATTGCACCACTACACTCCAGTCTGGGTGACAGAGCGAGACTCCGTCTCAAAAAAAAAAAAAGTATATATATGTATATATATATTCTATACAAGTAATCACAGAAAAAAGTAGAAGTAATAGACAAGCAAAAGAAAAAAAGTAAAGCCATCTCTTAATCCCACTCCTTCTTCCCCAAGATAACCACTCTCGGTATTTTGGTATGTTCCTTCTGACATCAGTTTAATGCCAGTGTACATCTTTTTTTTTTTTTTTTTTCCAGACAGGGTTTCACTCTGTCACCCAAGCTGGAGTGCAGTGGTGTGATCATGGCTCACTGCAGCCTCAACCTTGCAGGCTCAAGTGATCCTCCTGCCTCAACTACCCTGCAACGCCCCCGGCCCCAGTTACTGGGACTATAGGCATATACCACCACACCTGGCTAATTTTTTGTGGTTGTTGTTTGTTTTTGGTTTTGGTTTTGGTTTTTTTTAGAGACGGGGTCTGGCTATGTTGTCCAGGCTGGTCTTGAACTCCTGGACTCAAGCCTCCTGCCTCAGCCTCCCAAAGTGCTAGGATTACAGGTGTGAGCCACCGTGCCCAGCAGCCCCCATAGTTTCTTCTGCTTCTGAGGATGAAGATGCAGTTTTACAGTCAAATGATTATTTGCTTAATATCTGACCCTTCCCCTTTTAGACCATTAGCTCCAAGTTTTACAGTCAAATGATTATTTGCTTAATATCTGACCCTTCCCCTTTTAGACCATTAGCTCCAAGAGAGCTGGGACCGCTTCTGGGTTGATTCTGCTCTATCCCACCTCTCACCTGGCACACAGAAGGCGCCCTGTGTAGATGTGTTGAATGCATAAATGGGGGAATGGCTCTGAGTGGGCAGGTCTCATTACCATCATCAGTGTCCATTATAGGTGACTTAGTCTGTCATTCTGCCTGCTCATACCTGAGCTGCCCTGGGACAGGGCCCATGGGTACCTGGTGGGGTGCCCCCAGAGCCTTGGGTGGTGCCCCTGCCCAGCTCACCTGCCCGTCCTGGTCCCTGAGCGCCAGCAGCACTGGCCCGCTGCAGCCCTCCATCCGCCGGTACAGGCTCTGCAGGCTGAAACCATCCCTCGACGTGCAGAAGACCAGACTCCAGGGATGGCCGGTGACTCTTGGTGGGAAGTGAAAGCTGAGCTGGGGACAGGGCTGGAGGTGAATGGAGGAGTTCTCCTCGTGCCCTCCTGCCATATCCTGGGGGTGGGCTTGGACACCTAGCATGCATCCAGCACAGTGCTTTACAGGCGATAGAGCAGTCTGCTGTTTCTAGGGACTTTCATGCCATCAGTAACAGCCCTCGGAGATAGGGGTTGTTATTCCCAAGTTATAGATGAGGAAACTGAGGCCCAGGGAGGGTGGAACAACTAGCCCAAAGCTCACATGGGTAGTGAATGGTAGAGACAGGATTCGAACCCAGGTCAGGACTCTGGGGATTCTTTCTGCTTGGTCACCGTGGCCCCCAGAGGCTAGAGAATAGGAAAGATGCTGAACCCTCCTCCTGATCCTCGTCTCATCTGCCCACCCCTCTCCAGCTTTGGCCTCAGTTCCCAAGGGCTGGTTCTAGGTAGGAATTAGTCTTCTTCCTTTTTTTCTTTTGAGACAGAGTCTCCCTCTGTCACCCAGGCTGGAGCAGAGTGACACAATCTCAGCTCACCGCAACCTCTCCCTCCTGGGTTCAAGCAAATCTCATGCCTCAGCCTCCTGAGTAGCTGGGACTACAGGTGCACACCACCATGCCCGGCTAATTTTTGTATTTTTAGTAGAGACGGGGTTTTGCCATGTTGGCCAGGCTCGTCTCCAACTCCTGGCCTCAAGTGATCCCCCTGCCTTGGCCTCCCAAAGTGCTGGGATTACAGGTGTGAGCCACCGTGCCCATCCTAGGCTCTTTCTTTACCTCCTTAACCTCCTGGCCCAGCGTAGAGGGAGGTGCTAGCAACACTGGATGATTTTACAAGAAGGGAAAGCAAAGCCCCGAGAGAAGAAGCAATTTGCCAGAGGTAATGCATGATGAGAACAGAGCAAAAGTGATTCTAGGTGCCCCTGGGCGTGGCTGGTATAGGGTAGGAGGGTGAGACTCTTAGGTTTAGGGCTGAAATTCTTGTGCCATGGGCAATGTCCAGACCTGCCTAATCTCTGAGGCACTCAAAACTTGGCTGGCTTCCGTCAGCTGGGGCACCATGGGGTCCTCAGGAGCAGCAGCTGGGTCTGGAGCTGCCTCCTCCTCCTCTTCCTCTTCATTACCCTCCTCCCCAGACAGGGTGTCCTCCACCTGGCTGGGCTGCAAAAACACAAAGTGGCCTGGTGGGTCCAGGGACAGGAGGTCCCAGCTTCCACCATCTCCTGAGCCCAGGAGCCTCCTTGGGCCCCCTCATCACTCCCTGCCCGTGTGCCCGTAACCCCCAGCCCAGCCCAGGGTAGTTGGGGGTTTCCACGACAGACAGGACGCTGCCCCTGCCGCCAGCCTGCTTCCTCCCTGGCCCCTGCCGGCTGAGGGCTGGAGCACAGTCCCCCCACCCCCGCCAGCACCCCGCAAGGCTCAGATGGGGCCGTGGGCCGTGCGATTTGTCGGCCTGTTTGCCGTGGATCCTGGGTGGGTGGCAGGGATCAAGTTCTAAGCTTGGGAGCAGAGGAGAAGGCAGGTGGTGGCCCAGCCCTGGGAGCTTCAATTGTGTGTGTTTGTACATTAAATAATGACAACAACAAAAAACCCATCCTTGCCCAGGCCTGTGTTCAGTGTGCACTGTCTGTGATCTCTGTGTGTTTCTTCTTCTTCTCCTTTTTTTTTTTTTAGAGACAGGGTCTTGCTCTGTCACCCAGGCTGGAGTTCAGTGATGCAATCTCAGCTCACTGCGACCTCTGGCTCCGAGGTTCAAGCGATTCTCTTGTCTCAGCCTCCCAAATAGCTGGGATGACAGGTACCCACCACCATGCCTGGCTAATTTTTGTATTTTTAGTAGAGAGAGGGTTTCCTCATGTTGGCCAGGCTGGTCTCAAACTCCTGACTTCAGATGATCCACCTGGCTCGGCCTCCCAAAGTGCTGGGATTACAGGCATGAGCCACTGCGCCCGGCCTTCTGTGTATTTCTTCTTATCAGCATTTTCCAAAGGAAGAAAATGAAGCCCAAAGTTTTCCCGTGAAGCCCGTGAAATGATGCATGCAGTCATATGTGGGATCATATATGTAGGTTCATGTAAAATGTGTTTGTGTGAATTGTGTGTTGGCTTGGAATAGAGTTGTGTAGGCACATCAATGTGTGGAGGTATTGAGTGTAAATTTGTGTGTTTATATATCAATGTGTTTGTGTGAGTTGGGATGGTGTAAATGTATACATCCATCAGGGCATCATTATTCACTCATTCATTCATTCATTCGAGCTTCCACTCTGTACCAGAGTGTGTTTGTGTGTGTATGTGTTTGAATGTGTGTGTGTCTGTATGTGTTTGAGTGTGTGAGTGCATTTGAGTGTGTATGTGAGTGCATTTGAGTGTGTGTGTGTTTGCATGTGTGAGTGTGTATGTGTGTGTGTGTTTGCATGTGTGAGTGTGTGTATGTGTGTGTGTGTGTGTGTGTGTGTGTGCCTCCACACAATGACCTTGCAGGCTTTTCCCAGGAATAAGAGACCTCTCAGGGGCTGAGAGATGGACAGGACCCCCTCTCCTGCCTCGCTCTGTTCTCCAGGCTCAGGCCTGAGGCAGGGTCTAGCTGTGTGTGGCTCTGAACAGAGCTCCAACCAGCACCCACTCCAGGGAGGAAGGGACAGAGACATCGGTCTGTCCCCCTTGAGGACCTTGGAGCAGGGGGGTTAAGACCCCATGTTCCTGAGTCAGTCCTTGCTCCAAACCGCAGGCCTGCCAGGGAAGGACTTGAGAGGGGAACAAGTCACTGCCCGCATCCAACCCTAGCCCAGGCCCCACCCTGCCAGAGACCTCACCTCTTTCCACCTCCCAACCTGCACCACAGCCGGAGTTGGAACCCTTACCAGCCGAGTGTAACGCCAGCGGAGGCCTCTCATTCTCCTGTCCCTGCCCGGCCGGCCGTGGGCAGTGAGTGAATCCTCAGCCCTGCCCAGGAAGGAAGCGCTGATAGGTGAGGCCTAGAGATGAGAGGGACAGGCCTGGGGCACACCCAGCCAGCTCCATGCCCACCCCAGCTGCCCTTTGCTCCCTCTCACCTGTCACTCCCAGGCCGAGCTGCTGCTGGGCAACTCGGCATTCAAGACCTCATTGCAGTTAGTATCGAACATGTGTTAACCATACACCATAAATTCTGGTTGCAATTACTTTCCACCTTCTTGCCCTTCTGGCAGCCTGGCCTGGGGACTGTGGGCTATTGGCCAGATGCCTAAGGCCCAGGCTGGAGGTCTGGGGCCTCTAGTTTCCCTTATGACCTTGGATAAGCCCATTTGCACTCCTGAGCCTCAGTTTCACCACACATAACATGTAACATGTTGAACCAGATAATCTCAGAAGCCTTCACGGGACTGATAGTCTGCCATTCACTTCCCTCTCCAAGCCGATGAGCGTGTTAGAACAGAAGCTGGAAGGGGGCATGCCTAGACCGAAAGAACAATCTGGCCCAGTGCAGTGGCTCATGCCGGTAAGCCCAGCACTTTGGGAGGCTGAGGGAGGCGTATCACTTGAGTCCAGGAATTTGAGACCAGCCTAGGCAACATGGTGAAACCCTGTCTCTACAAAAAATATAAAAATTAGCTGGGTGTGGTGTCATGTGCCTTAATCCCAGCTACTCAGAAGACTGAGGTGGGAGGATCACCTGAGCCTGAGGGGAGGAGGCTGCAGTGAGCCGAGATCGCGCCACTGCACTCCAGCCTGGGCAAGACAGTGAGGCCCTGTCTCAAAAATAAAAAAAAAAGCTATTTTTACTTTGCATCCTAAACATAGATGTATTTTAGGCTTTCATCATTGCTTTGCTTGTCATTTAACAGAAAGTTTCTTTATTAAGTCTTTGTTTCTTTTTCCATATCTAGTTTCAGATGGGGGTGGGGGAACAGATGAATTTCTTTTTTTTTTTTTTTGAGACAGAGTCTCGCTCTGTCGCCCAGGCTGGACTGCAGTGGCGTGATCTCGGCTCACTGCAAGCTCCGTCTCCCGAGTTCATGCCATTCTCCTGCCTCAGCCTCCCAAGTAACTGGGACTACAGGAGCCTGCCACCACGCCTGGCTAATTTTTTATATTTTTAGTAGAGATGGGGTTTCACCGTGGAACAGATGAATTTCTAAATTGAAACATAAATAAACTTTTGATAATGTCCAGTAAAAAAAAAAGAATATATTTTAAAAGGTGTTTTGTTTTGTTTCGTTTTTTGAGATGGAGTTTCACTCTTATTGCCCAGGCTGGGGTGCAGTGGCGTGATCTGGGCTCACCGCAACCTCTGCCTCCCGGGTTCCAGTGATTCTTTTGCCTCAGCCTTCACCTGGCTAATTTTGTATTTTTGGTAGAGATGGGGTTTCTCCATGTTGGTCAGGCTGGTTTTGAACTGACCTCAGGTGATTCCCCCGCCTCGGCCTCCCAAAGTGCTGGGCTTACAGGCATGAGCCACCGCGCCCGGCCAAAGCTTTTTTTTTCTAATTAAAAAGTGATGTTTAGATGTTGTAGAAAATTTGAGAAACCGAAAAAGAATAAGAATATTAAAATATTCACAATTCTATCTCTCACAAATAAACTCTCAACCCCCAAGGGTGTATTTTCCAGTCTTTTATGTTTATTTCATGTAGACACATGTGTACACATTTGCAAAGGGCTGACGCTATGTGTTCATACCATATTGACCACACAGTTCTTTTGTTTTGTTTTTGTTTTTGTTTTTGAGACAGAATCCTGCTCTGTCACCCAGGCTGGAGTGCAGTGGTGTGATCTCGGCTCACTGCAACCTCTGCCTCCTGGGTTCAAGCGATTCTCCTGTCTCAGCCTCCCAAATAGCTGAGATTAGAGGCACGTGCCAACACACCCAGCTAATTTTTGTATTTTTAGTAGAGATGAGGTTTCTCCGTGTTGGTCAGGCTGGTCTCGAACTCCTGACCTCAGGTGATCTGCACTCCTCAGCCTCCCAAAGTGCTGGGATTACAGGCGTGAGCCACCATGCCCAGCCGACCACATAGTTTTTTGTTTTTTGTTTTTTGTTTTTTTGAGACGGAGTCTCGCTCTGTCATCCAGGCTGGAGTGCAGTGGCGCAATCTCAGCTCACTGCAAGCTCCGCCTCCTGGGTTCACGCCATTCTCCTGCCTCAGCCTCTCCGAGTAGCTGGGACTACAGGTGCCCGCCACCACGCCCAGCTAATTTTTTGTATTTTTAGTAGAGACGGGGTTTCACCGTGGTCTCGATCTGCTGAGATCATGATCCGCCCGCCTCGGCCTCCCAAAATGCTGGGATTACAAGCGTGAGCCACCGCGCCCGGCCTACACACAGTTTTATAAAGTACTTTTTCTACTAACAACAATCGAGAATTCTCCAAGATACCCTATGCTCTTGGAGTGCATGATTCCTCGAGTGGCTGCATATTATTTCATAACAGGACATTCATAATTTATTCCCCCTACTGTTGGACATTTTGTTTACTTCTAATTTTCACTAATTATTAGCAAAACTGCAATGAACGTTGTTCATAAATCTGATTGTATCCTTTATGATAAATTTCAAAAGTTGAACGCTGGATCAAAGGCCATACACATAGTTCTTGATAAGTGTTTCCAACAAGGTTCCCCAGGTGCTTAAAGTTGACCCATGTCCAAGCACTTTTAGGGAAGCTCAAGGTAATATCTTTCTGGTCATCAAACCTTATGACCCTCGGACTAGAGATAAGGAAACTGCCTTTTAGAAAAGGGAAGGAACTCATCACAGTCACATGAGTGTAGGACGGCGGTTAAGAGGACAAGTTCTGGAGTCAGGGAGTTCAAATCCTGGTTTTGCCACTTTGCTGTGTGGCCTCGGGGAAATTACTTTACATCTCTGTGCTTCAGTCACCTCACCTGTAAATAGTAATATCTACATCTACATCAGGGCTGTTGTAAGAGTAAATGGAGATAAAGCCTAGAGAGCTAGGGTGCTAAGCCAGGCATCCGACCTCCTGACCTCAGTTTGGTGAGATAACAGTACTTTATGTTGTTTGTGGGTGCTGGGTGAGTGGCAATACTTATTACAATCCCCCCACACTGACTCTTCGAGAGGCTAGGGCTCGAATCCCTGACAAGTGGCCCCTCAGCCTCCACCTGGGTGCCTCTGGGACAGGCAGTCCCTTGGTCAGTTGCAGGGTGAGGAGCTCAGAGGGAGAAGGGAAATAGGGGAGCTGTGGAAGGATGTACTCACCCTGCCTTTACCGTATCTCCCTGATCCCCAGGGAGGGGGCCACACCCGGCACTGACCCTGCCCACCTGGTGGTCTGTCTGCGGCAGCTTTAGCTCCGATCCCTGGTCCCGGGGTAGGTGGCTGGCCCCTCTGCCCCAGCTCCGGCTCCAGGCTCTCCTCCCTAGCTCTTATATCTGCCCAGAGGGCGGCAAGCCCTGGCTCTGTGCCCGCTCTGGTTCCAGCTGGGAAGGCCTGGCAGTGATTATGATACATCAGAAACTCAAATCCCACAAACACACACAAACAAGACCTTATCATCCCTCTGGCCCCCAGCTCTGCCCCCAACAGCCCAAAGAGGTGGGGATACCAGGCACCTTGGCTCTCCTGAAGCCTCTCACCACAGCTGCCAGATGCCAGGTCCTGGTGCTTGATGCCCACCACTGAAGACCATTCCCTTGAGATTAAGATCTGCAATGTGGCTGGGCACGGTGGCTCACACCAGTAATCCTAGGATTTGGGGAGTCCCAGGTGGGAGGATCGCTTGAGCCCAGGGGTTTGAGAACAGCCTGGACAACATGGCGCAACTCCATCTCTACAAAAAATTTAAAAAATTTGGCCGGGCACGGTGGCTCACGCTTGTAATCCCAGCACTTTGGGAGGCCGAGGCGGGCGGATCACGAGGTCAGCAGATTGAGACCACGGTGAAACCCCGTCTCTACTAAAAATACAAAAAATTAGCCGGGCGTGGTGGCGGGCGCCTGTAGTCCCAGCTACTCGGAGAGGCTGAGGCAGGAGAATGGCGTGAACCCGGGAGGCGGAGCTTGTAGTGAGCTGAGATCGCGCCACTGCACTCCAGCCTGGGCAACAGAGCAAGACTCCGTCTCAAAAAAAAAAAAATTTTTTAAAATTAGCCAGGTGTAGTGGCGCATGCCTGTAGTCCCAGCTACTCGGGAGGCTGAGACGGGAAGATCACCTGAGCCTGGGAAAGTCGAGGCTGCAATGAGCCAAAATCACATCACTGCACTCCAGCCTGGGCAACAGAGTGAGACCCTGTCTCAAAAATAAAAGAAAATAAAATCTGTCATCTACAAACACTACAGGAAAGGGTGAGGTTGTGGGGTTCTCCGTCAGTCACCCTGTGCTCCGGGGCCAACAGGCTCGGCCCCTGCTGGTTTCCTCTCAGATGAGATGAGGACGTTTCTCACTGGACTGTGGTGACATTAGGTGAGGTCACACACAGGAAGCCATGTTTGGCATACAGTAGACGCTCCATTGAAGAGGGGGCTACTTCTCTGTCCCCAGCTCACAGTAAGATCTCGATGACTGCTCTGTTGTTGACTTACAGAACTTCAAAGCTAGAAGGGGCTTCAATAGCCTGACCCTGGGGTGGTAATCCCCTGGGGAATGTGCCCAGGTCACCGGCCTGTTAGGTGGGTGAGCCCACCGTTTCACAGGTGGCTTGTGCCGTCTTCTCACAGCTGAAAGAGACCCTGTTCTGCTGGGCTTGGTGGAGAGGACCTGGGTCCCCAGATGCCCTGCTCGTGGCCGGGTGTCCTGGGGCAGTGTTCCCTCCGGGAAGTGTGGGATGCCAAAAGGATGTGTATTATGGGGAAAACAAGTAAGCGAAGGGCCCTGTTGCCACCTCAAACATGGCTGTTGCAGTGTGTGTTTAAGCTGTAAATGGCTTGGGGATCACATGCCTAGCACTTCTTGCCACCCCTCCTCCAAGCTCAACACCTGAACCACTGAGCACTTTGAGAAGCCAATGGAGTTTGCCTTGCTGTCCCATTCTTTGTCCTCACTGTCAGGAAAACTCAATGTGTGATCTGGCAAGAACATCAACCGCCACATAACCGGCTGCTAGAAAGCGTCTGTGATGGAGGCTGGGCACGGTGGCTCATGCCTGTAAATCCAGCACTTTGAGAGGCTGACGTGGGCAGATCACCTGAGGTCAGGAGTTCAAGACCAGCCTGGCCAACAAGGCGAAACCCCATTTCTACTAAAAATACAAAAAAAAAAAATTTTAGCTGAGTGTGGTGGCGGGTGCCTGTAGTCCCAGCTTCTTGGGAGGCTGAGGCAGGAGAATTGCCTGAACCCAGGAGGTGGGGGTTGCAGTGAGCAGAGATTGCGCCACTCACTCCAGCCTGAGCAACAGAGCAAGACTCTTTGACTCAAAAAAAAAAAAAAAAAGGCTAGGCGCAGTGGCTCATGCCTATAATCCTAGTACGTTGGGAGGCCAAGGCAGGTGGATTGCTTGAGGTCAGGAGTTCAAGACCAACCTGGCCAACATGGCGAAACCCCACCTCTACTAAAAATACAAAAAAATTTAGCCGGTTGTAGTGGTACACGCCTGTAGTCCCAGCTACTTGGGAGGTTGAGGCAGGATACTTACTTGCACCCAGGAGGCAAAGGTTGCAGTGAGCTGAGATTGTGCCACTGCACACAAGCCTGGGCAACAGAGCAAGACGCTGTCTCAAAAAAACAAAAAGAAAAACAGCAACAAAAAACTTCTATGATGGAATTCCAGATACCAGAGGACCTGACAGATGTCTGGACTCTGCCTTGAAGTTTACCTTCTTTTTATATCTTTATATCTTTATTTTATTTATTTATTTATTTATTAATCTTACTTTATATTTGAGACAGGGTCTTGCTCTGTTACTCAGTACAGCAACATGATCATAGCTCAGTGCAGCCGATCTCCTGGGCTCAATCCTCTTGCCTCAGCTTCCTGAGTAGCTAGCACTACAGGCATGCGCCGTCATGCTCTGCTCATTTATTTTATTTATTTATTTATTTTTGTAGAGATGGAGTCTCACTATATTGCCAAGGCTGGTCTTGAACTCCTGGTCTCAAGTGAGCCTCCCATCTCAGTCTCCAGTATTGACGTTACAGGTATGAGCCACTGCACTCAGCCTATTTAAAAATTTTTTTTTTTTTTTTGGACAGAGTCTCCTTCTGTCACCCAGGCTGGAGTGCAGCAGCTTGATCTTGACTCACAGCAACAACTGCCTCCTGGGTTCAAGCGATTCTCCTGCCTCAGCCCCCCAAATAGCTGGGACTACAGGCCTGTGCCACCATGCCCAGCTAATTTGCATTTTTTTAGTAGAGACAGGGTTTCGCCATGTTGGTCAGGCTGGTCTCGAACTCCTTACCTCAAGTGATCCACCTGCCTTGGGCTCCCAAAGTGCTGGGATTACAGGCATGAGCCACTGCACCTGGTCCAGCATGGGAGTTTTGATCTGCTATTTATGACCTGGGCCAGTTCACTCCTCCTTGGGCAACCTAGTGGTCCCTGCTCCGGGGGAGGTCACCATGCTGAAGCTAAACTTAGTGCAGACACCAAATCAGCATAGCACACTCTCGCCCAGCACTCCAGGGCTCAAGCCATTGTCTTGCCTCAGCCTCTCAAATAGCTGGGACTATAGGCACTGCCACTGCCACTAGCAATTTGCCTTCTCCATTCTTCTCGACCAGACCTCATGCTGCCTCTTTCAGAACTGCAATAGTCATCCAGGAAAAAATTTAAGTGTCCAATAAAAGGGGGAAAGGTGAAGTGATTCATGGAACATCATCCATTCAGTGAATTGTTTCTGTGGTTTTTTTTTTTTTTTTTTTGACAGAGTTTTACTCTTATTGCCCAGGCTGGAGTGCAATGGCGTGATCTCAGCTCATCACAACCTCCGCCTCCCGGGTTCAAGCAATTCTCCTGCCTTAGCCTCCCGACTAGCTGGGATGACAGGCATATGCACCACCACGCCCGGCTAATTTTGTATTTTTAGTAGAGACGGGGTTTCTCCAGGTTGGTCAGGCTGGTCTTGAACTCCCAACCTCAGGTGATCTGCCCGCCTCGGCCTACCAAAGTGCTGGGATTATAGGCATGGGCCACCGTGGAAGGGATTATTTCTTTCTTTCTTTTTTTTTTTTTTTTTTTGAGACGGAGTCTTGCTCTGTCGCCCAGGCTGGAGTGCAGTGGCTCAATCTCGATTCACTGCAAGCTCCGCCTCCCGGGTCCTGCCATTCTCCTGCCTCAGCCTCCCAAGCAGCTGGTACTACAGGCACCCGCCACCACGCCTGGCTAATTTTTTTGTATTTTTATTAGAGACGGGGTTTCACCATGTTAGCCAGCATGGTCTCGATCTCCTGACCTTCTGATCCGCCCGCCTCAGTCTCCCAAAATGCTGGGATTACAGGCGTGAGCCACCAAGCCCGGCCCAGTGGATTATTTCTAAGTATGAAAAGTGATGTTTGCAAAGAGCTTATAAATGTGTTATAAATATGTGGGGATATGCTTCTGCTACCCTGTTAAATGAAAAAAGCAGGATACAAAATTGCATAGGCACTAAGATTTCAACTATGCAAAATAAACGTGAAATTAACAAAGAGAAAATGACTAAAAGGGAATACACCCGGTGTTCACTGGGCTGACTGGCTCCCCTTTGAACCTCAGGTGAGTATAAGATGACCAGACACTCCCTGACATGTCCCGGAAGGTTTGATTTTCACTCTCTGAGATCTCTTCTTTGTCTTACTCTTGAATGGCTGGCAACTGCATTCTTCATTGAGAAAACAGAAGTGCGCCAGGCACGGGGGCTCATAACTGTAATCCCAGCACTTTGGGAGGTCGAGGTGGGTGGATCACTTAAGGTCAGGAGTTTGAGACCAGCCTGCCCAACACGGTGAAATCCTGTCTCTACTAAAAATACAAAAGTTAGCCGGGCATGATGGCGGGCACCTGTAGTCCTAGCTACTTGGGAGGCTGAGGCAGGAGAATTGCTTGAACCCAGGAGGCGGAGGTTGCAGTGAACTGAGATGGCGTCACTGCACTCTAGCCTGGGCGGCAGAGTGAGACTCTGTCTCAAAAAAAAAAAAAAAATTAGCTAGGCATGGTGGCACACATCTGTAATCCCAGCTACTCGGGAGGCTGAGGCAGGAGAATCACTTGAGTTTGGGAGGTGGAGGTTGCAGTGAGCTGAGATCGTGCAACTGCACTCCAGCCTGGGCAACGGAGTGAGACTCTGTCTCAAAAAAAAAAAAGAAAGAAAAAAGAAAAAGCAGCAGTTGGGCGTGGTGGCTCACACCTGTAATCCCAGCACTTTGGGAGGCCAAGGCAGGCAGATCTGGAGGTCAGGAGTTCGAGACCACCCTGGTCAACATAGTCAAACTCCGTCTCTACTAAAAATACAAAAAAAATTAGCCAGGTGTGGTGGTGGGTGCCTGTAATCCCAACTACTCAGGGGGCTGAGACAAGAGAATTGCTTGAACCTGGGAGGTGGAGGTTGCAGTGAGCCAAGATCACACCACAGTACTCCAGCCTGAGCAACACTCTGTCTCAAAAAAATAAAAAATAAAAAATAAGGCCCTAACTAACCATTCAGTGGCTCCTTGAATAACTCAGCTTAGGCCAGGCACAGTGGCTCACGCCTGTAATTCCAGCACTTTGGGAGGCTGAGGCGGCTGGATCACAAGGTCAGGAGATCAAGACCGTCCTTGGCTAACACAGTGAAACCCTGTCTCTACTAAAAATACAAAAAAATTAGCCGGGTGTGGTGGCAGGCGCCTGTAGTCCCAGCTACTCTGGAGGCTGAGGCAGGAGAATGGTGTGGATCCGGGAGGTGGAGCTTGCAGTGAGCCAAGATCACGTCACTGCACTCCAGCCTGGGCGACAGCTCTGTCTCAAAAATAAGTAAATAAATAAATAAAATAACTCAGTTTAAAGGCTGCCTCCCCGGCTGGGTGCAGTGGCTCATGCCTGTAATCCCAACACTTTGGGAGGCCAAGATGGGCGGATCACAAGGTCAGGATATCGAGACCATCCTGGCCAACATGGTGAAACCCCGTCTCTACTAAAAATACAAAAATTAGCTGGGCATGGTGGCGCATGCCTGTAATCCCAGCTATGCAGGAGGCTGAGGCAGGAGAATCGCTTGAACCCAGGAGGCAGAGGTTGGAGTGAGCCAAGATTGCGCCACTGCACTCCAGCCTGGCAACAAAGCTAGGCTCCATCTCAAACAAAAAACAAAAAACAAAAACAAAAACAAAAACAAAAAAGGCTGCCTCCTCCGAGAGGCCTTCCTGACTCCCCTATTTAACGAGGTTTCCTGACTGATTCCTCTAATTTTCCCATAGCCAGTTGCTGTTTTTTTAATTTGTATAATGAAAAAACAAAACAAAACAAAACAACTTTAGTTTAAAAGAAAAAAAACACACCTCCTCTTGGAAGCTTTCCAGGAGTGAGTCTCCATTCAGTTTTCATCATGTTGGTCAATTTAGCAGCTTGAATGGGAGAAATGAAACCGTTTTTCCACTTGGGTAATCAGCATCTTCACTTCTTATGTTCTATAATTCTTACAATGTAATGCTTCAGTCTTTTTTGAGTAGCGCTTTCTGCAACACACACTGTGTGCCTGCTCTGGGCACTTCGCAGCCCAATAGGGAACCACAACAGGCTCTGGAATTGGGCAGCCCTGGGTTCAAGTCAATCCCAGCCCTTCTACTTCCAAGCTGTGTGACCTTGGTCACACATTCCAGCTACCCAGTGTTATGTAACAAATGACCCCAAAACTTAGTGGCCGAAAACAACAATATTTATTTTGCAGTTTGGGCAGGATTGGTGAGAGCTCATTTCTGCTCCACTTGTCCACTGGGGCGGCTCCAAGCCTGGGGGCTGAATCATCTGCAGGCTCACTCTCTCACATGTCTGGTGGTTAGTGGGGACCAGAGCTGGAGTTGTTGGCTAGATCGTCTTCATGCGGTCTCCCCATGAGGCCTGGGCTTCCTCCCATCATGGTGGGTGAGTGGCCAGAGAGAGAGAGAGAGAGAGAGAGAAGCAAGCTGGGTGGAATCCATGTTGCTTTTTATGACCTAACCTTGGAAGTCACAGATGAACACTTCTGCCATACTCTGTTGGTTGAGGCAGTCACAAGATCTGCTGAGATTCAAGGCGGGGGCACACAGTGCCCCCACACACGTGCCACACACACGTGCCGCTCAATTGGAGGAGCATCAATGTCACATTGTAAGAAGAGCAATTGGGATGAGATATACCCTTTGGAAAATATTAATCAGTCACAAGAAGTATCTTCACCTTTTGGAGATCCTTTACTGAAATGTGGAGCACAGAGCCCGGCACACAGGAAGAGGCCACACATCACACAGCTGCAGGATGTGCGGGCACAAGGATGGTCACCCCGTCTACAATGTAGCTAGTTCTGGACTCTCAACAAGTCTCATCTCCTTTGTGGTATCCCTGGTCTAAACTGACTCTGAGTCCAGAGCCCCTACGTCGGCCCCACCTAGTCCCTCCCCACCAGGGCCCTGTTGTTCTCAAGGCTTCTCTGGGTCTGCAATGTAGATTCTTGACTCCCCAAATCCAAAGAACTCCTGACCTCATGATCCACCCGCCTCGGCCTCCCAAAGTGCTGGGATTACAGCCATGAGCCACTGCGCCTAGCTACGGGTCGCTTCCATTTTAGCAGTACAGAGCCTGAAACCCGGGTCGGGGGCGCATGGGGACCCACAGGCCCCTCCCTGGCCAGCCATGAGTGTTGGGCCCAGAGAAGACAGGTGATAGAGCCAGGAGTCAGACCCCTGGCCTAGAAGAGAGATGCAGGCCACTCTAATCTCAGGACTGCTGATGTGACCAAGGGTGTGTCAGGAGTGGCTGAGCCAGCCTGGTCTGCTATGTCCCTGCATTCACATCACCCAACACCTCCAAGCCTATGTTCTGCATAGGGGGAGAAACTGAAGCACAGAGAGAGGACACACTTTCCAAGAGCTTCACAGCATCTTTCTGTGCCAGACTAGATGCAGCCTACTAGAGCCAGGGGCATCTGAGCTGGATGGACCCTGTCATCTGTTACATTAGACCAGAGCAGCTGGGGACTCTGAGACCCGGAATGTGGGAGGGCCTGCCCTGGGTCACTAGCCTGCGGCTCCCACATCCTTCTCCAGCACTCCTGCCCCCATGCCATGCCATGCCACCCTGTTTGTGCTGAGTCTTTTGTGGTCCCCCCCAACACACACTGTGTGCTCCATGAGGTCAGGCACTGACATGCCCACCACTGTGTCCCTCAGTGTACCTGGCGCCTGTGCAAACAGGGTTTGTGGACAGTCAGTGGGGGGTGAGGGGAGCTGGTGTCTTGCCAGGAGGGGGTGGGGATGCCCTTGCGGAAGTGTTTGCCAAAAGCCTGCTGAGTGCCTGCTCCTCACTTGGCCGTACGGAGGGCACCTAGCGTTGGGGTGGAGGAGCACTCACACACCTGGATCCAGATGAAGTCATGCCTCTGGAGAGAGGGGATGCCCCAGGAATGTATTCACTGCGTGTGGGGGAGGTGGGACAGAGACAAAGAAGTGGACCTGGTGCCTGCTGTGTCACAGGCAGGTGCAGAGGTGAAGGAAGGGAATTGGGGGAGGAAGAAGAAGGAGAAAATGGGCAGGAGGAAGAAGAGGGGAAAGAGGGGGAAAAGGAAGACTTGGAAAAGGAGGGAGGAAAGGAAGGGGAAAGATGGGAGAAAAAGGAGGAAAAAAGAGCAGGGGATAAATGGGAGAGGGAGGAGAGAATAGGAGGAGGAAGAGGCTGTAAAGGGGCAAAAACATCCCTGCCCTTCTGGTGGCAAGGGGTGTGGGGCACCCTAAGGACGAGGGTCCATCTGTGGGGCAAAGGACTCAATCCAGCTCTGCCCTGCGGTGGCTCAGGGATGGGGGCGTAGCGGCCAGGCGGCGTGGGGGCTGGGGAAGGTGTGAGAGACACGGGAAAATCAACACGGCCAGGAGCCAAGGAGACGCCCAGACGCCCGCGAGGAAAGAAAACGCGCCCATCAGAGCTCAAGTCCTGCACTGCTCCTGGAGGGGACGTGTGGGGTCAGGGCAACCGTCCCAGCTCATGCCAGCCCCCACCGGGGCCAAAACCGCCTTCCAAAGCATCCGCTAGGCTGACATCTCGTAATAGGTCGCCTCCATTTTATTTTTATTTTTATTTATTTATTTATTTGAGATGGAGTCTAGCTCTGCCACCCAGGCTGGAGTGCAATGGCGCGATCTCGGCTCACTGCAACCTCTGCCTCCCGGGTTCAAGCGATTCTCCTGCCTCAGCCTCCCGAGTAGCTGGGGTTACAGGCACGCGCTACCACGCCCGGCTAATTTTTGTATTTTTAGTAGAGACGGGGTTTCATCATGTTGGTCAGGCTGGTCTCGAACTCCTGACATCGTGATCCACCCGCCTTGGCCTCCCAAAGTGCTGGGATTACAGGCATGAGCCACCGCGGTCGCTTCCATTTTAGCCGTACAGAGCCTGAAACCCGGGTCGGGGGCGTATGGGGAGAAATATCCGCCGATCAAGGTGCGCGAGCCAGGCATGCACACAGGGCTTCACGGTCCCTATGCCAGGAGAGGGAAGCTGAGGCAGGGGGAGCCCGAGCGCGCCCGGGAGGTGTGAGCTTTGGGCCCCATCGGTGCCACCTAGACCGTGAGCTTGGCGCGTGCAACCTAGGCTTCAGTTTACGCATCTGTGCGATGGGATCGCGGCTCCGGCGGTGCCGGCTGAGGGGGCGGAGTTCGCGCACGCTCGGCACGGGGCGAGGGGCGAGGCGCTGGGCGTGCATGGATGCGGGCTCCTGCGAACTGAGGTCCGCCCGGCCTCAGCCTGGGAGTCCCGGCTCCCTCCGCTCTCGCGGGCCCTGCCCGGACGCCGGGCGCAGCGGCACCTCCGCCGGGTGCGTTCCCCGAGCGGGCAGGGGAGGAGGCGGCGGAGCGGAGGAGGAGGGAGCCCGGGCCGCGGCTGCCCGCGCCCGCCTGACCCTCGAGGGGGTCGCTGTTGCCTCGCAGATCCCTCCCTCGCTCCCTGCCTGCGTCCCTCCCTGCCGCTCTCGCCGCGTCCGCCTTTTGTTCGCGGAACCGCGCGTCCCCGAGCCGAGGCGGCGGGGCGGGGAGCTGGCGGGGCTGCGCGGGGGGCGGGCCGCGCCGGGCGGAGCCGGGGCCCGGGCCGCAGCCGGACTCGGAGCCCGAGGGAGCGATCGGCGTGCGGGCGGCGGGGGCCCAGGCGCGCCCCGGGGGCGCGGCGAGGCCGAGGGGGCGGGCGCCGGGCGTAGCCGCAGCCGGAGCCGGGGCGCCTGGAGGCGGTCGGGCCGCACTCTCCGAGCCCAGAGC
The DNA here is from genome assembly GCF_009828535.3 of Hylobates moloch. Taxonomy (NCBI): domain Eukaryota; kingdom Metazoa; phylum Chordata; class Mammalia; order Primates; family Hylobatidae; genus Hylobates; species Hylobates moloch. The sequence continues at coordinate 23,876,580 of NW_026652296.1, forward strand.
AGCGGAGAGACCGCGCGGCGGGGCTTGGGGCGGGGACGCGGTGTCGGGGCCGAGGTGGGCCAAGAGCAGCCGCAGCCCGAGCGGCCGGAGCCGCGCCGGGTCCCTCCCCAGGGACGTCGAGGCCGGGCGGGCCTGGGCCATGCGCGCAGCTCGCTGAGGCCGAGGGAGGCCGCGATGGAGGCGCCGGCGGCCGAGCCCCCGGTCCGGGGCTGCGGTCCCCAGTCCGCGCCTGCACCCGCGTCTGCCCCGGAGAGGAAAAAGAGCCACCGCGCGCCGTCGCCGGCCCGGCCCAAAGACGTGGCCGGCTGGTCGCTGGCTAAGGGCCGCCGCGGCCCAGGCCCAGGCGCAGCAGTCGCTTGCAGCGCCGCGTCCTCCGCACGGCCGGACAAGAAGGGGCGCGCAGTGGCTCCCGGGGCGCGGGGCGCGGGGGCGCGGGTGGCCGGGGTCCGCACCGGGGTCCGTGCCAAGGGCCGTCCGCGCCCGGGTGCGGGGCTGCGACCGCCACCGCCGCCCCCCAGCCTCACGGATAGCAGCTCGGAGGTGTCGGACTGCGCGTCGGAGGAGGCGCGCCTGTTGGGCCTGGAGCTGGCGCTGAGCAGCGACGCCGAGTCCGCGGCCGGGGGCCCGGCGGAGGTCCGTACGGGGCAGCCGGCCCAGCCCGCGCCCTCCGCACAGCAGCCCCCGCGGCCGCCCGCCTCCCCGGACGAGCCGTCGGTGGCCGCGTCATCGGTGGGCAGCAGCCGCTTGCCGCTCAGCGCCTCGCTTGCCTTCTCCGACCTCACCGAGGAGATGCTGGACTGCGGGCCCAGCGGCTTGGTGCGGGAGCTGGAGGAGCTGCGCTCGGAGAACGACTATCTCAAGGTGGGGGCGCCTGGGTAGAAAGGGAGGCCGCAGGGGTCGCCGGCTGTCACAGTCCCGCGGGCCTGAGGCACCAGCCGGCCCTCCTTCCCACTGAACAATCCGGAGAAAGGGGCCCAAGCCCTCTGGGGACCACTCTGAGGTGGATCTGGGGCTCCCTCATTCCCCCGCCCCCCCCTCAACTTTATTTGGGAAGCGCGCTCCTGAAAAAGACCGTGGAACTGGCTACAGGGCCCTAGCCTGGGAGCGGGGACTTGAGAAAGCTTTGGAGCGTTCTGGGAGGCGTTGCTGAGGTGGGGGTGGGTAGCCAGGGAAGGGATGGATCTCTGCCTTCAGCTGCCCAGAACCTCCATGCCCAGGCTCTCCTTCTTGGGACGGGATTGGTGGACACCGCCGCCAGAGAAACCTGTGGCCATCTCCTGCCCAGGAAAGGCCTGAATGCCATCCTGAGTCGTTACCCAGGGCTTTCCCGGGCGCAGGCCTGTCTCTGCCTGCCTTTCTGGGCGGGTCCAGTTTGAAAGCATGACATCTGGGAACATCCCCTTGGCTGGAGTCCACTTCCGCCCAGCCTAACGGTCCCACAGCCTGGAGGATGATGTCGTGGGAGAACCGGTTCAGAGGCAGCTTCCAGTGTCTTTCGCCCTCCCTGGGGCAGACCTTGTGCACACAGCAGCCCCATTGGCCCCTCGTGGCCAGTGCCTTTCCGTGTTCCCAGTGAGAGGAGGGCAACTGCCCACCTGGAACAGGACTTCCCTGTGGCCATGTGGGGACCCTAGGGCTTCCCCCGGACAGCAGGCTTTGCCTTTGCTTTTTCAGTGGACATGAGTACCTACTGGGTGCCAGCCAGGCTCCATCTGCACGCTTCCGGGTGCCATGGCAGCTTTAGGGACAGCCCAGCTTGCACGTGTTGACCTCTCCCTGGGAGGCTGGAAGCTTCCTGAGCTCTCTTGCCGCTGGCTGGGCACGGTTTTGGAGGAGGCTGAAATGTTGCCGACTCTTGTCAGTGGATGATGGCCTGGCACAACACCCAGAGTGCCCCTGGCTGTGGAGCTCACAGCATGCTGCTGGTTTGTGTCTGCCCTGCAGCACTTAGCTTTTAACTTTTCCTTGTGGCTCTTCTGGCCAAATGGGCTTCTCCCTCATTAAAGTGTCGGTGTCTTGCTCAACTATGTCTCTGTCTCCCCATTTTCCCCGGGATCTGCTCTCCAGCCTGAGTTCTGTAAATGCTTGTAGTATGGAAGGACAAGGTCTGTCTGAATCAAGAGACACCTTTCCCCAAGCCAGGCCTCAGTCTCCTCATCTGTTAAATGGGAGGATGTCTTCCCAAGGGCCCGGTTCGGTGTTGGCAACTGGGAGTTCAGTCGGCTCTTTGAGTCTTCAGAAGCCGGTGGTAAGGAGAGGGCAAGTGGAAGGTGAGGAGGAGGAGGGAGGCGACGAGCCAGGACAAGGGTCTTTTGCTCCTGCCCTCTTGGTGCTCTGAGTTGCTTCCAGTGAGTGCTGCCTGAATTGGCCTTAACCGAAACTCTGAGCTCCTCACCCCTGCCTCCTGGTTCCTGCTACTCACTCTGGTGAAGGGGGATGGGTTGCAGAGCTTTGCTTCAGGGCTCCTAGGCATCCATCCCAATGGGCTCCTGTCCATCCCAGGAAGTCATCAGGCTCTGACCCAAAGTCCGTTTGAGGCACCCATGACTGTTTAAAGGGGAAAACAGTCCCAGGAGGCTGGGGGTTGAGCCCGGGATCTCACAGGGGCCAGGGCCCAGCTGGGGACATCCCACGTTTGGGCCAGCATGGAGCCGTAATTTCCACCATTCATTCAGTGGCTCAGGCTTCGTGCTGCTATTGGATCTGGGGTCTGTCGCTTCCTGACTGCGTGATCTTTGGCAAGTTACTTAAAGGCCCTGGACCTTTGCTTTCTCATTTGTAAAAATGGGACAGTAACACACTTTCCAACCTCAAGGGTTAAATGAGCTGATTCCTGCAGACACCATTAAAGCACCTGATATGTAGTAAACCTCTGATCACTGCTCTTGTCAGAGGCACGGGACACATTTCCATGTGCACCCAGCCTGTTCTCTTGTGGATTCTGTGAGGGCAGAATAGATCCTCTTTATCACCCAAGGCAGGCTGGGCTCTTTCTCCTGGCCCCTCATCGGTTCATTTGGCAGCTGTTTATTTAGAACCTGCCGTGTGCTAGGGCAGATCTGGGATATAGCCGTGGACAAGGGAGGATGAGGTGTCTGTTGTCATAGAGCTTTGGGGGAGACCAGAATTAAACGATAGTCATACAAGAAATCACAACACAGATCATAATGAGGGTGAAGGGGACAGTTTGCCAGGAGCACACGAAGGAGGGGGCTGGGGTGCACAGGGAGGCTGAGAGCTGCAGGATGCCGTGGAGCCAACTGATTGAGGGGCTGGAGTCAGAAGATTTCAGGCTAAGGGAAATTGGAATGCTCGTTGAGTTCAAGAACAGCGCTAAGGCCAGAGAGGGGAAGGAGTGTGGGTAAGAGAGGAGAGCAAGGCCAGCCCATGCCACTTCTCACTGTGTACATTTGGGTTAGCCCCTTAACTTCTCTGGATATCTGTTTATCCCAGCCGCCAGCCTCACAGAGGCAGGGTCAAAATCCAGAGACTGAATGTGGACCATAAACAGAGGGGTTATTACTGGAGGTGTTGTGTTGTTTATTCCACAGATGGGAAAACTGCGGCCAGAGTGGGGAAGAGACTTGCTCCGGGTCCCAGAGCCAGGTCGCTAGGCTGCCAGGGCTTGGAGTAAGCGTGTGTTAGACTCTTGGTGTGTTTTCTGCCTTTCTGGACTACTTTGCCTCTAAGATGCAGAAACTGAGTGCAAGAGAAAGGACTCCAAATCCCCAGTATGTCACCTGCAGGAGCAGAGTTGAAGGAGGTCCCACCACGTCTGGTGGGTGGCCCTGCTCAGGCTTACCTCCCCCTTGTAGGGGTCACTGGGAACTGTCAACTGCAAAGGACTGTGATCTCCAGTCTGATGTGGTCTGCTCTGGGGTCCAAGTGAGGAAAGCATAAATTGGGCAACTCTCTCCCAGTGAGAAGATAGAAGGAGCTTCTACAGAGAAGGTAGTGAGCTCACTGTCATTTTAATTATTCAGAGAGGCGGGATGACCTTGCATGCTTGGATAAAGATAGTGGGTTTGTGGAATGATTGCTTGAGAAGGGTTCAGAGGGAGATTGATGTGGTGGCTGCAGTTGAGCTGCCTGACCTTGGGTCCCTTCTAGCCAAGGAAGTCTGAAGGTTATTAACTACTGAGGTTCCAGAATTCTAAGATGCAGCTTTAGCTGCAGAGCAGACATGTCACCTGTGACCTTCAAAGACCCGGTGATCTGAGGTCTTCCAGCCTTTCATCACCACCAACCGTTAAGCACGTACCATGTGGCCAGAACATGTAGGAACCCACTGGGTGTGGTTGGAGGAATCTGAGAGTTGGAGCCTGAAGACCTGACTTTGAAACTTGACTCTCCCGTTTACTGTGTGACCATGGGCAAGTTACCTGGCTTCTCTGAGCTGCTTTTTTTCCCCATCTGTATAATAAAGGTGATGGGGCCTGGCGCAGTGACTCACGCCTGTAATCCCAGCACTTTGGGAGGCCAAAGCGGGTGGATCATCTGAGGTCAGGAGTTCGAAACCAGTCTGGCCAACATGGCGAAACCCCATCTCTACTAAAAATACAAAAATTACCCAGGCGTGGTGGTGTGTGCCTGTAATCCCAGCTACTCAGGAGGCTGAGGCAGGAGAATCACTTGACCCTGGGAGGCGGAGGTTGCAGTGATCCGTGATCGCGCCACTGCAGTCTAGCCTGGGCAACAGAGTGAAACTCTGTCTCAAAAAAAAAAATAAGTAAAGGTGATGGAACCTGCCTGGACAATCTCATACGATTGTCATCAGGAATCAGGGAAGTGTGAATAGACAAGAAAACGTTTTGCAAGCAGTGAAATCCCAAGTGGCCTGAGGAATTGTTATTATTCATAGCCAATGGGCAGACAGGATGTCTGTGTCTTCATTCTTGGAGGAACTGGGAGAATGCAGAAGGGTGGATTTCCTTAGTTTTAGAATGTTAATACATCAGTAGCTGCTTCAGGGAGAACGGAAAGGTGTGATCACCTTCCCTGCCGTGTGTCTGTGGGCTCCGTCCTTGGTGATTAGATGTGAGTGAAGTGCAGCCAGTCTAGATGTCAGCTCAGAAGGGCCTGGAGGAAGCACCTAATCCATCCCTGCTTGCCATTTTACAGATCAGTAAATGGAGCTCTAAATTACATAGCCAGGATTCCAACCCAGGTTGGTCTAACTCTGGGCCTGTGCTTTCTGCAGTGTGACCAGAGCAGTGAGCTTTTGGTTGCTAACTAGCGTGTCTAGGCTGGGACACAGTTGGTGAGAGGAATCTTGTCATGGGCCAGGCTCTAGGCTAAGGCATGCTGGGGGCCCGGAGCCTGGGGGAGGTGGGGGTTAGTGGAGGATGTTTGTGTGTGCATGTGTGTGAGATTGTTCCTTCTTCTGTAACATGGGGGACAAGCATGCCCGCCCAGGGCCGTGAGGACCCTTTTCAGTGTGAGGACGCAGATGGAGTGCACAGTGAGTGTTAGTGTCTCCCAGTCATTGCCGTTCCCTTATCTGTTCCTCCAGGCAGGCATTCATTCATTCAACACGTATTTCCCCAGTGGCTCCTGGGTACCAGGCCCTGTGCTGGGTGTCTGGACCCAGTGGCCATGTAGTAGGCTTCTGCATGTAGCTCTTCTCTTCTTGGCTCCCAGTAGCTACAGGGGGAGGACTCCAGTCTGTCACTGGGTGGAGGAGAGGAGGTCACCACAGTCAGCAAAGCTCTTGGCTGCTCCTTACCCTGAGTCCCAGCCGCAGCCTCCCTGGGGCGGAGCCTGTGTCCCTGGGCACACTCTGTCTTGCACATACAAATGCACATATACTGTTCACAGCTCAAGCTCAGAGACACACAGCCACTCGCACACGTCTCACAGACCCATCCAGTGACTCGCTGGTGTTGGATGCTTTCAGAAGCACGCCTCCAGACATATTAGAGAGGATTCTCACTCAGAGAAGTGCACAAACCCATGCAGCTACACAACTCCCGTTCCATCACACCCTCCATCACACCCACACATCACCAGACACAACGGAGGCTCAGACCTGGCTGCAACCCCCACATCAGAAACACATTCTCATATACACATCTTACACCCCCAGACACACCCAGATATGTCCCAGAGACAGACTGACATCCTGCAGACACTCAGACTCATCAGAAGTACACATTTAGGTGGAGACACAAACCCACACAGACATTATACACACACACTAGCATCCACAGAAGTCTACACATCTACCCTTGCCAGGCTGGCCCAGGAACAAGCTCACCACCTGGGTACCTCCCCTGCCTCTTCTACAAAGAGAGCAGCAGAGACTTGCACACCTACCCGAGGCTTACAGACACCCACCAAGGGGACTCCCATGCAGACATTTACACACAGATTAGCACACGCAGTCACATGCACATCAGCAGGGACACAGCACAGTCTGGCATGCAAACATTAGGCATGTAGCATTTGCCAACAGGAGCCAGAGGCTCTCAAACTGGGGAACCTAGACACACACACATGCACACACACACACACACACACACACACATACACACGCTGTGACATTTCATCCACACACAGAAACAGGAAATCCTGGTCTGTGTCTCCCTGGAGCTAATGTGTACAAACTACTACTGTTTTCAGTGGCTCACTAGGCTTCCTTCCACAAGGCTGCTGGGAACACAGGAGTGTGGCCAGGGCTTGACTTTATAACCTTCTGGAGCTGGGGGTCTTGGGATCCTGGGTGGTGGGTGGATGGGGGCTGGTAGGTCTTGAAGTCAGAAGAAGCTGCACTGAAGTCCCCCAGGTCCCTGATGCCCAGCTCCTGGGCCCAGGGCCAGTGGGGCTGAGTGAAGTGGACCGATTGTCGAGCTGCCCACAGAAGAAACACTGCCCGGGGGCAACTCCCTTCTAATCTCCTTGGAATTTCCTGCTGGCCCTATCTCCCCCTTCTCCTCCTGTTCCCTTGCTGGGGGCTGCAGAGGGCCACGCCACTCCCATCTGTAAAGGGTGCCCCGTTCTGGCTGGGGAATGATGGAGGCCAGGGTAGAGGTGGCTAGAGGAGGTATGGGAGCTCAGAGGAGGGGCTTGGCAGGCTTCCTGGAGGAGGAGGTGACCTTGGAGCTGGGGAGTTAGCCTCAAGTGACTGACTGTCCCTGTGCCCAGCTCTTAGAACAGTGCCTGCCACATTGCAGGGGCTCAATAAATATGTGTACAATGAAGTGAAAGGCGGTAGGCAGGGCCTGGAGGTGGACCACAGGCTTGAAACGGAAAAGCTGGAGGGAGTGGTGGGAGCTGGCAGGGATGGGGAGAGTCTGGGAAGGGGAGTTGGGCTGGCTTGGGAAGGGCACTGAATGCCAAGCCAAGGGAGCACCTTGCTGGGAATGGTCTTGTTGCAGCAAAGCTGCAGCCACCTCCTTTTATGTGTCTGCAGCCCTGGGCCTGAGGCCTGCCCTGGCGGAGAGGCCTGGGGAGGGAGGAGAGCCAGGCTGTGTTGTCTCGGGGCAAACTCCACCTCTGGAGTGAAGTCTGGAGCCAAACCTCACTGTGTCACCTCCTCCCTGTGCATGCTGTCCCTGCGCAAGCCCCTCAAGCCTCCGTCTTCCTCCTGTAAAATGGGGATGTGATCCTTTCTAGCGGGGCACTTGGGAGACTGACAGCTCAGATGTTCTGTGCACCTAGCATCATCCTGGCACAGAGGAGGGGAGGAGGCCCCATGTCCTGCATAGCCTCCGGGGCAGAGAGAGTCCCCTAGGGAAGGGGCGCAGCTAAGTTCAAGCAAGGGCCTGCCCAGCAGCCAAGGTTTTCACTGAGGTCATTCCCCTGGTCCCCACATGCATAACCTCATCCGTGGTCACCTTCACTCCCCTTGGTGCCGGGAGGAACTTGGAGCTGGGGTGCTCCATGCCAGGCTAACCCTGGCATCACTGGAGGCCTCAGTCAGCACTGCATCTACCTGCTTTACGGAAGTGAAGCACAGCAGGGGGTCAGAGCGGGTGGGAGCAGCAGGCCAGCCCTTCCTTCTCCGAGGTCCGGGGTGGTTGGGAGAGAGCACTGTGATCTGGAGCCAAGCTGACTGGGCTCGAATCCCAGCTCTGCCTCTTCCTTTCTGAGCTTTCCCTTTCTGAGCCTCAGTCTCATCATCTGTGGAATGGGGATGTGGATGTCCTTGCCCCGCATGTTGCCGTGAGGGTTCCGTAAGAGAAAGCGTGCATGTGCGGGTCCCATTAGCCAGGTCTGGCTCCTGGGAAGGACCTAACAGCGCTTGGCGCTTGCCTGTTATATCTGGCTCTGGTGTGACCCCCGTGACCCCAGGTTAAGCTGGGTCCTTGATGATGGGCCGTGCTTGGCTCTGGGTGTCCCTCTGTGGGTGTTGGCTTGGGGCATCAGTCTGAGTGGTATGCACAGAGCTGCACTGCATTTTGGGCACCCCCAAACATATCTCCCTGTCTGTGTCCCCCCTTCCCTCCCCCACGGCGTTGTGTCACTCTTCCCTGAATGGTCCAGGCTAGTGCCTCCAGCTTAGTAACTGGTGATACACATTTGCTAATGGAAGAACACCTTTGGTGGCCCCCTCATTCTCAAATGGAGGTGAACCATCTCTCATTGCCTGAGCCACGAGGAAAGCTCAGCCTCTATGAAAAAAATTCTGGGGTTCCCTAGCTAGGCTGGATCAGCTGAACATCTTTACTCTGGTTGGGGCCCACGCCTGCTTTGGATCTTCTGGGTTCAAGTCAGTTGCACCAGCCTCTCCCCTCCCCGCCTCTCCTTGACCCCGCCCCACGGTGGAGCAGCCTGTGTGGTCCTGCCTCCTGCAGCCTCATCCACCCCTGCCCCACCCAAGCTCTACGGGTGCTGGACACACCCCGGCCTCTGTCCCGTGCTCTTCCCATCGGACCTTTGTGCTTGCAGTTCCTGGCTCTTTCCCTTGGTTTCTTCCTCCACCTTAGAGCACTCAGCCCCAGCAGCAGCTCCCCAGGTCAGGCTCCTGTGTCAGACACCTTGGGAGCTCCCTGGAGCTTCCTTTGGGGCATTTACCACAATGGTGATTAGATTATTAACGGGGTAATGATAGGTTTCATGCCATCACCACCCCACCTTGCCCTGCATGAGGGCAGGGACCTTCCAGGGTAATTAGCTCCTTCCTTTTACAAAGGGAGAAACTAAGGCCCAGAGAGGTTAAGGGGCTTGTTAGAGGTCATGCAGCCTGTAAGTGGCAAGAGACAAGCCTGGGGTCTTGTGCTTCTCTCCAGGATGCCAGGCAGGGGGAATGGCAGGGGTGTGAAGTGCTGGGGTGTCCTGGAGCTTCAGGCTGTGTGGCCTTGGGCCACTCTCTTGGGAACCTTGCCTTCTATCCCTAAAGACCTCAGACCCCTGCTCTGAGTTAGAGATTTTACTGCAGCCCAGAGGGTGTTTGGGGGTTGTTTTAAACACATCCAGGTCCAAACGCTGCCTTCCTTCCTGTTCACATGGAAAGGATGGGAGGAAACTGTCAGGCGCTTCCTGACACGAATGTCCCAGAGGCCGGAGGGCCTGTGGATATCTCCCTTCTCTGCCAGGTAAGGCCTTGAATGGGAGAGTGACAACAGTGACAAGCCAGATGTGGCCTTGGTGGGCAGTGGTTTCTTACCAACAACAACCACCACACACACACACACACACACACACACACACACACACACACACACACACCCCTCCCTGATAGAGCATCTGTAGTCTCCTGTGCAGAGCTGTACCAGACGGATCTGGGAGGCTCACTCCTGATTGGCTACGTAGACCTCATCTTGCTGGGTCTCCGTTTGCTCGTCTGTGAAATGGGGATAAGATAATAATAGCGCCTGCCTCTAAGGATCATCACTGAGCAAGAGATAATGGCTTTTCTGTCTCAGTCCGGTGTCTGGAACGCATTAAACGCTTGTCAATGTTAGCTATTGTTATCGTCACCATTGTTCATTATAAGACCGTCTAGTCCAGCTTATAGGAGCTCCAACTGGACCTGAATCCTGGCTGTGCCACTTAGTGTGTGACCCTGGGCAACATACTTGACCTCTGTGAGGTTCCTCTCCCATCGGGGATTACTCGGGCTACAGTGAGAGAATGTGCACTGCCTGGCGGGGATGGGGCGTGCACAGGGAGCATCTCTTATTTCTTGGCATTGGAGAGGCGGGTCCAGGCCCCAGTCTTCCCTCATTATTCCCAACCAGAGGAGCAGGACATGGTGGGTCTCCAGGGCCAGGCAGCCTCCGTGTCGGCTGGAGTGGGGACATTGTGTGGCACGGCGATGCCAGGCTGGGTGTCCTGGCCTTCTTTCCCTGGGACCTTTTTTTTTTTTTTTTTTTTTTGGAGACGAAGTCTCACTCTGTCACCCAGGCTGGAATGCAGTGGCATGATCTCGGCTCACTGCAACCTCCGTCTCCTGGGTTCAAGTGATTCTCCTGCCTCAGCTTCCCGAGTAGCTGGGACTACAGGCATGTGCCGCCATGTCTGGCTAATTTTTGTATTTTTAGTAGAGATGGGGTTTCACCATGTTGGCCAGGCTGATCTCGAACTCCTGACCTCAGGTGATCCACCCACCTCAGCTTCCCAAAGTGCTAGGATTACAGGTGTGAGCCACCATGCCTGGCCTCATCAGGACCTTTCATGCAACTTCCTGAAAACTGGACCCTAGCTTCTTCGCAAGGATGCTAAGCTAGATTGAGCTCTGGGGTGGGAGACAGGTGCCCACAGTCCCCCCTCCCACTCAGTGCTATCCCCTCCAGGGACTGTGGGATTGTCCTCTGTCCTTCTCGAGGCCTCTCTGTCCCTGGGTATGAAGGGATGGAGTCTTTGGTTTCCCTCCCCTGCTGCTGTGCCCAGAGTGTTTGCATTTGGGCTGAGAAGTGGAGCTCTGCGGAGTTTTTTGCATACCCTTTTTTGGGGTCCAAGTGCGATGATCTCATCTGGAGCCTTGACAGACTCCTGGGGGACCGGCAGAAGGGATGGCAGATGGCTGCCCTGGCCTCTTGGGTGGGGCTGGCATGCCGCCCCTGTGGCCACTGCTGGCCCACTCCATAGAGCAGCCCTCCTGGGGCTGGGGTGAGTGGCCTGGGCCCGGGCGGGAGACGAGTGGCCCAGAGCCAGGGTGGCAGATGGGAGGCAGCCCAGGCCTCGGCCTGAGGGAGGGACCGTGGTGGCCAGGGCAGTATGGGAGCAGGCGGGCCAGGCTGAGGCTCCCGTTCCTCTGTAGCGTGGTTGCTGCCTCGCAGAGTGAAGGTTCTGGGCCTCTCAGCTCAGCTCTGTCATTCTTCTGGGTTGGTCTGCCCATCTGAGGGCTTGTTGGGCCCCTGAACCTGGGGAGGAGGTGGTACATTTGGGTAAGGTTTGGAATCTGGCAAGGCTGTGGCCTGGGTGTTGCTGGGCTGGGATTTCAGCCCCACCACTGGGGTCTGAAGCACCCATGGGCATTAGCTTCACAGAATCAAGGAATTAGATTCAAACACAGGAGCGCTGACTAGAAGTGGTTTTCTGTAGGGGAGTAGAACAGGGGGATTCTCTTCCCCTCTGAGGGCCTGTGTATTCATTCAGCACCTCTTTATTGATCTGTGTGTCCCAGGCACGGTGCTGGGCTCTGTCCTCCTGACATCACATCCCAGTGGTAGAGACTGACATTCTGCAGGCAAACAGACAAATAAAACGCTGAGTATCACAAATAAGCCTATGATATATGCCAAGAAAGAAACAAGGGGTTAAGATCGACGTAATGGGCCTGGAGGAGCATGGAAGCCTTCTCAGAGGAGGTGGCATTTCAGTGGAGACTTGAGGCAGAAGGCAAGCCAGCAGGGCAGAGATAGGGGGCAGGGAAATCCAGGCAGAGGGAACCGCAAGGCCAAAGGCTTTGAGGTGGGACAGGTGAGGTGGCTGCTGGTTGCCTAAGACCCAAGTGGCTGCTGTGTTGCCAGTGAGAGGAGGAGTCGAGGGAGATGAAGATGGAGAAGTGGACGGGCTTAGGCCAGGCAGGGCCTGTATGCTGTACGATGGGATTTGGGTTTTCTTTTGTATGTGATGAAAAGTCACTGGAGGTTTTGTTTTGCTTTGCTTTTTGCTTTTTGGGGTTTTAGGTCAGGTGTACTGGGTATATATATACAATATATTGTACAATATATTGTACAAATATATACAATATACTGTACTTATTTGTACAATATATTGTACAAATATATACAATGTACTGTACAAATATATATAATATACTGTATAATATATTGTACAAATATATACAATAAAATGAATTTTGGCAAATGCATCCAGTTCTGTAGCCACCACCACAACCAAGATATGGAACAGTTCCTTCACACCCCAAATTTTGCCCTGTGAGGTCAGTTCCTCTCTCGATTTCAGACCCTGACAACCACTGGGACTGTTTTCTGTCCCTAGAGCCTTGCTGTTTCCAGAGTGTCAAAAATAGACTCATACAGTGTCTAGCCTACTCAGTCTGGCTTCCTTCCCTAGGCTTCCTGCATGTGAGCTTCCTCCATGTTGCAGGTGTCAGCAGTTCTTTCCTTTTCATCGCTGAGTAGTATTCTATTGTGTGGACGTACCACAGTTTATCATTCACCAGCTGAGGGACATTTGGGTGATTCCCAGGTTTTGGTGATCATTGGAGAATTTTAAACAGGAGAAAATTTTAAACAGTTTTAACCACATTTTAAACATGGTTTTAGAAAAAATCACTCACTGTACTGAATGGAGAACAAATTAGTCGGGAGCAGAGTGACCATCATAAGGATTAAATCCAATAATTTGGTGATGAGTCTTGCCCACCATAGGCACTCACTAATTGTTCAAACAAAAGGGCTGTGCCCTGGGACAGTCAGGGAGGCTTCTTGGTGGAGGTGGCTTTTTTTTTTTTTTCTTTTTTTTGGTCAGACACAGTCTCATTCTGTCGTCCCGGCCGGAGTATAGTGGCGCCATCTCGGCTCACTGTAACCTCCACCTCCTGGGTTCAAGCAGTTCTCCTGCCTCAGCCTCCTGAGCAGCTGGGATTACAGGGGTATACCACCACACCCGGCTAATTTTTTGTATTTTTATAGAGACAGGGTTTCGCCATGTTGGCCAGGCTGGTCTCGAAGTCCTGACCTCAAGTAATCCGTCTGTCTCAGCCTCCCAAAGTGCTGGGATTACAGGTGTGAAACACTGTGCTCTGCTGGAGGTGGCTTTTGAGGTGGGAAACAGGTGTGGAGTAGGAGGCCCAGGCAGTACAGAGTCCCATGGGAGTGGGTGGGCTCAGATTCCAGCTCCCCGCCCCTGAGCCAGCCTTGGCATATCTAGAGTTGCTAGAATGTGGTCCGTAGGGGTCATATCAGAGTTCCCCAGGGACACTAGGGGCTGACTCTTGGGTGGGAGGTAGCTGAGGGACTTCTACTCTGGAAGTCTCTTCCTTCGTGGCTGGCAAGAGGCAACCTGCTCCTGCCTTCGGGGGCCTCATGTCCCTTTGGTGCTCTCCCTCTCCTCCCAGCTGGGAGCTGTTGCTGGGTTCAGACCATACGCTGCCACTTGTGTTTCTGCAGAGGGTCCTGGTGTTTGGTCACTTTCATCTCCAGCCCCACAGCTCACCAGCTGCTGCAGGCCAATTCCATCATAGCCATGCATCTGGAGCCACGTGCAAAGGTTCCAGTGGGCCCCAAATCTAAACTTCTCCCCGATGTCCTCAGTGTACAAAGGTAAATCATTTTATATCTGCGTGGGTTTCTCATAGAAAGTAATCTTTCTTAGAACACTTAAAGTGTGATTTACCAGCCTGGGCACTAAAGCAAGACCCCCTCTCTACAAAAAATACAACATTCAGCCAGGCATGGTGGTGTGTGCCTGTAGTCCCAGCTACTCAGGAGGCTGAAGTGGGAGGATGACTTTAGCCCAAGAGGTCAAGGCTGCAGTGAGCTGTGATCAAGCCACTGCACTCCAGCCTGGGTGACACAGAGGGACCCTGTCTCAAAAAATAAAATAAGTAAAAAGTGTCATTTGAAAGTGGAGCTCTGCTTCTCCCGCCTGTATTTCATTTTAAACATTTAAAGTTATATCTTACTTTGGCTGGGTGCGCGGTGGCTCACGCCTGTAATCCCAGCACTTTGGGAGGCCGAGGCGGGTGGATTACCTGTCAGGAGTTCGAGACCGGACTGTCTAACAAGGCGAAACCCCATCTCTACTACAAATAGAAAAATTAGCCACGCGTGGTGCTGCATGCCTGTAATCCCAGCTACTCTGGGAGACTGAGGTGGGAGAATCATTTGAACCCCAGAGGCAGAGGTTGCAGTGAGCTGAGATTGCACCATTGCACTCCAGCCTGGGTAACAAGAGTGAAACTCCATCTCAAAAAAAAAAAAAAAAGGAAACCAACTATATTGAAACACAGTTATTAAAGTATTTTTAATTTACAATGTAGTAATATATGTGCTTATTAACTCATAAATTCTGGTGACAGATCTAACTGGCATAATTTCAAACTACTGATGAGTGTAAATAATATTTTGACATTTTTGTAGCAACTGTTATATGATATGAAAATATCTGTGATTTTTTTTTGGTGGCAAAGTCACAGGTAGTACTCATATAATGATGATTTGTTCATAGGCCCAGAATAGAAGGAAATGCTACATTTTACTTAGAGGTCAGTGAAAAGGAAGATGTGATTTTCCAAGTTCATGGACTCCCTGAGTTCTGGTTCCAAGGAAAGATCTTGAAGTCAGTGGTTGGAGTTTGAGTCCTGCCTGGAGGTCTCACCCCCTCCCCCTACCCGTTTGCGTGTGCTTGGGCACGACCCACCTTCCCTGTGCTTCTCTGAAGTTCTTCATCTGTAGAATGTGGATGATGGTTCCTGTCTTTCTTTACTGGGAGGGGCGGGGGGGGTTCAGTGAGGATCTGTGAGATGATTCAGATGGAATGTCTTTGTAAACTGTGAAGCCCTCTGCTGCTGTGCAAAATCTTGCTATTATTAGCAGTAGTGTGAGCTCATGTTTGGCTGTCCGGCCCAGCCGGGGCCAAGAGGCTCTTCCTGGACAATTCTCCCAGGATTCTTGGGAATCAGTCCATCGAGGGGAGCAGGTTTGCGCCTCTGAGAGGCTGCTTCCTGCAAGCTGAGCTCATGGTTTGGCAGGGGGTGGACAGAGATACACTTTGTGGGCAGGGAGTGGGTGCGTGAGCAGGAGGTTCCCTGCATAGACAGACCCTGCCTACCCTCCTTGAGTGGCATAGGGATCTGAGACCAGTTCTGATCTGCCCAGGCTCTCCCTCTCTCATTTTTATTTAGAGACAGGGGTCTCACTCTGTCACCTAGCCTGGAGTGCAGTGGTGCAGTCATGGCCCACAGCAGCCTGGAACTCCTGGGCTCAAGTGAACCTCCTGCCTCAGTCTCCTGAGTAGCTGGGGACTACAGGCACATGCCCAGCTAAGTTTTTTAAATTTTTTTTTTTTTTTGTAGAGACGGAGACTCACTGTGTTGCCAAGGCTGGTCTTGAACTCCTGTCTTCCTAACTCTTTGCAGCTGGCCGGGAGTTGTGGACTGGGCAGGACAGAAGCTATACTCTTTTTTTTTTTTTGAGTCGGACTCTCTCTGTGTCACTCAGGCTGGAGTATAGTGGTGCAATCCTTGCTTATTGCAGCCTCAACCTCCCAAGCTCAAGTGATCCTCCTGTTGCAGCCTCCTGAGCGTCTGAGGCTACAGGTGCGCAGCACCATGCCTGGCTAATTTTTAATTTTTTTGTAGAGATGGGGTCTCGCTATGTTGTCCAGGCTGGTCTCGAACTCCTGAGCTCAAGGGATCCTCCCTCTTAGGCCCCCGCAAAGTGTTGCGATTACAGGCGTGAGCCGCCATGCCTGGCCCCATACTCATTCTTTAATTCCTACATCTACCCATAGACAGTGACAGGTACCTGCTCTGTGCCATGGCCTGCCCTGGGTGATGCTGAGGACTAGACACAAACCAGCCCCTGCCCTTCTCCCTAGCTCTTGGAGAAGATTGACATGAAAACAGACAAATACAACCTAAAATTACCAGCACAACGGACCATAGATTTCAGAGTGTGGGGTTTGAATCAGAGTCTGGGAAGGAAATGTTCTGGAAGGATGAGATAGTCAGGAGTCAGCCTGGCAAAGGCCGTTCTAGCAGAGGGAATAGCTGAACAAATTGGAAGAGCACAGTTATGACGCACTGACCCAGGGCCACGTGGCTTGTTTGGAATCCAGCCCCGCAGGTCCCTTGCTCAAGCAGCTCTGCGAAGCTTCTGAGCCTCGTCTCCTCATCTGCAAAATAGGAACATTTTCAGCACCTACCTCACAGGGTTGGTAAGAGGATTAAACTGTCAACTGATAATGCACGTACTGCCTGTGTGGGGGCCTGGTAATTAGTGAGCCTCCTAATAGGTGGTAGCCATGTTTTGTTTGTTGAAACAGTCTGTCTCTGTCGCCCAGGCTGGAGTGCATTGGTGCAATCTCAGCTCACTGCAACCTCTGCCTCTGGGGCTCAAGCGATTCTCCTGCCTCAGCTTCCCGAGTAGCTGGGATTACAGGCACATGCCACCAAGCCTGGCTAATTTTTTTGTATTTTTTTGTAGAGATGGGGTTTCACCATGTTGGTCAGGCTAGTCTCGAACTCCTGACCTCAGGTAATCCATCCACCTCGGCCTCCCAAAGTGCTGGGATTACAGGCATGAGCCGCCGTGCCTGGCCAATGGTAGCCATTTTTAAAGTCACAGCCTATTTGGATGCTGGAGGGCCGGGGTAAGGCGGGAGTAGGGAGGAGACCAAGGGCTGGCTCAGGACCCGGTCAGGGGACTTGGACCTGATGCAGAAGCTGGTGAGAACTGGTAGAAGAGATAGAAAGCCGTCTGCCTTCTTCAGATTTTCTCCAAAAACAGCTATTAACTGTGTAATCAGAGCAAAAAAGCAGTCTCTAGAAAGGGAAGCACTGCCTATCCTGGCAGCAGTGTGGGTGCCCTGGTCCCCCATCCTCCCCCACGCTCCTATTCCCCGTTTCCAGTCAAGCTAAAAAATCTGGGTTAGCTTCAAGAGTAGCCTTTAAGGTGAAGAGGTCAACTTGAAGGAGGTGGCCAGGCTGTGGTGGGGCTGAGGGTCGGGGTCCCCAAGGCTCTGAGGTGGGCACTACCAGGCACTGTGCCCTTTTGTTGTCCGGCAGAGGATGAGGCTTGGGGTTTCCCTGGTGGTGTTGAGGGGATTTTTTTTTTTTTTTTTTTTTTTGAGACACAGTCTCGCTCTGTTGCCCAGGCCGGAGTGCAGTGGCACGACCTCGGCTCACTGCAACCTCTGCCTCCCAGACTCAAGCAATTCTCTTGCCTCAGCCTCCCAAACAGCTGGGATTGCAGTCGTGAGGTACCACACCTGGCTAATTTTTATATTTTTAGTAGAGCCAAGGTTTCATGTCTACAACTTCGTTCTATAGCCACAAGGCCTACTGAGTCCAGTGGAGCTGGGCCTCTCCCTCCCTACTTCCACACAGTTAGGGGGTCTGGGAGCTGGGAGAGGCTCTTCAGAACCACTGAGCTGTCTGTGAAGGAGCTAGGAAGGCTGTGCTCCTCACCCCCACCTCCCAGGGCCCCCCACCCCCAGCTCCTTCAGTTGGATCTGTCACTGAAGAGCTCTCCTGGGATGGGGGCCCAGACTGCATGACCGCAGAGCCCCAGAGCATTCTTAGGCTCCCTGAGGACTGTGAACCTCTGGAGCAGAACAAGGGCCTGCCCTCTGGGTCCCCTCCCCAAGCCCCAGCAGCCCTTCTCCTAGCCCCACCTCGGGCCCCGAAAGCCCAGCGCCCCTGCCTAAGTCCTGCATTCGCCAGCCTCTCCCACCCACGTCCCTGCAGACCCAGCCTGGGGCCACAGGCCTGCCTTTGTCAGCTCACCCTCTCACGTGGGGCCGTGCCAGCAGGGGCTGACGGGCATTCTGCCTGCAGCTGGGACTAGCCCCCCGAGAGGCCTAGGCCCCCCTGGAGAGATGGAACTGGCGTGAATGCAACATCTTGCGCTGTCACAAATTGACTGTGGTGAAGGGCAGGCCTTGGGGAGACAGCTGCTCATGTGAGAACTATCATTCATTCATTCACTTATTCAAAGGATGCCTACTGAGATCCTGCTCTGTGTCAGGCCCTGGCTTGGGGACTTGTGCTCAGAGACCTGACTCTTGCCCTTTTGGGGGGGGGAAAAAAACTAGAAGGAAATGTCCTTCATCAGAGTCTCTTGGGGGGCTCACCCTAGGAATTTCTGATTCAGCAAGTCTGGGTTGGGACATGAGAATTTCTCACAAATTCACCAGTGATGCTGATGTTACTGGTCCAGGAACTGCACTTCGAGAGCCACTGTAATTCAGGTATTGGAATTATGCACGGATTATATTTTCTTTTTCTTTTCTTCTTCTTTTTTTTTTTTTTTAGACAGAATCTTGCTCTGTTGCCCAGGGTGGAGTGCAGTGGTGTGATCTCAGCTCACTGCAACCTCTATCTCCTGGGTTCAAGCAATTCCTCTGCCTTAGTAGCTGGGATTACAGGCACCTGCCACCACACCTGGCTAATTTTGTATTTTTAGTAGAGACAGGGTTTCACCAAGTTGCCCAGGCTGGTCTCAAACTCCTGACCTCAAATGGTCCGCCCGCCTCGGTCTCCCCATAGTGCTGGGATTATAGGCGTGAGCCACTGCACCTGGCCTGTTTTCTCTATTTTCAAAACTGTCTCTATGACCATGTTTTACTTTTAGAGACAGGCTCTTGCTCTCTTGCCCAGGCTGGAGTGCAGTGGTGCAATCATAGTTCAGCATAACCCCAACCTCCTGGGCTCAAACAATCCTCCCACCCCAGTCTCCCAAGTAGCTGGGGTCACAGGTGCACTACCAGGCCAGGTAATCCATCCACCTCAGCCTCCCAAAGTGCTGGGATTACAGGTACGAGCCACCGCACCTGGCCAATGATAGCCATTTTTAAAGTCATGGCCTATTTGGATGTAATACATTATTATTATTATTGTTATTTTTTGTAGAGATGAGGTCTTACTATGTTGCCCAGGCTGGTCTTGAACTCCTGGGCTCAAGTGATCCTCCTGCCTCAGCCTCTCAGAATGCTGGGGTTACAGGGGTGAGCCACTGTGCCCTGCCAATGCTTTATTTTATTTTATTTTATTTTATTTTATTTTATTTTACTTTATTTTTTTCTGAGACAGTCTCGCTCTGTTGCCCAGGCTGGAGTGCAGTGGCATGATCTCAAGTCACTGCAACCTCTGCCTCCTGGGTTTAAGCAATTCTCCTCCCTCAGCCTCCTGAGTAGCTGGGATTACAGGCATGCACCACCATGCCCGGCTAATTCTTGTATTTTTAGTAGAGATGGGGTTTCACCATGTTGGCCAGGCTGGTGTCAAACTCCTGACCTCATGATCTGCTGGCCTCAGCCTCCCAAAGTGCTGGGATTACAGGTGTGAGCCATCGCGCCCAGCCTGGCCTGTTTTATAAATACGAAAATCAGTCATTTAAAAGTTAAAAAAAATGATTTCCAAAAATGACTCTAGCGCTCTGGGTGTGATCTTATGTGAGAGATGTCACCTCCCGTGATCTAAATGTCATGCATTTGTTAATGTAGCCCAGCATCATAGGGTTGTGTGCATTTCCCCTTGGTTCAACCTGAGCTTGGGGTCCACTTGGACCCTCCTATTCTTTCCATCACCATATCCTGTCATTTTAACTTTCTAGAGATAATAAGTGAGGTGCTGGTAACTGGCATGGCTAGGATTTGAACACAGATCCATCTGGAGTCTGGCCTAGCCTGGATTTAGCCAACTGGCTTGCACTTACTGAGAGATCTTTCCTTCATGGTTCCTTCATCGGCTGCCTGAAACAGCGCGTGGATCCTTGACTTCCTCATTTTTTTAACTGGTGTGATCATTTACTGTTCCACTTCCTCCTCTCCACTCTGGTTCTGTCCATGTGGTATGCTGGTGGGGTGGTGAGTCTGTGTCTATGAGGATGGAGGTGGGGGTGGGGGGCCTGGCAAAGTGACTGTTCCTCTGCAGCCCCAGGAGTCAAACCGATGGGCAGGAAAACCTCCCGAGCTTGTGAGAACTGGCCTGGAGGGCAGGGCTCCCTAACCCTGACCCTGAGTTAAATCCATCCAGCCTCGGGGGGCACTGGCAACCCCAGCCATACCCACTTCCTCACAGGGAGCCATCCTACCAGGCTGACTATTGGAAGAGCAGAGCAGTCCTTGCCCTCTGGGCAGGAAGGAGTGAAGAGAGAGACCCCCATGTTTGTTCCTTTCCCAGACGCAAGGTCAGATTCCCCTTCCTCCCAGCCCCAGCGGGGGTGTGGTGAGGGGTGCTCGGACAGAAGCCAGAGGTGTCCCTCTGACGGAGCAGAGTGGACACGTGCCTCCTCCCAGTGGCAGCATGAGGAGGGAGGAATACGAGAGCCCACTTCCAGTCCCTTCCTTTCCATTTTCTCTGGGGAAAGGCGGGTAGAAAGAGCTGAGGAATCCGGCTCTCCAGATCTGCCATCTCCAGGGCCCGCAGAGGCCTTTTTGCCCCTTGGACCCCCCACCCCTGCTTCCATCACCGCCATCCTCGGTGCTTCCCCTGGCTCCTCAGGGATGCCTTTAGCAGGTCATTCATCCCTGGTGACTCTGTTTCTCTTTATTTTGTGAGACAGAGGCTCGCTCTGCTGCTCAGGCTGGAGTGCAGTGGTGTGATCTTGGGTCATTGCAACCTCTGCCTCCCAGGTTTAAACGATTCTCCTGCTTCAGCCTCCCGAGTAGCTGGGATTACAGGCGCCCACCACCATGCCTGGCTAATTATTTTTAGTAGAGATGGAGTTTCACCATGTTGGCCATACTGGTCTTGAACTCCTGGCCTCAGGCGATCTGACCGCCTTGGCCTCCCAAAGCACTGGGATTACAGGCGTGAACCACCGCACCTGGCCAGTTTCCCTTCTTAGTATACAATCTTATTTAAATCATTCGGTCACACTAAGAGTAGGTATTATCATTCCCATTTGTGACTGGGTTTTCACATTTGTATGAGACATAATAATTATGCATTTCTTCTGCGTAATTCTACTTCCCTCTTCCCTTACACTTAGTATCTAATGATTGTTGCACATTCGTATGTCTTTTTTGTTGTTTTTGACCTGACTAAACATGCATGCATCCATTCAGTTAATATTTGTTGGGAGCCTACCGCCTGCTAGGCCAAATGGGGTGGCCTCCAGGCACTCATGGTTTGGCTGGGAGACTAACTATTAAACATAGAATTGCAAATTTGCTAATAATGATTACAAAGGAGAAGTGAGGAACAGCTGGAAGCTGATGAGAGCGGTAGCAGAAGCTGCCTTGAGGAAGTGAGGTCATACTCTTACCCTCTCTGCTGAAAACCCAAACCCAGGCCAGGCATGGTGGCTCATGCCTGTCATCCCAGCACTTTGGGATGCTGAGCTAGGCAGATTGCTTGAGCTCAGGAGTTCATCACCAGCCTGGGCAACATGGCAAAACCCTGTGTCTACACACACACACACACACACACACACACACACGCACGCACAGAATTAGCTGGATGTGGGGTTGTGTGTCTTTGGTCCCAACTACTTGGGAGGCTAAGGTGGGAGGGTGGCTTGAGCCTGGGAGGCAGAGGTTGCAGTGAGCTGAGATTTTGCCACCGCACTCCAGCCTGGGTGACAGAGTGAGACCCTATCTCAAAACAAACAAGCAAGCAAACAAACCCCAAACCCAAATTCTATTTGGCCCCTCAAAGCGCCATGTGGTTGACTCCTGTCAGTTTCCTCAGCCTCAAATTAACCCAGTAGCTGCCCTGGCCTCCTTGCTGTACCTTGACACCGAGCTCTTTCCTGCCTCTGAGCCTTGGCACACACTGTTCCCTCTGCCTGGAATAACCTCTCCCTCTAGCTTTCTCGGCTGTTCCTTCTTCTCTCAGTTCAAATGTCTCTTTTGTAGAGATGGCCTCCGTGATCATGTCCCCTAACATAGCACTCCCCATCACTCTATCATATAACTCATGTTGTTTGGTTTCATTTTGGTTTTGTCTTTATAGCACTTAACAGTATCTGAGGTTTTTTTTTTTTTCTTGGAGATAAGGTCTCACTCTGTCACCCAATGGTGCAATCTCGGCTCACTGTAACCTCTGCCTCCTAGGTTCAAGTGATTCTCATGCCTCAGCCTCCCGAGTAGCCGGGATTACAGGCGTGAACCACCACGCTGGGCTCAATTTTTTTTTTTTTTTTTTGTATTTTTAGTAGAGACAGGGTTTCACCATGTTGGCCAGGCTGGTCTCAAACTCCTGACCTCAAATGATCCACCTGCCTCGGCCTCCCAAAGTGCTGAGATTACAGGTGTGAGCCACTGCGCCCAGCCAGGTGTCTTTTGTTATTATTATTATTTGCTGGTTTACTGTGTATCTTCCTGGTGAAGCTTGGGGCTCCATACAGAATATATAGAAGGGGCTGGACCCACCGCAGTGTCCCTCCCTGCCCCTGCGCTTAGCACAGGGCCTAGGACATACATAGTTGATACTCATCCATGTTTCTTTTTTTTGAGACGGAGTCTCGCTGTGTCACCCAGGATGGAGTGCAGTGGTGCGATCTCAGCTCACTGCAAGCTCCGCCTCCCGGGTTCACGCCATTCTCCTGCCTCAGCCTCCCGAGTAGCTGGGACTACAGGCACCCGCCACCATGCCCGGCTAATTTTTTGTATTTTTAGTAGAGACGGGTTTTCACTGTGTTAGCCAGGATGGTCTCGATCTGACCTCGTGATCCACCATCTCAGCCTCCCAAAGTTCTGGGGTTATAGGCATGAGCCACTGTGCCCAGCCTCATCCATGTTTCTTAAATGGCCTCTCCTGCTTCCCCAGTATGTTCCTGTTGCTTCTGTAACAAATCACTACAAATTTAGTGGCTTAAAAGAACACCAGGCCAAGGACACGGTGGCTCATGCCTATAATCCCAGCACTTTGGGAGGCCGAGGTGGGCGGATTACGAGGTCAGGAGATCGAGACCATCCTGGCTAACATGGTGAAACCCCGTCTCTACTAAAAATACAAAAAAAAATTAGCCGGGCGTGGTGGCGGATGCCCGTAGTCCCAGCTACTTGGGAGGCTGAGGCGGGAGAATGACGTGAACCTGGGAGGGGGAGTTTGCAGTGAGCTGAGATCACGCCACTGCACTCCAGCCTAGGCGACGGAGCGAGACTCCATCTCAAAACACCAGGCTGGGCAGGGTGGCTCACACCTGTTCCCAGCACTTTGGGAGGCCAAGGCGGGCAGATTGCTTGAGGTCAGGAGTTCAAGACCAACCTGGCCAACATGGTGAAACCCCATCTGCACTAAAAATATAAAAAATCAGCTGGGTGTGGTGGTGGGCACCTGTAATCCCAATTACTTGGGAGGCTAAGGCAGGGAGAATCGCTTGAAGTAGGGAGGGGGAGGTTGCAATGAGCTGAGATCGTGCCATTACACTCTAGCCTGGGCTACAGAGTGAGACTCCATCTCAAAAAAACAAACAAACAAACAAAGAACACTAGATTATTATCCTCTGATCCTGGAGGTCAAAGGTCTAGAAATCAAGGTTTGGGCAGGGCTGCATTCCTCGGGAAGGCTCCAGGGGAGAAACCTTTTCCTTGCCTTCTAGAGGCACCCCCTTCCTCCAACATCGAAGCATCTCACTCCAGCCTCTGCTTCTGTTTCCCTGTCTTGGGATCCTTAATTTACTCATATTTGCAAAGTCCCTTTTGCCATGTAAGGTAGCATTCACAGATTCTGGGAATGTGAACATGGACATCTTCGGAGGTCTGTCATTCAGCCTGCCACATCCAGGTCCCCCATGGTGCTTCATTCAGCACTGGGTGTGGCCAGCACTGAGGCCTCCTAGCTGCTACTGTGGGCCCAGTAACCTGACTCTTCCTTCCCTCCGCAGGACGAGATTGAAGAGCTGCGGGCGGAGATGCTGGAGATGCGAGACGTCTATATGGAGGAGGACGTGTATCAGCTGCAGGAGCTGCGACAGCAGCTGGACCAGGCCAGCAAGACCTGCCGCATCCTGCAGTACCGGCTGCGCAAAGCCGAGCGCCACAGTCTCCGCGCTGCCCAGACTGGCCAGGTGGACGGCGAGCTTATCCGTGGTCTGGAGCAGGATGTCAAGGTCAGCCTGGGCTCGGGTGCCCTTGTTGCTGGGATAGGACCACAAGTCTAAGTGGGGCCCAGGTTGGCCTTACATCTCACTTCTGTGTGTCCATGGCCAAGTTCTACCACCTCTCTGGGCCTCAGTTTCCTCATCTAAGTAGGAATTCCTGGTGAACCCATAGGGCTTCTATCGGGGTGTCCCAAAATGGTATCATAATATGAATCCTTCCTACTAGCAGCAGCTACCGTTTTGTTTTGTTTTTTTTTTTCTTTCTTTGAGACAGAGTTTCTCTCTTGTCGCCCAGGCTGGAATGCAATGGCACGATCTCAGCTCATTGCAACTTCTGCCTCCTGGGTTCAAGCGGTCTCTTGCCTCAGCCTCCCAAGTAGCTGGGATTACAGGCACCTGCCACCACACCTGGCTAATTTTTGTATTTTTAGTAGAGACAGGGTTTCACCATGTTGGCCAGCCTGGTCTCAAACTCCTGACCTCAGGTGATCTGCCCACCTTGGCCTCCCAAAGTGCTGGGATTACAGGCATGAGCCACTGCGCCTGGCTGAGAAGCTATTGTTTATTGCGTATCAACCACACACCTGGTGCTAGCCTCTAATTGTCCTGCACGGTTCCATGGAGATTTCTTTTTCTTCTTCTTTTTTTAGAGACAAGGTCTTGCTCTGTTGCCTAGGCATCAGGCAGTGATGTGATCATAGCTCACTGTAGCCTCCACCTCCTGGGCTCCCCCCACCTCAGCTTCCTGAGTAGCTGGGACTACAGGCACACACCACCACACCTGGCTAATTTTTGTATATGTTGTAGAGATGGGGTCTCATTATGTTGCCCAGGCTGGTCTCAAACTCCTGGGCTCAAGTGATCTTCCTGCCTTGGCCTCCCAAAGTGCTGGGATTACAAGGATGAGCCAGGGTGCCAGGCAGAGTTTCCTTAATTACGCTAATGAAAAGTGGTGAAGGCCTCGAGACCATCCTGGCTAATGCGGTGAAACCCTGTCTCTACTAAAAATACAAAAAATTAGCCGAGCATGGTGGCGGGCACGTGTAGTCCCAGCTACTCAGGAGGCTGAGGCAGGAGAATGGCGTGAACCTGGGAGGCGGAGCGTGCAGTGAGCCAAGATCGCGTCACCACTGCACTCCAGCCTGAGCGACAGAGCAAGACTCCGTCTCAAAAAAAAAGAAAAGTAGTGAAGGCCTAGAGTTGGTCAAGGCTGGTTTAAATCTTGGCTCCAATATATCTGAACTTTATTATTTTGAGCAAAGTCACCTATTTCAGTGTCCTCATCTGTAAAATGGGTTTGCAGCAATCTCTATCTCACAGGGTTCTATGAGGATTAAATGAAATAATGTGGGCTGGGCACAGTGGCTCATGCCTGTAATCCCAGCACTTTGGGAGGCCGAGGCGGGCAGATCACCTGAGGTCAGGAGTTCGAGACCAGCCTGGCCAACATGGTGAAAACCCATCTCTACTAAAAATACACAAATTAGCCGAGTGTGGTGGTTCCCGCCTGTAATCCCAGCTACTCAGGGGCTGAGACAGGAGAATCGCTTGAACCCGGGAGGTGGAGGTTGCAGTGAGCTGAGATCGCGCCACTGCACTCCAACCTGGGTGGCAGAGTGAGACTCCGTCTCAACAAAAAAAAAAAAAAAAGAAAGAAATAATGTGGGTAAAATGCCAGCATAACGACTCAAAAATGTTAGCTATTATTATTATTTCCATTTTCTTGATGAAGAATCTGAGGTTCAGAGAAAGGCAATACCTGCCCAAGGTCAAGGGGCGCTCAGTGTGTTGGTGGCAGAGCCCAGGCTCATGAGCCTCCCAAGCCTCCAGCTTGGCCTCACTGCTCTCTGCTTCAGGAAGCAGGGGAAGGGTGGGTGGGAGGTTGGCAGGTGGGATGTCCCCCTGCCCGTCTTCGGAAGCTCTGGTCTGGTGGTGAGAACTCCAGGGCCCCCAGGCCCTGCCCCCTGGCCTCAGAACTCAGCCCAGTGTGATCCGGTGACAGGAGGATCAGCCTGGCCAACATGGTGAAACCCCGAGGCTACTAAAAATACAAAATTAGCCGGATGTGGTGGTACACGCCTGTACTCCCAGCTACTCAGGAGGCTGAGGCAGATGAATCGCTTGAACCTGGGAGGCCAAGGTTGCAGTGAGCTCACACCATTGCAGTGCAGCCTGGGTGACAGAGTGAAACTCTGTCTCAAAAAAAAAAAAAAAAAAAAAAATTAGCTGGGTGTGGTGGTAAGTGCCTATAGTCCCAGCTATAAGCGAGGCCAAGGCCAGAGGATTGCTTGAGTCCAGGAGTTAAAGGTTGCAGTGAGCTATGATTGCAGCACTGCACTCCAGCCTGGGCGACAGAGCGAGACCTTGTCTCTCTTTAAAAGAAAAAAATGAATGAGTTAGTTTCCAAGTTCAAAGCGTACCTCTACTTGACAGGGCAGCTCCCGGGCATATTCAGGTTCCAATCACTGCGTTGGGAGGGGTGGGGGGTGGTGGGAGAAGGCAGTAGGGAGGAGATGGGGACTGGGAGGGAATAGCTGGAGAAGCTCAGAGGAATCTGCGTTTGGGCATATAGTGGAGGATTTCTGGGAGGGACACAAAAAAATGTCAGACTTCAGAAAGATGAGGAAGGGGCGGAGGAAAGGCTGGGACCTGGAGCTAGCTGCGGGCTGTGGCGCCTCCGTGGGTGGAGCCAGAGCAGCGGCGGCGGCGGCGGCGGCGGCGGGGAGGCGGAGGTGGGGAGCTGGTGTGGGGAGCGGGTGTGTGGCTCTCCGGAGTCTGGGCGGAGAGGAGGGGCCCTTTCTGTTGGGATTTGAATTAGCCAATTAGCATCCCTCTTGCCCCTTCCCTCCCTCCTCTCCCCACGCTGCAGCTGGAGCGCTGAGCTCATCTGCGGGCCTGGGGCCTGAGCTGGATGGACACCTCTGGCCACCACCCTGAGCCCCATGTGCTGGGGTCGTTCTGGGGGTTTTGGGAAGTTATCAGAATGCTGCTTTCCCTGGCATCGTCTTGGAGGGCTTGATGGACCCGAGCGGGCGCTGCCTAGGAGGGTACCTCTAGGACTTCCCCAACTTGCTCTGCCAGCTCCTTGGCCCATGCCCTGACTGGCCCTTACCGCTTGGTGCCTCATTTTCCCCTTCTGTTAATTGTGGCTTTTGACCAGCTGAATCTTCAGGGCTTTTGAGCTCCGGTGGTTTTATGGAGCAGAGGGGTATTGGTGGGGTGGGGTGGGGGGGTCATGAATAAAACCACAGGCCTCAGTGCCCCCCCAACTCCCAGGCTCTCCCTCTCTGCTGGTCCTCACCATTGACAGGACCTACAGAACCTCGGTAGGGCCTTTGTCCAGCATGAGGAGGGCAAGGTCACGGGGCGGGAGCTGCTGTGCCACTTGTTTGCTGTGTGGCCTTGGGTAAGTTCCTTCACATCTCTGAGCTTGTTTCCTCATGTGGAAAATGGAGATAAAATGAGTCCCTCCCTCTAGGGGTTTTTGTGAGGATAAAATGAAATAATTCGAGTGAAGAGAGTATTGAACACTAGGTCTGGAAATAAACATGTATTGGTTGTGGTTTTCGTTTTCGTTTTCTTTTTCTTTTCTTTTTTTTTTTTTTTTTTGAGATGGAGTCTCGCTCTGTTGCCCAGAGACTGGAGTGCAGTGGCGCGATCTCGGCTCACTGCAAGCTGCGCCTCCCGGGTTCGCGCCATTCTCCTGCCTCAGCCTCCCAAGTAGCTGGGACTACAGGTGCCCGCCACCATGCCCGGCTATTTTTTTGTATTTTTAGTAGAGACGGGGTTTCACCGTGTTATCCAGGATGGTCTCAATCTCCTGACCTCGTGATCTGCCCGCCTCGGCCTCCCAAAGTGCTGGGATTACAGGCGTGAGCCACCGCACCTGGCCTTTTTTCTTTTTTTTTAAAGACAGGGTCTCACTCTGTCACCCAGGCTGGAGTGCAGTGGTGTGATCTCAGCAACCTCTGCCTCCTGGGTTCCAGCAATTCTCCTACCTCAGCCTCCCAAGTAGCTGGGATTACAGGCATGTGCCACCATGTCCAGCTAATTTTTGTATTTTTAATAGAGATGGGGTTTCTCTATGTTGACCAGGCTGTTCTCTAACTCCTGACCTCAGGTGATCCACCCAAGTTGGCTTTCCAAAGTGCTGGGATTACAGGTGTGAGCCACCATGCCTGGTCTGGTTGTGGTTTTCTTATTGCTGAGAAGAACTTACACAGCAAGTACAAGTTCTTCTGAGCAATACGTCCGTAGGACTACTAGTAGTAGTAGACTAGTAGGACTGGTTGGTAGTAGTACTAGACTAGTAGTCTGGGGGCAAGGGTAGGCCAGGATCTCAGCCTCCCAGGATGGATGAAAATCACCAGGAGGGCTTGTTCACAATGCACATTCCCAGGACCCCTCAGGAGCTGAGACCTGATACTAGGAGGTGAAGTCCGGGGAATCTGGGATCTAAATTCTTGTCTAAAGTGACTCCTATAGGAAGCCAAGGACACACCAGGAGCATGCCCCCTTCCTCAGATACAGGTGTTGCTGGAGAAAATGCTCTGGCTTTGGGTTTAATTCCTAGGTTACCTGTGCAAGTTACCTCCCTTCTTTGAGTCTCAGTTTCCTCATCTGTAGAGTGGGGGTGACATTCCCACCCTCCTTGGGTTTGTAGGAGGATTCAGCCACATGGAGTCCAGAATGCTGCCTGGCCAGGGGATGCTCTTCCTTTTTTTTTTTGAGACAAAGTCTTGCTCTGTCACTCAGGCTGGAGTGCAGTAGCATGATCTCGGCTCACTGCAACTTCCACGTCCCGGGTTGAAGCAATTCTCCTGCCTCAGCCTTCCGAGTAGCTGGGATTACAGGCGCACCACTATACCCAGCTAATTTTTGTATATTTTTTAGTAGAGACGGGGTTTCACCATGTTGACCAGTCTGGTCTTGAACTCCTGACCTCAAGTGATCTGCCGGCCTCGGCCTCCCAAAGGGCCAGAATTACAGGCATGAGCCACCACGCCCAGCCTTGTTTCTTTGTTTCTTTCTTTCTTGAAACATAGTCTCTCTTTGTCACCCAGGCTGCAGTGCAGTGGCCGATCACAGCTTACTGCAGCCTTGACCTCCTGGTCTCTCAAGGGATCCTCCTGTCTCAGCCTCCCGAGTAGCTGATACTACAGGCACATACCATCATGCCCTGCTAATTTAAAGAAATTTTTTTAGAGATGGGGGGTCTCCCTATTTTGCCCAGGCTGGTCTTGAACTCCTGGCCTCAAGCAGTCTTCCTACCTCGACCTCCCAAAGTATTGGAATTACAGGCATCAGCCACCGTGCCTCGCCAGGAGCTGCTCTTTCGTGAGAGCTCCCATCCCTCTCCCTGAGGATCAGGATGACAGGCCCAGGAGCCGAGGGGCCTGATGCCTGGGGAGCAGGGGCTGGAGGCTGCTAGTTGCACTTGGCAGGAGCCAGGCCCTAGTGCTGTAAACAGTGACCTCATGGCTGAGTGCATTTGTTTATGGTTTGGGGATTTGCCCTGGTTTCCGGAAGCTGCAGCTGCCACGCCTCCTTTAGTATCTCAGCCCCCCTACCTTGAGGGTAGCTGGGAGGATCAAATGAGACAGACATGTGGGGCCCTTCAAGCGCCTGACGTAGTAAGCCCACTGTTGGGGTTTATTATTAATACTTTTATTGTTGATGTTAATATATTTTCACGCATTGGGCCTATACGGCAAAATCAGGCTGAGAGTGAGACTTTAGAGTTGACCCACTCGATTTCAAAGCTTGGTTCTATAGCCTTCCTAGCTGTGTGACCTTGGGAAGTGACCTTTCCTTTCTGAGCCTCAGAATGGGGATAATAATCAAAGTGCTTCCCAACGGGATGAAAAGCACGTGGTGAGCACCCGGAGGATGTGCTAGCTGATTCTGTAAATCACTTGTGAGGGCCGAGGGGGCCCAGGACCACTGAGGCTCACTGAGGAGCAGGGACAAGCCCAGGCCACAGGGCTCCTGCCTCCCAGTCTGGCTGCCTGGAGTTGTGATTTTTTTTTTTTTTTTTTTTTTTCTTTTTCCAAGACAAAGTCTTGCTCTGTTGCCCAGGCTGGAGTGCAGTGGTGCAATCTCAGCTCACTGCAACCTCCGTCTCCTGGGTTCAAGCAATTCTCCTGTCTCAACTTCCCGAGTAGCTGGGATTACAGGCATGTGCCACCACGCCTGGCTAATTTTTGTATTTTTAGTAGAGACAGTAAAGACGGGGTTTTACCATGTTGGCCAGGCTGGTCCTGAACTCCTAACCTCAAGTGATCCGCCCGTCTCAGCCTCCCAAAGTGTTGGGATTATAGGCGTGAGCCACCGTGCTCGGCCTGTGCTTTCTTTTGATACAGCAGCCGTCAGGGAAAGGGAGTAAATAGGAAAGGGATTCCATGGAGAATGGGGCAGAAGGGAACTGGGGAATCATGGAGAGGATGGGAGGGGATGAAATCCTTAGAGTTGTTCATGAACCCCAGAGGATCCAGAAATCCATGTGGATTGTGACTTCTTGATGGGGACTGGTAGCCTCCCCAGGTGGAGGACATGGTGGAGATGGGGCATCCCTGCAGGAGGAGAGGAGCTGGCCCAGATGGGAGCTCATTTGAGAGAGGAGCCCTCACCCCAGCCAGGGGTGCAGCCCTTCCTGGACAGTGGGTGGGGTTGGCATTTGAGGGCAACCTCTTCAGCCCAGTAAGGGCAGGTGCCACTCCCCATGTATATTCAATCATTCACTCATTCATCTCCCTCCCTTTTCACTTGTTGGACCCTTGGATTTATTTGTTCATCCAACAAGCATTTATTAGGCACTTAGTGTGTGTCTGACGCTGTGCTGCTGCTGGGACACATAGATGTGAATGAGGCCAAGTATGTCTGCGGCCTTGATCTCTGTACCCCACCACTCCTGCCTCCAGTGCCTAAGCCGGATGAGTGAGTGAGTGAGTTAGTGAGTGAGTGTGAGTGAGTGAATGAATGGAATGTTGATCAGGACAGGGGCTTACTGGGTGACCTAACAGCCCCAAACCGGGGACCATGTTTAAATAACTTGTCCTGGGTCACATAGCCAGTAAATGCTGGAATTGGGCTTGAATCTAGTTTTCTCATCTGCAAAGCCCTTGTTCTGATACTGAGGGGTTGTTCTCCCCACTTTATGGATGAGGAAGGTCTGGTGCCCAGAGAGGCTGTGGGAGGAGCTTCATGGGCCTGCTCCTGGCTGTCCTACGAGATCCTCGGGCAGAAAGAGGCAGTGGCAGTGGAGGGAGGGAGAGGCCATGCCTGGTTTCCTTTCTGGTCATTGTTTTTCCTGGCCTGCCTCATACATTGCCAAGGGGTCCGTGCCGAGCTGGGCTTCGGCCCAGGCAGAGGTCAGAGCCAGGGAGGGCCCTCTTCCCTTCCGGCAGGGAGGAGGCACAACAGTCATTTCTGAGACCAGCAGGCACGGGGTGCTGGGCTCTCTGCCCCACGTGGAGTTCCTGCTGGCGAAACCTGGGCACCCCTGGGAGACCCTGGGCTATACTGGCCCCTCAGCCAAACCCCTGGGGCTCCCAGCGCAGCCCAACCCACACTGGCTTTGCGTGACCCTGAGTGAGTCACTTCTGCTCTGAGCTCCAGTTTCCTTGTAGAATGGGGACAGGATTAGGGTGAAGATGGGTGAGTTTGGCATGCAGTAGGTATTCACCAAACAGTAGTTCCCAATCTACATAGAGATGGAGTCTGGTTGCAATTTCCCAGCTCAGAAGGGCCTTCCATCCTCATCCCTGCAGGCCTCCTTTCCTGGCCTCCCTCAACCAGCCAGCAGGGGACAGAACAGAGGGTGTCTGCCAGGAATGGGGTGCTGTTGCTACAGAGTCCTGGACCGGGATCAGAGATTGCAGATCCTCTAACTTCTTTCTGTAGAGATGACTTGGACATCTGCCCACCCTTTGTCATTTCGGGCCTGTTCTACATCCCAGACAACTAGATATAGGTCTCAGGGTCACACTGTGACCTCTAGCCATCATGCCCTTCTCTGGGCTTCAGCTCCTTGGAGCAGCAGCCACCAGTCACCCAGGACTCACTGTGTGCAGGCCCCAGGCCAAGGCTTTTGTGCAATAGCTGGTTCAATTATCCTGTCAGGCCTATAAGGTTGATCCTGTTATTACCGCGTTCATTTTATAGTTGAGGAGACTGAGGTACAGAGAGGAAAATTGCCTTGCCCAGGACTACACACTAGTCAGTGGCAGAGATGGGATTCAGTGGTCTAGGGCCCATCTTGCTCTGGGTTTCTGCTGCAGCTCAATCCCCTCTCTGTTTTGTTTTATTTTGTTTTTAGGAGACAGGGTCTCACTCTGTTGCCCAGGCTGGAGTGCAGTGGCACAATCATAGCTCACCGCAACCTCGACCTCCAGGGCCCAAGCGATTCTTCCATCTTGGCCTCCTGAGTACTTGGGCCTGTAGGTGTGTGCCACCATGCCAAGCTAACTTTTTTGGGTTTTTTTTTTGTAGAGGTGAGGTCTTGCTATGTTCCCCAGGCAGATCTCGAATTCCTGGGCTCAAGCGATCCCCCTGCCTCAGCTTCTCAAAGTGTGGGATTCCAGGTGTGAGCTACCGTGTCCAGCCCCTCAAAGTATTGGGATTAAAGGTGTGAGCTACTGTACCCAGTTCCTCAGTCTCCTCCCTTTAAGATGAGCCTCTGGCCCTCCCACAGGCTTTTGTGAGGACTGGGCAAGAGGTGGCTGGGAGAGGCTTTGGAAGTGTGAAGAGCCCAGGTAGCCAGGCGCAGTGGCTCATGCCTGTAATCTCAGCTATTCGGGAAGCTGAAGCAGGAGGATCCCTTGAGGCCAGAAGTTCAAGACTCTCCGGGACCACATAGTGAGACCCCGTTTCTTTTTATTTATTTATTTAGAGACAAAGTTTTGCTCTTGCTGCCCAGGCTGGAGTGCAGTGGCATGATTTCGGCTCACTGCAGCCTCTGCCTCCCTGGTTCAAGCAATTCTCCTGCTTCAGCCTCCCAAAGTGCTGGGATTACAGGCACCTGCCACCACACCCTAAGTTTTTGTATTTTTTGGGCTAATTTTTTGTATTTTTTGTATTTTTGTAGAGATGGGGTTTCACCATGTTGGCCAGTCTGGTCTCGAACTCCTGACCTGAGGTGATCCACCTGTCTCGACCTCCCAAAGTGCTGGGATTATAGGTGGGAGCCACTGCGCCCGGCTGAGACCCCGTTTCTACAAAAAAATGCAAAAATTAGCCAGGTGTGGTTATGCATACCTGTAGTCCCAGCTTCTCAGGAGGCTAAGGTGAGAGGATTGCTTGAGCCCTGGTGTTCAAGCCTGCAGTGAGACGTGATTGCACCACTGCACTCCCGCCTGGGAGACATAGTGAGACCCTGTCTCAAGAAAAAAAAAAAAAAAAAAAAGAGCCTCAGGTAAATGAAAAGGCATTCCTGAGAACAGGGTCTTCTCAGCTTTCCGGGGCTGTGCTGTGATACAGATGCTGAGAGCTTGCGGTACCTAGGTTTGGGTTTTGGTTCTACTGCTTCCTTCATGAGTTTCTTGGTCTCTTTGTGCCTCAGTTTGCTCATCTGCAGCATGGCAGTGATGCGATAGGAACATGCCTGTCTCTGGGGTTGCCCTGCTGTGAAAGTTGGGTGGTCAGTGGGACTTGCAAGTGGGGGCTCTCCTCAGCCAGCTCACATCCTTCTCTCTCCCACCCCTGCACAGGTCTCTAAGGACATCTCCATGCGGCTGCATAAGGAGCTCGAGGTGGTGGAGAAGAAACGGGCGCGGCTGGAGGAGGAGAATGAAGAGCTTCGTCAGCGGCTCATCGAGACTGAGCTGGCTAAGCAGGTGCTGCAGACAGAGCTGGAGCGACCGAGAGAGGTGAGGACCTCGTGCATCCAGCAGGGCCAGCCTAGGGCAGGTGGGCACATGCAAGCCCCCCAAGCCAGTGTCTCTGTGAGCCCCCGCTTGTGGGAAATGGGCAGCTTGTGCCTCCCTGGCAAGGTTGTTTATTCATTCATTCCTCCAGCATGCATTTCCTGAGCATCTACTGTGTAAATTGTGTGCTGGACACTAAGGTTACGATGGTGAACAAAAGACACCCAGTTCCTGTCCTCAGGGAGCTCACGGGGTAATGAGAGAGAGTCATTCATCGAAGAACCACAGCCGCTGTGGGAGGATTAACTGAGAAAACATGCAACAATGTCAGGCATGGGGCTCAGCCCTCTGTGCCTCAGTTTCCTTACCTATAAAATGGGGCAGTGGTGCCCTGAGTCATTGTGAGGACCAACAGGAATAACGCATGTGGAGTGGCTGCAAGAGACTGCGAGGTCCTGCCGTTTGGTGTGAAGTCAGTGCGGGGGCTGAGTCTCAGGCCAGTGTCTCTCGGGTACTGGTGCTTCCTGACTGTGACCCTGAGACACAATCCTGTCTGTCTTTGTTCATGCCAGTTCCTCCCCTGGCAGACTTTCTCCTCCTGTTGTGTGTTGGGTATACAGTGTGTTATGAGCCCTGCTTGACAGTTTATCTCAAACATTTTCATGCTAACAAGGTTGCGATCGTGCCCATTTTATGGATGAGCAAACAGCCCCTGAGAGAGGAAGGGACGACCTCAAGGTCATGCAGGGCTCAGGGGGTTCTGCAGAATGCCAACTAGAAACCATCAGCCTAGGTGTCCCTTAAAGGCTGGAATGCCCCCATTCCCGGGGTCTGTGTTCCAAATGGCCTGGGGTGGCTTCTGGCCTTAGAGGCAGAGCCAGGCCTTAGCTCTCTGCCTGCTGATGAGGTATGAGGATTGTGCATTCTTCTAGGGCACACTTCTTGCTGCAGGCACTGCCTGCCTTCCTCCCCCGAGGGCGAGCCTGCCAGTGTCCCTGGACTGAGACACCACAGCCCGAGGCCAGAACATTCCTCCAGCCATCCTTCCCACTGGGCGTGTTGGTGTGATGTGCCAATGCCCTCTCAGTGTGCAGGGAGAGGAGGTGTTTGCTGCTAAGGGTGGCTAGCCCCCTCCCTTCATTCAGCTGTTGCCCCCATAGCCTGGCCCATAACACAGAGCACCATCTTCACACCGTCTTGCTGCTGCTACCCTTGATAGTGAAAAGGGGAGACAATTTCTGAAAGTATCTTGAGGTCACGGAACAAGTGATGAAACTGAGGCCCAGGAGGAACAGCTTGCCTGAGTTCACCCAGCCTCTCCTTAGCAGAGATGTGGCTGGAACCCTGAAGCCACTTCCCCTCTCTAAGTCTCAGTTTCTTTATCTGTGACATCAGGGTAAGCAAGCAAACAAACAAGCAAAGCCTGCACGGTGGCTCACACCTATAATCCCAGCACTTTGGGAGGCCAAGGTGGGCAGATATCTTGAGCCTAGCAGTTCGAGACCAGCCTGGGCAACATAGTGAAACCCTGTCTCTATAAAGAATGCAAAAATTAGCCAGGCGTGGTGGTGCCTGCCTGTAGTCCCAGCTACTTAGGAGGTGGAGGCTGCAGTGAGGTGAGATTGTACCACTGCACTCCAGCCTGGGAGATAGAGCAAGACCCTGTCTCAAAAAAAAAAAAAAAAAAAAAATTTAGCTGGGCGTGGTGGCAGGCACCTGTAATGCCAGGTACTTGGGAAGCTGAGGCAGGAGAATCTCTTGAACCCGAGAGGTGGAGGTTGCAGCGAGCCAAGATTGCACCATTGCACTCACTCCAGCCTGGGCGACAAGAGTGAAACTCTGTCTTAAATAAATAAATAAATAAATAAATAAATAAATAAATAAATAAATAAATAAATAAATAAAACAAAACAGGATAACTGTACACAGCCTATGAGATTGTTTAGAATCATTAATAAGATTATGTAACCATAGAATACTACGAAGAAGTTAGAATAAGATAGTATGGCAGTTCCGCCAGGCGCGGTGGCTCATGCTTGTAATCCCAGCACTTTGGGAGGCCAAGGCGGGCGGATCATGAGGTCAGGAGATCGAGACCACGGTGAAACCCCGTCTCTACTAAAAATACAAAAAAAAAATCAGCCAGGCGTGGTGGCGGACGCCTGTAGTCCCAGCCCAGCTACTCGGAGAGGCTGAGGCAGGAGAATGGCGTGAACCCAGGAGGCGGAGCTTGCAGTGAGCCGAGATTGCGCCACTGCACTCCAGCCTGGGCGACAGAGCAAGACTCCTTCTCAAAAAAAAAAAAAAAAAAAAAAGATAGTATGGCAGTTCCTCAAAAATTAAACATAGAACAATCGTATGATCCAGCAATCTCACTTCTAGGTATATCCCAAAAAATTGAAAGCAGAGACTCAAAGAGATATTTACACACCCATGTTCATAGCAGCATAACTCACAATAGGCAGAAGGTAGAAGCAACCCAAATGTTCATCAACAGATGAATGGATAAACAAGGTGTAAGGCCGGGCACAGTGGCTCACGCTTGTAATCCCAGCACTTTGGGAGGCCGAGGCGGGCGGATCACGAGGTCAGGAGATCGAGACCACGGTGAAACCCCGTCTCTACTAAAAATACAAAAAAAAATTAGCCGGGCGTGGTGGCGGGCGCCTGTAGTCCCAGCTACTCGGAGAGGCTGAGGCAGGAGAATGGCGTGAACCCGGGAGGCGGAGCTTGCAGTGAGCCGAGATTGCGCCACTGCACTCTAGCCTGGGCGACAGAGCGAGACTACATCTCAAAAAAAAAAAAAAAAAAAGGTGTAGTATACATGTATAATGGAAAACTATTCAACCTTAAGAAGGAATGAGGCTGGGTGTGGTGGCTCATGCTTGTAACCCCAGCATTCTGGGAGGCAGAGGTGGGCAGATTGATTGGGGCTAGGAGTTCAAGACTAGCCTGAGCAACATGGCAAAACCCTGTCTCTACAAAAAATACGAAATTTAGCCAGGCATGGTGGTGCATGCCTGTAGTCCCAGCTACTAGGGAGGTTGAGGTGGGAGGATCGCTTGAGCCCAAGAGGCTGAGGCTGCAGTGAGCTATGATGGCGCCACTGGACTCTAGCCTGGGCTATAGAGTGAGACCCTGCATCGAGAGGGAGAGGGAGAGGGGGGAGGGGGAGGGGGAGAACAGAAAAGAAAAAAAAAAAGAAAAGAAAAGACCAGCACTTTGGGAAGCCGAGGCGGGCGGATCATGAGGTCAGGAGATCAAGACCATCCTGGCTAACACGGTGAAACCCCGTCTCTACTAAAAATACAAAAAAATTAGCCAGACATGGTGGCGGGCACCTGTAGTCCCAGCTACTCTGGAGGCTGAGGCAGGAGAATGGTATGAACCCGGGAGGTGGAGCTTGCAGTGAGCTGAGATAGTGCCACCGCACTCCAGCCTGGGTGACAGAACAAGACTCCATCTCAAAGAAAAAAAAAAGGAAGAAAAGAAAGTATTTGGAATTTATTTGTGAAATTTTTAAAAGAGGTCAAGCTTGTAAAGAGCCCTTTGTGGTGCCTGGTACAGAGTAGGTGCTCAAGAAACACTGGTTCACATCCTCTGCAGCTGGTGTCAGTGAGGCTGGTCTAGCTCTCCTTACGTGCCCTGTGGTGTCTCAGGCTTGTGCACAGGAGGCGGGAGCCTGTGTTTATTATTTGCTGTTTATCCTCTCCCTCCTCCCTCTCTTTCCTGACATGGTTTCTATGGAGACGAGGGTCCCTGAGCAATTCTTCTGCCAGAGCCTCAGCCCCATCATCGAGATCTGCCGTTGCCATCCTGACAGGCTGCCGAGGCAGTGCTGTCACCCGGCTGGGAACAGGAGCCCCTGGCCTGAGCTGATGTGGTTGCCATGGAGACAGCTCTCCACTAGAGAGAAGGGAGGTGACAGGCCCTGGCCGAGGGCTGCGGTGGCACTGTTGCCCAGCTACCCTCTCTTCCAGTGTCACACCCCTCCTTGTGTTTTAGGCAGAAAGCCAATACGAGTGTTGACGTGATTTATTATGGTATAGCTGCTGTGTCTGAGCCCTCACTCTGTGCCAGGCACCACACAAGCCTTGACCACACCAGCACATTGTTTAACCCTCCAACAGCCTTCCCATGGACACAGTGTGGTTTTCTTATTTTATAGGTGCCACTGTTTGTTGGCAATTTTAAAATCATGATTTAATTCCCCTATCTTACAATTCACCATTTAAAAGTGTACAGTTCAGGCCGGGCGCAGTGGCTCACGCCTGTAATCCCAGCACTTTGGGAGGCCAAGGCGGTTGGATCACCTGAGGTCAGGAGTTCGAGACCAGCCTGACCAACATGGTGAAACCCCATCTCTACCAAAAATACAAAAATTAGCCAAGTGTGGTGGTGGGCGCCTGTAATCCCAGCTACCTGGGAGGTTGAAATAGGAGGAGAATTGCTTGAACCCGGAAGCTGGAGATTGCAGTGAGCCCACATCCCATCACTGCACTCCAGCCTGGGCAACAAAGCGAGACTCTGTCTCAAAAAAAAAAAAAAGTGTATAATTCAGACCAGGCACAGCACTTTGGGAGGCCGAGGCAGCAGGATTGCTCGAGCCCAGGAGTTTGAGACCAGCCTGGGCAATATATTGAGACCCTTGTCTCTACAAAAATTTTAAAAATTAGCTGGACATGATGACACAAGCCTGTGGTTCCAGCTACTCAAGAGGCTGAGGTGGGAGAATTGCTTGAGCCTGGGAAACGGAGGTTGCAGTGAGCCGAGATCACGCCAGTGTACTCCAGCCTGGGTGACAGAGTGAGACCCTGTCTGAAAAAAAAATAATTAAAATAAAAACAACGAAAAATAAAAGTATACAATTCAGTGATTTTTAGTATATTCATGATGTTTTGTAGCATCACCATTATCTAATCCCAGAACATTTCCATGGCCCCAAAAAGTAACCTCATGCCTGTGAACAGTCACTCCCCACTCCCCCTTTCCCTCTTGCCCCTAGCAACCACTCATCTGCTTTCTGTCTCTGGATTTGCCTGTTCTGGATGCTTCATCCAAATGAAGTCTTTGGTGACTGGCCTCTTTTACTTAGCATCAGGTTTTCAAGATTTATCCATCCATGTTGAAGAATGTAGCAGGACCTCATTCCTCTTTATGGCTGAGTAATCATCCATTGTGTGGGTATGTGACCACATTAGATTTGTCCATTTATCTGGGTTGTTTTGGCTACTATGAATAATGCTGCTGGGAACATTCATGTGCATGTTTCTAAGATTCTGTGTTAGTTCTCTTGTGAACTAACCGCAGGATGTAGACGCGACTGGGGAAAGACAAAGATAGGATTCAAACCCAGGACTCCACATCTCCCAAAGCCACACTGACTCTTCTGGTGTTGCCCCTACGCTCCTTGCCCCACCCTTGCTTTCCTAGGACCCTGTTGTGTCTTCAGAAACCTGGAAGAGGCTGCCCACTCCTGTGACTACTTCCCTTCCTGGCACAGCCTTCTCATCCGGAATTCCTACCTGGTGGGCTAGGAAGGGACTGATAGTTCAAAGCCCGGTTCTACCTTTTTTCTGGACTTGGCACTTACTTGCAGGTGACTGTAACCTTGAGGAAATGATAGAACTGCTCTAGTGCTTAGTTTATTTTATTATTGTTTTTGGGGGAGACAAGAGTCTTGCTGTGTCACTCAGGCTAGAGTATAGTGGCGTGATCATGGCTTATTGCAGCCTCAAACTTCCGGGCTCAAGAGATCCTCCCGCCTCAGCATCCCAAGTTGCTGGGACTATAGGTGCATGCCACCACACCTGGCTAATTTCGTATTTTTGAAAGAGATGGGGTCTCTCACTATGTTGCCCAGGCTGGTCTCAAACTCCTGGGCTCAAGCGATCTGCCCGCCTCAGCTTCCCAAAGTGCTGGGATTACAGGCATGAGCCATCGTACCCAGCCTAGTTTGTTTATAAAATTGGAATATTATCCCTACTTCTCAGAGGTGTTTGTGAAAATTAAACAAGACAAGCAAGTAAAGTGCTTAACACAGACTAAGGACTTATTATTTTCGTTACTGTCACAACCACTGTGAGGGCTGCGGGTCTGGAGAAGCATTTGTCTTAGTTAAATAAATACATTTCTGCTTCCTCTGGCGAGGAGCTCTCTGTCTAGAGCTGCCAGTTGCCCGGGAAAGGAGCAGCTACGTTGCCAATCTTCACGTGCAGTTGG
This sequence comes from Hylobates moloch, assembly GCF_009828535.3. Lineage (NCBI taxonomy): Eukaryota > Metazoa > Chordata > Mammalia > Primates > Hylobatidae > Hylobates > Hylobates moloch. The sequence goes on from NW_026652296.1 coordinate 23,916,793, forward strand.
CTCCATCTGTCCTTGTGACATTTGATTTGGGGCCAATGTTTAAAACACTTTGTTTTCTCCCCCAAGTGATCTCTCCCTAATCAAGAGCCACACAGCCTCTCTCTGTGGCCATTTCAACCACTCAGGAGGAAGAATGAATGCCTAAATCTTTGAAGTGCACCCCCAACCCCGGGTTCCTTCTAGAATCTACAGTAGGCCGGGCACAGTGGCTCACGCCTGTAATCCCAACGCTTTGGGAGGTCGAGGCGGGTGGATCACTTGGGTTCAGGAGTTCGAGACTAGCCTGGGCAACATGGCGAAATCCCATTTCTACAAAAAATTAGCCAGATGTGGTGGTGCACGCCTGTAGTCTCGGCTACTCAGGAGGCTGAGGCATGAGAATTGCTTGAACCTGGGAGGCGGAGGTTGCAGTGAGCTGAGATCATGCCACTGCACTCCAGCCTGGGTGACAGAGTGAGACCTTGTCTCAAAAAAAAAAAAAAAAAAATCTAAAGTGAATTTTGTACCTGAAGCACAGTCTGTGCTTTCAGTGAGACCTTTCCAAACATCTCCTGCAGATTTGGTGAAAATCTGCCCCACTGTTTTGGCAGAGGGTTCATTTTGTTCCTTGGAAGGTTGGCCTTTGTTTCTTGGCCAAAGTGGGGCAGGAAGGTGTTTGAGTGCAGAGGCCCCTCCAGAGCTGTGCTCAGGAAGCTCTCTCCTGGGCTGAAGGAAAGACAAGGGAGGACATAGCTCAGGCTTCTCCTAGAAGCCTGTAGACAGGGAGATGCTTGGAGGCACCACCCGGGCTGCTCAAAGACGGCCTTGTGAGTTGCTGGCGAGTGGGGAAGACCCTGTTGCATGCCAGGCCACAGAGTTTGTCCTCAGGGCTGGGCACGTCCCCAGGCCTTGCGGCTGCATTCCTGCTGGTGCCTAGGCACCGCCCTGCCCTGTCCCGCCCTCTCAAGGCCCAGAGCCAGAACATCTGCCTCTTGGGCAGAGACTGGCTTCATCCCTGGGGGCTCCACAAAGGGACTCTGACAGGCCCTGGCTTTCTTGAGGGGTGGCAGCCCCCCAGCCGCCTGGCCAGCTGCTGCCCTGCAGAGGGGAGGAAGGTCTTTGTGCACTCTGAGCCGGCCTTGTTTTCCCTCCAGAATGGCAGGGCTGTGTGGGAGCCCACATGGCTTAGATAAGGTGGGGGAAGTGTCAGTTCCCACCAGAAAAGGGTGGAACTTGTCTCCCCTGCCCCCCACCCTGCTTTCTGGTGAGATTCAAGCCACTCAGCTCATTCACACCTTTTCTCTGCCTCCTGGAAAGGTGTTTGGTGACTTCTTGGGGAAAGTATATTTTTAAAACCTTTTATAATGACTTTTCCCTTCCCTCCCCACAGGTAGTAGTACATGCTTAGCAGAAAAAGATTAGAAGATTCAAATAAGCCATAGGGAATTTCTGTGTGGGTGGGGAGGTGCATATACTTCCAATAAGTTTTTCTGTGTATACATATATGTGTTTTTAAATGTAAATGTGAATATGCTTTTTTTCTTTTTTGGAGATAAGGTCTGGCTCTGTTGCCCAGGCTGGAGTGCAGGGATGTGATCTTGGCTCAGTGTAACCTCCACCTCCCGGGCTCAAGCAGTTCTCCCACCTCAGCCTCCCTAGTAGCTAGGACTACAGACACGTGCCACAACACCCGGCTAAGAATATGCATTTTGTTTGTTTTGTTTTTGTTCTTGTTTTTGAGACAGAGTTTCTCTCTTGTTGCCCAGGCTAGAGTGCAGTGGTGTGATCTTGGCTCACTGCAACCTCCGCCTCCTGGGTTCAAGCGATCCTCCTGCCTCAGCCTCCAGAGTAGCTGGGATTACAGGCATGCACCACCACGCCCGGCTAATTATTTTTTGTATTTTTAGTAGAGACGGGGTTTCTCCATGTTGGTTAGGCTGGTCTTGAGCTCCCAACCTCAGGTGATCCACCCACTTCGGCTTCCCAAAGTGCTGGGATTATAGGCGTGAGCCACCACGTCCGGCCAGAATATGTATTTTTTATCTAAAAAAGTAATATAAACTCAGTGAAGCAAAAATTATCATTAGAAAAGCACACAGATGCATGCCTAGCATACCTCCAAGGACAAGCTGCAGCGCTCTGGTTATGTTGGTTGCCTTGGGGCAGAATAACTGGGTGACTGGGTTCACTCTATTCTTTTATGTCCTTTTTGAATGTTGAGCCATGCGACTTTGTTATCTATTCAAAAATAATAGAAATAATAAAACCCATAAATTAAAGAAGAAAGCCTTCCCTAACTGCCTCCTTCAATTCTACTCCTCAGCCTGACCCAGCATCAGCAGTGTGCTTTGTATCTTTCCAGGCCTTTCTCTAGTCTCATACAATGCAGGTTTCTATATATTTTTAAGCTCTTTTTTTTTTTTTTTTTGAGACAGAATCTTACTCTTTTGCCCAGGCTGGAGTGCAGTGGTGTGATCTCGGCTCACTGCAACCACTGCCTCATGGGTTCAACCGATTCTCCTGCCTCAGTCTCCCTAGTAGCTGGGATTACAGGCGCCTGCCACCACACCTGGCTAATTTTTGTATTTTTAGTAGAGACAGGTTTCACTATGTTGGCCAGGCTGGTCTCAAACTCCTGGCCTCAGGTGATCCACCTGCCTTGGCCTCCCCAAAAGCTGGAATTACAGGCGTGAGCCACCACACCCAGCCATGTCTTTCTTCTTTCTATGGCTGAGTAAATATTCTGTTGTGTGGATAGACCACATTTTTCTAATCCATTCTAAAGTTGGTGGACATATTTGGGTTATAGGTTTTGTTTTGCTGGTTACTTCTTTCCCCTAACAGAGTGTCTGAGAGACTTTACCATGTCAGTGAATCTCATGATCCCTTAGTCCTTTGAATGGCTTTAGGTGATCTCATTCATTCACATGTGATGCCTGACCCCTTGGTACCTGTGGAGACCCCTGGCTCTCCTCTCTGTCACTTCACTTCCTTCCTCCAGGGAGTCTGCAGTCATTGGCGGGACTCTGGTCACCTAATCCATGGCTCAGTGTTATACATGAGAAAATGGAATTTCAGGGAGAGGAAAGGGTTCGCCCAGGGATCATAAACTCAGCGTTGCAAGGGCCCCAGGGTTCAACTCCCAGCTGAGGCCACAGCCCTTCCCACTCAGCTTGTAATAGGTGGGCCTAGATCCTTCCGTAGCCTGATGGTCTGAGCCCAGAGCCCCCTGCTTGCATCCTATATGGGGTCTGCTTCTGTGTGCCCTGTCCAGGGCCCCACTGGCTGCACTTGTCTGCTGCCTCCTGGCTCTTGTGGAAGGACTTGTTTTCTGACCCATAGCCCTGTTTCCTCCTCTTCCCTTCCAGCTTTTGAAAGCTCCCAGGTCAGCACTTCTCAAATATTGGCTCCTGGCTCTTGGCACCCAGCGTCTGAAATATCAGCCTCTGCCTCCCTGCCTCATTTGCATTTCAAAAGGTCTCTTTAGGATTTGATTGGGCTCTAAGATCATCTGTACTTAAGGGTCCATCTGCAGCTCTGCTTGCCTGGCACAGAGGATCCAACCTGCACTTCAGAGTCACCTGAAAGCATTTAAAAAATACTGATGTCTCAGACCTACCTCAGACCACCAGTATTATTATTATTATTATTATTATTATTATTATCATTATTTTGAGACGGAGTCTTTCTCTGTCCCCCAGGCTGGAGTGCAGTGGCGCTATCTCGGCTCACTGCAAGCTCCGCCTCCCGGTTCACGCCATTCTCCTGCCTCAGCCTCCCGAGTAGCTGGGACTACAGGCGCCCGCCACCACGCCCGGCTAATTTTTTGTATTTTTAGTAGAGACAGGGTTTCACCGTGTTAGCCAGGATGGTCTCAATCTCCTGACCTTGTGATCTGCCCTCCTCGGCCTCCCAAAGTGCTGGGATTACAGGCTTGAGCCACTGCACCCGGCCTATTATTATTGTTATTATTTTTTGAGTAATTCTGATGTGTACCAGGTTGAGAACCACTGTGCTAGCTACAGTCTGGCACTCATCAGAGAAGACACATTTTCTTCTACCAACTCTGGAATTCAGTCGAGAGCTATGTCAAGAACTGGTCCCAGGTCAGCTGTGGGTGTGCTGTGAGACCTTGGACAAGTCCCTGCCCCTCTCTCTTGGTTTCAGAAAAATGGGACTCGGATTAGATCAGTGGCTGTCACTTTCAGGGATGGGGTGTGAGAGGTGGGGGATGGAGCAAGCATGTATCCAAATCACCTGGGGCCATTTTCAAAAATATACCAGCCCACCTTGAAAAGTCAGAGCAACCTAAGCATGGTTTTATACATACACCACCACCATGAATCACCCCTCCTCTCTTGGGAGGAAGCGCTCAATAGAATCATGCATCTAATTGAATGACTTCTTTAAACATTGAGAAACTTCAGTAATTGTTATTGTAACATTTCCTCCAATTCCCTCTGTAGGGCTTGTGCCATTTGGCATTCTTGCTAGCAATTTGTGAACCTTTTTGTTTCTCCATAGCTTCACCAATAGAATATGTCGTCAGATATTTGGATTTTTGCCAATCTGATAGGTGAGAAATGGTATCTCAGTGTAATTTTAATTTGCATTTATCTAACAGGAGTGGGGTTGAATATCTTCATGTGCCTTGATGTCTTCATGTGCCATGATCCATTTGCCTTTCTTTTCCTGTTAACTGTTTTTCATATCTCTAGCCTATTTTCCTACAGGTCTGCTGGCCTTTTAATGCTCTGTTTGTGAAACTCTTTCCATATTTAGGATATCAACCCTTTGTTGGTGTTATACATTGCAGATATTTTTTCAGAGTTTGTCATTTATGTTTTTACTTTTCTTAGGGTGTTTTTATTTCCATGCAGAATTTGCTTGTGTAATCAAATGTATCTGTTTTTTCCGCTATTGCTTCTGGATTTTAAACATCTTATTTTTTTGAGGCAGAGTCTTGCTATGTTGCCCAGGCTAGTCTCAAACTCCTCAACACAAGCAATCCTCTCACCTCAGCCTCCCAAAATACTGGGATTACAGGCGTGAGCCACTATGCCTGGCCAGCTTCTGGATTTTTGAATCACTGTTTGCCATCAGTCTCTCATGACCATTTCAAAGCCTCACGTGTAATTATGATTTGTTATATTCATTTTATTGTTGTTGTTTGTTCTTTGAGACAGGGTCTTGCTATGTTGCCCAGGCTGGTCTCAAACTCTTGGCCTCAGGCAATCCTCCTGTCTTGGCCTCCCAAAGTGTTGGGATTACAGGCATGAACTACCACATCCAGCCTCCATATTCATTTTATCCATTAGTATCCATTCTGAATTACAGTTCCTGCTAGATGTCAGTTTCATGAGGACAGGATTTTCTCTGAGATGGAGATTTGCATGCAGAGGTTTATGGAATAGTCTCCTTGGGAACAACACCACAGGGAGTGAGGCAGAGCTGGAAGCTGAATTACACCAGTGATCTCAGTCGATCCCATGGGGAGCTCTGGAGCTAGGATGGCCCTCCCTGTAGAGCTGAGGCAAGGGGTCATGGACCCGTCCCTGTATGTGGGCTCCATCCACGGATAGCACCTGCCCTTAGACAAGGTGGTTCCCCTCAACCATTGGCTGTCGCTGGGAGAGGTACTCAGCTTTGAGGTCTCAGCTCTAGGAATGAGTGTCTCAGTTCCGAAGGGAAATCTAGGCAAAGCACCACAACATCCTCCCTGGTTCACTGCTGTGTTCTCTACACCTACCTACCTGGCACATGATAGATGCTCAGGAAATCCTTTGATGAAAGACAAACGAGAACAGAAACACAGCTTTCCAAGTCTTCGCCGAGGCCAACTGGGTCACACATGGGAGCGGGCTGGAGGGGAGGAGCCCTGAGCAGGTGTTTTCAGAATCATCTTCTCCAGTGCTTCTGGCCTATTTCCCATTGCTGCTCACTGGGTGATCCTCTTACTCAGCAGTCAATGCCATCAGGGTGGGGTGGCCTGGGGACTGGGGCCTCCCTGGACCCTGGGCACTGTGACAGCTCTCTGCATGTGCCTCATCCTGTGAGCTTTCAGTCCTGACTTTTTTTTTTTTTTTTTTTTAATTAAATCTCACTTCAGCATTCCTTGAAGAAAAGAGGAACCCGTTCCCTGGGGAAGGCCGATAAGAAGGCTTCGGTGCAGGTAATTCCCAGCAGCCCCCATAGGAAGGTTTTATTCTGAAGGCCTGAGACTGACTCTATGTGGCATGGGGATCCCAGATTCTGCCCTGTCCTCCCCTTGCTTCTTTTCTTTTTTTTTTTCCTTTTCCTTTTTTTTTTTTTTTTTTGAGATGGAGTCTCACTCGCTTGCCCAGGCTGCAGTGCAGTGGCACAGTCTCAGCTCACTGCAACCTCTACCTCCCAGGTTCAAGCGATTTCCATGCCTCAGCCTCCCGAGTAACTGGGACTACAGGCGCGCACCACCACACCTGACTAATTTTTGTATTTTTAGTAGAGACAGGGTTTCACCGTGTTGACCAGGCTGGTCTCAAACTCCTGGCCTCAAGCAATCCACCTGCCTCGGCCTCCCAAAGTGCTGGGATTACAGGTGTGAGCCACTGCGCCCGGCCCTCTTGCTCATTTTCTTAGTTTCACTGCCCACTTTATTTCTCAAAACCACATCCTGAGCCCATGGTTCTTAGATGCTTAGATGCTCGCTCCCCACCCCAGCTAGGAACTTAGCAAGCAACACTACAGTCAAATCCAAAGGTCTAGAGTTGGAGACCCAGGCTGGAATCTTGGCTCTGCCGTTTGACTGCCATGTGATTGGAGCAAGTCATTCTGAGTTTCTGGGCTCCATTTCCTATCTATCCCTGTCTTGGGGGTTCATTGGAAGAATTGGATAAAGTATTATATGCAGCAAAGGCCACATACTGTTAGCTCCTGGTGGTATGGGATTGTCAGAGTGCCAAGCCATTTTCATCCTTAGTTCATTTAATCCCCTCTGTGGCTCTGGGAGGGAGGTAATGTTACCACCCCATTTTACTGATGAAACTGTAGTGGCAGCAGTTGCTCATCAGTATGTCACCTGCTCCTGTACTCCCAGGCTATGTGTGGTGCCTCATCCTTTCTGTCATTTCTTATTTTTTTTTGAGACGGAGTCTCGCTCTGTCACCCAGGCTGGAGTGCAGTGGCGCCATCTCGGCTCACTGCAAGCTCCGCCTCCCGGGTTCACGCCATTCTCCTGCCTCAGCCTCTCCGAGTAGCTGGGACTACAGGCACCCGCCACCACGCCCGGCTAATTTTTTGTATTTTTAGTAGAGACGGGGTTTCACCGTGGTCTCGATCTCCTGACCTCGTGATCTGCCCGCCTCGGCCTCCCAAAGTGCTGGGATTACAAGCGTGAGCCACCGCGCCCGGCCAGCCTTTCTGTCATTTCAATGTCTACCCCTCTGCCTCTCCGCCGGACCCTTACCTCCTGGAAGGTCTGGCTGTGTCTGATTCATCCCTGTGTTCCCAGCATAGTTAGTGCTCCCCAAAATGCCATGGCTGATACTGAGCGTCCCAGCACTAACCTTCCTGGGTTGTGTCTGTCCCCGTGGTCCCAGGAGGACAGTGCAGACCTGAAGTGCCAGTTGCACTTTGCAAAGGAGGAGTCGGCCCTCATGTGCAAGAAGCTCACTAAGCTTGCCAAGGAGAATGACAGCATGAAGGAGGAGCTGCTGAAGTACCGCTTGCTCTATGGGGACCTGGACAGCACACTGTCAGCCGAGGAGCTGGCAGATGCCCCCCACTCGCGGGAGACTGAGCTGAAGGTGCACCTGAAGCTGGTGGAGGAGGAAGCCAACCTGCTGAGCCGCCGCATCGTGGAGCTGGAGGTGGAGAACCGAGGCCTGCGGGCTGAGATGGACGACATGAAGGATCATGGAGGTGGCTGTGGGGGGCCTGAGGCACGCCTGGCCTTCTCCGCGCTGGGTGGTGGCGAGTGCGGGGAGAGTTTGGCAGAGCTGCGGCGACACCTGCAGTTCGTCGAAGAGGAGGCCGAGCTGCTGCGGCGCTCCTCTGCCGAGCTCGAGGACCAGAACAAGCTGCTGCTGAACGAGCTGGCCAAGTTCCGCTCGGAGCACGAGCTGGACGTGGCGCTGTCGGAGGACAGTTGCTCTGTGCTCAGCGAACCTTCGCAGGAGGAGCTGGCGGCCGCCAAGCTGCAGATCGGCGAGCTCAGCGGCAAGGTCAAGAAGCTGCAGTACGAGAACCGCGTGCTCCTCTCCAACCTCCAGCGCTGCGACCTCGCCTCCTGCCAGAGTACGCGGCCCATGCTGGAGACCGACGCTGAGGCCGGGGACTCTGCCCAGTGTGTGCCTGCTCCCCTGGGCGAGACACACGAGTCCCATGCGGTCCGACTCTGCAGAGCCAGGGAGGCCGAGGTGCTGCCTGGGCTGAGAGAGCAGGCCGCCCTGGTCAGTAAGGCCATCGATGTCCTGGTGGCTGATGCCAATGGCTTCACGGCTGGCCTCCGGCTGTGTCTGGACAACGAGTGTGCTGACTTCCGGCTGCATGAGGCCCCCGACAACAGCGAGGGCCCCAGGGACACCAAGCTTATCCATGCCATCCTGGTGCGCCTGAGCGTGCTGCAGCAGGAGCTGAATGCCTTCACGCGGAAGGCAGATGCAGTCCTCGGGGGCTCTGTCAAGGAGCAGCAGGAGTCCTTCTCGTCACTGCCCCCCCTGGGCTCCCAGGGGCTCTCTAAGGAGATTCTTCTGGCAAAAGACCTTGGCTCAGACTTTCAGGTAAGGTGTCTCATGCACAGATCCTATTATTTATTTTTTTCCTTTGTTTTGTTTTGTCTTTCTTGAGATAGGGTCTCTCCCTGCTGGCCAGGCTGAAGCGCAGTGGTGCAATCTCAGCTCACTGCAGCCTCGATATCCTGGGCTCTAGCCATTCTCCCCGCTCACTCTCCTGAGTACCTGGGACTACAAGTGAGCACCACCACACCCAGCTAATTTTTATTTATTTATTTATTTATTTTTTGAGACAGAGTCTCGCTGTGTCACCCAGGCTGGAATGCAGTGGCGCAATTTCGGCTCACTGTAACCTCCAACTCCCAGGTTCAAGCGATTCTCCTCTCTTAGCCTCCCAAGTAGCCGGGATTACAGGCGCCCTCCATCAGGCCTGGCTAATTTTTGTATTTTTAGTAGAGATGGGGTTTCACCATGTTGGCCAGGCTGGTCTCGAACTCCTGACCTCAAGTGATCTGACCGCCTTTGTCTCCCAAATTTCTGGGATTACAGGCGTGAGCCACTGTGCCTGGCCATAATTTTTAAATTTTTTTGTAGAGATGGGATCTTGCCATATTGCCCAGGCTGGTCTTGAACTCCTGAGCTCAAGTGATCCACCAGCCTCAGCCTCCCAAAGTGCTAGGACTATAGGTGTGAGCCACTGTGCACGGCCTAATAGTCACATTTTAAATGTTCAGTATTTGTGTGTGTCTAGTGGAGTGGATCTAGAATATTTCATCCTTGTAGCTTGTCCTTCTAAATCCTTCTCTACACATCTATCATATATTTGTTTTTCCACCCAGATTGTTTTATATCTATTGTTACTACACAACTTATATTTTTAACGCAATGTATCAGTTTGTTAATTTATGATGCCTTGTCTGTTGTTCACACAGTTTTTGTGCTCACTGCTGAAGGTGTCATGATTAGCAAAAACAGATATGATTCCCCCTCTCATGGCCCTTATCGTCTAGTGGGGCAGAGTCACCCAAAATATCATGTCAGTGAATGTGCAATTAGACACTGAGAGAGGAATCTGAAGGAAAGGTACATGGTTTTATGAACAAGGAACTTGACCTAGACCCTGTGCTGAGGGAAGGCCTCTGATCTGACCAGAGGTCAGAGGGATGGATGGCTGGGGTAACAGTGTTTTCAGCAGAGCAAATAGCCTGCGCAAAGACACAGCTCAGATCAGAGGCGGAAGGAGCGTGGTATGTCCAGGGCACTGAGTGAAGAGACAGTGTGAAGCTGGACTGCACTGTGCATGCGGGAGGTTTGATCTTCATCCTCAGAGCAATGGCAGGGAATTTTTCATTTCCAGGGAAAGAGAGCGATTTAGCACTTTCTTTTTTTTTTTTTTTTTTTTTTGAGACAGAGTCTTACTCTGTCACCCAGGCTGGAGTGCGGTGGCACGATCTCAGCTCACTGCAACCTCCGCCTCCTGTCTCCGCCTCCCGGGTAGCTGGAATTACAATTCTCCTGTCTCCGTCTCCCAGGTAGCTGGAATTACAGGCATGCCTCCACCATACCTGTCTAATTTTTGTATTTTTAGTAGAGACGGGGTTTCACGATGTTGGCCAGGCTGGTCTTGAACTCCTGACCTCAGGTGATCCACCCGCCTTGGCCTCCCAGAGTGCTGGGATTACAGATGTGAGCCATCGTGCCCTTCTGAGATTTAGCACTTTCTTTTTAACAACTATACAGTGGATATGTGCCATAATTTCTTTAACTCAAGACCTGTTGATCCGGTTTCATCTTACTTTTTTAAGCAAGCATATATTGCCTTTTTTTTTTTTTTTTTTTTTTTTAAAGAAACAGTCTTGCTCTGTTGCCCAGGCTGTAGGGCAGTGGTATGATCACAGCTTGCTGCAGCCTCAAATTGTAGATGGAATTACAGGCACATGCCACTGTGCCCGTAGACTGCTCTATGTTATCTCCCTCTTGTTTCTTCTTGAAAGAGCGATGAACAGAGGTCACACATGTGATAGGACAGTTCGGGCTGACTCAGAAGGTTTGTGCACAAGACACACATTCAAAAAATCACTTCCCACTTACCTACTCATTCATCCTTTCAGCAAACATTCGTTGAATGGCAGCAGTGCCCCCAGCCCAGGCTGGGTCTGGGTTGCAGAGGTGAATCTACCAGGGTCCCAGCCCTCAGGTGGGTGGTTCAAGCCTCTAGCGCAGAGGCCTGGGGTGGGTGTTTCTGGCACCCCTCGGGCCCCTCCCCATGGTGATCTTTAGTTTGTTCTGCCTGTGCCTCTGGGTGCAGCCACCTGACTTCAGGGACCTGCCGGAATGGGAGCCCAGGATCCGAGAGGCCTTCCGCACTGGTGACTTGGACTCTAAGCCCGACCCCAGCCGGAGCTTCAGGCCTTACCGAGCTGAAGACAATGATTCCTATGCCTCTGAGGTGGGTCTAGGCCTGAGCAAGCATGGGATTGGGTAGGAGGAGAGTGACTGAGGCCTATCAAAAGCACAGTGGTCCATATATCACTTAGCTAGTGAGGATATGGGTTTGGGGCATTCCATTGGGTTCCAGGCTTCCTGGCAGCCAAGGCCAGAAGGGAAATAAGGAAGTTTGGGACATTCTCATGGCCTGATCCAAGGAAACTTATAAACTCATCTGCATAAATTATTTTTTTTTTCTGTACTAAATTCCACTGGGAATTTAACAATTTATGTAATTTAATGGAACTACTCATGTATGTAGCAGGAAGGCAGCAGTCTCTATAGTCAGGCAGTTTGGGTTTCAGTTGTGGATCCACTCTGTACTGGCTGTGAGATCTTGGATAAGTCATTTTACCTCTCTGATTCTCAGTTTTCTCACATGTAAAATGAAGGTGCCTCATAGGGTTGTTGAAGGGATTAAATCCATGAAAAGCCATAGCTTAAGGCCTGGTCCACATTGGGTGAGGATGAGAAGGAGGATGATGATTATGATGATAATGACACATCTCTGGGACTCAGGGAACCTGAGTTCAAGTCTCAGTTCTACCAGCGTTCCTGTGTGACCTTGGACAGGTTTCTACCTTCTGGCCACAGCTTCCCCATCTGTAACATGGGGGGGTTAGAGCGAATGGTAGTTATCGAATTGCTAGGATTCTTTGATCCTCAGGGAATTCTGGGTAGTTCTGAGCCCCCTTCTAAGCCTACTGAGCTTCTCCTTGCTCTTCATAATGAGCCTGAAGCAGGAAAAGGCTCTTGTGGACTGGGTGGAGTATCCCTGAAACCCTGAACCTTGCAGAGTCCTCTGTATTTTCCAGCCTGAGCACCTTTCTGAGCATCCCTTGGAAGACAACTCTGTGGTCCCAGGAAGGCCAGCCCATGACTATGTAGGAAGGAGAAACTCACTTGAAGCTGATGGATCAGACTCTCTAAGTGAGCTTCCTGGAAGCCATGGCAAAAAGAGAAAAAACTGAGATAACTTAGTTGTCATTTTCTAAGAAAAGGAAATAGGCCTATTCTTTTTTTTTTTTTTTTTTTTAGACTGAGCCTCACTCTGTTGTCCAGTCTGGAGTGCAGTGGTGCGATCTTGGCTCACTGTAACCTTCACTTCCTGAGTTCAAGCGAATCTCATGCCTCGGCCCTCCCGGTTAGGTGGGACTATAGGCGTGCGCCACCATGCCCAGCTAATTTTCGCATTTTTAGTACAGACAGGGTTTTGTCATGTCGCCTAGGCTGGTCTCAAACTCTGGGGCTCAAGTGATCCTCCCATCTCGGCCTTCCAAAGTGCTGGTATTACAGGCGTGAGCCACCATGCCCTGCCAGGAAATAGGCCTATTCTATAGGCTTACCTGTAGAAAAAATAATTTCCTGCACACATTCAATTATTTGTTTCATTCAGCCACTCTTTATTGAGCAGTGACAATTGCCCAGTGCTGTTGAACACTGAGTTCAGGGAGGAAACCAGGGACAGCAGACAGTATGGAGCCCTGCAAAACTGTTTAATGCAAAACAGATATAGAAGATATACCTCAACACTGTGCCTTCTACTGCCAGATCATCATATGATTGACCATATAATGAATGTTTACCTTCACAGAGGGACATTTGCCATGCCTAGGAAGTTTTTATGTAGGAGTTCTGGGGCCAGGCACGGTGACTCACACCTGTAATTTCAGCACTTTGTGAAGCCCAGGTGGGCAGATTGCTTAAGCCTAGGAGTTCGAGATGAGCCTGGGCAACATGGCAAAATCTGTCTCTACCAGAAATATATCAAAATTAGCCAGGTGTGGTCGCGGATGCCTGTAATCTCAGTTAATTGAGAGGCTGAGGCAGGAGAATCGCTTGAACCCGGGAGGCAGAGGTTGCAGTGAGCCAAGATCGCACTCAAAGCTGGCGAAACTCCATTGAGAGAGAGAGAGAGAGGGAGAGAGAGAAGGAAGGGAGGGAGGGAGGGAGGGAGGGGAGGGTGGGTGAAGGTCGGAGGTCAGAAGGTCTTCACGTAGTTCCCACTGGTTACATTTATTGTGTGTGTCCGTGTCCTTTATATGTTTTTCTATGGAGGTCCATAGCTTTTTTGGTTTTGTTTTTCTACTTTCCGTTGAAGTATAACATAATAACATACATAAAATAAAGGACACTGTCCTTAAGGGTACCACTGAATGGATTGTTACATATGTATAGATCCATTAAACATCTTTTAAGTCCCATCATTTAGTATCTAAGTTGTTTCTAAAATATTGCACTTATAAACAATGAAACAATGAACATCTTTGTGACTCAAACTTAGTTTTCCCAGTACCTTATTAAGATAAATTTCAGAGAGAAAAGAACAAGTTCCAGTGGTAACAAAAGCCAGATTTGATATGTACTGTTTCATTTAATCACCGTGACGACCCTCGGAGGTGGGGACAGTCATTCTGCCTGATTTGTATTTGGACAGCTTGGGTCCAACATCCCATCGTTCCCCTACCACTGTCATCCTTAGATCACAATTTCTATCTGCTTCTTCCTCTTTCTCCCTCCTCATTATCTGTGTCCCCTGTCCGCACCACAGATCAAGGAGCTGCAGCTGGTGCTGGCTGAGGCCCATGACAGCCTCCGGGGCTTGCAAGAGCAGCTGTCCCAGGAGCGGCAGCTACGAAAGGAGGAGGCCGACAATTTCAACCAGAAAATGGTCCAGGTATGTGGTGCCCAGCACTTTCCAGGCAGCGATTCCTACAGCTTCTCTGAGCTGGAAGCAGAGGCCTTCAGCTATATGCTTCAGAGGATCTATGGGCCCTCTGAAGTCAAGAATGTCAGGGGAGGCTGGGCGTGGTGGCTGACGCCTGTAATCCCAGCACTTTGGGAGGCCGAGGCAGGCAGATCACTTGAGGCCAGGAGTTTGAGACCAGCCTGGCCAACATGGTGAAACCCCGCCTCTACTAAAAATACAAAAATTAGCCAGGTGTGCACCAGCATGCCTGTAATCCCAGCTACTCGGGAGGCTGAGGCGAGAGAATCACTTGAACCCAGGAGGCAGAGGTTACAGTGAGCTGAGATTGTCCCACTGCACTGTATCCTGGGTGACAGAGTGATCCCCAAAAAAAAAAAAAAAGAATGAAAGAAAGAATGTCAAGGGAAACCTGAGTCTTCAGCCCCTGTGCCCTGCTGGGATGTTATTGCCCTTGCCATTGTGCATTAGCTGTGTAACAGGGCTGTCATTGGCTGCCTGTGGGACCTCGGGCCAGTCCTGTTTTCTCTCAGGACCTCAGTTTCCCATTTATGAAATGGTGCCCTCATCAGGCCTGGCTTCTAATCAAGATAATAGTTCTGGAATAACATTTATTAAGCCCTTACTGTATGGTGGGCCTATCTAATGCACTTTCTACCCATTATGTCTTTTAATCCTTGTGCCCTCCCTTATCACCATTTTGCAGATGGGGAAACTGATGCTCAGAGAGCTGGAGTGCTCTGCCCAGGGTTGCACATCCAGAGCGTGGCGGGGCTGGGCCTCTAATCCAGGTCCCTCTCTTAGGCATGACACTGCATTTCTTCCTAGGGTGTTGCCTAGTCATCAGCCGTCCTCAACCCTGGCACGCCCTTTGCTCTCCATGCGTCACCCCTCCCTGCTATCATCGCTCACCCTCGCAGGTTCCTCATTGAGCATGAGCGTTCATGTGAGACATTTGGTGCCCAGGAGGTGCTCAGTATATGATGTCATGGTTTTTTAGAGCCAGAGTCAAATCCCAGCTCCTTCAGTGATGTGTCACTGTGGCTGCAGTAGCAGAGGGCAGTGCTTATCTGAATAGATTGCGCCACGTGTGGTGGGATCCCCGGCAGGGATCACTCACAGGCACCACCCAGACTTTCCTCCCTGCCGCTGTCCAGGGGCCCAGAAAGGGGTTGGGGAGAGAGCAGGGCCCTGGGGTTGCTCAATCTCTTCTCCCCCGGCAGCTGAAGGAGGACCAACAGAGGGCGCTCCTGAGGCGGGAGTTTGAGCTGCAGAGTCTCAGCCTCCAGCGGAGGCTGGAGCAGAAATTCTGGAGCCAGGAGAAGAACATGCTGGTGCAGGAGTCCCAGCAGTTCAAGCACAACTTCCTGCTGCTCTTCATGAAGCTCAGGTGGTTCCTCAAGCGCTGGCGGCAGGGCAAGGTTTTGCCCAGTGAGGGGGATGACTTCCTCGAGGTAAGATTGGACCTGGGACTGGGACTGGGAGTGTGGGCTGGGGAGAGAGGGACAGGGAAGGGACGCCCAGCTGGTATTGACACAACTCCTAGGCTCACATACCTGCCATCAGCATGCAGGCTTCCTTCCCTGTGTTTGTTGCTCTTTTTTTTTTTTTTTTTTTTTTTAGATGGAGTCTCACTCCAGCCTGCGCAATCTCAGCCCAGGTGGCACAATCTCGGCCCACTGCAATCTCCATCTCCCGGGTTCAAGCAGTTCTCCTGCCTCAGCCTCCCGAGTAGCTGGGATTACAGGCACATGCCACCATGCCCAGCTAATTTTTGTATTTTTAGTGAAGACAGGGTTTCTTGGCTGGGCGTGGTGGCTCACACCTGTAATCTCAGCACTTTGGGAGGCCAAGGCGGGTGGATCACGAGATCAGGAGATCGAGACCATCCTGGCTAACATGGTGAAACCCCATCTCTACTAAAAATACAAAAAATTAGCCGGATATGGTGGTGGGTGCCTATAGTCCCAGCTACTCAGGAGGCTGAGGTGGGAGAATGGCGTGAACCCGGGAGGCGGAGCTCGCAGTGAGCCTAGATCGCGCCACTGCACTCCAGACTGGGAGAGAGAGCGAGATTCTGTCTCAAAAAAAAAAAAAAAAAGACAGGGTTTCTCCATGTTGGCCAGGCTAGTCTCTCGAACTCCTGACCTCAAGTAATCCACCCGCCTTGGCCTCCCAAAATGCTGGGATTATAGGCATGAGCACCATGCCTCGCCGAAAGATATGTTTATTTAACAAGACAGAGTAGGCTGGCTTAAAAACATTGGTGATAGTACAGGTGGTATTAGGATGTGGCAGGAAATGTGGGGGTGGAGCTTTGGGAATGTAAGAAGCTTAGAAAGGACGGCCGGGCGCGGTGGCTCACGCTTGTAATCCCAGCACTTTGGGAGGCCGAGGCGGGTGAATCACGAGGTCAGGAGATCGAGACCACAATGAAACCCCGTCTCTACTAAAAATACAAAAAATTAGCCGGGCGTGGTGGCGGGCGCCTGTAGTCCCAGCTACTCAGAGAGGCTGAGGCAGGAGAATGGCGTGAACCCAGGAGGCGGAGCTTGCAGTGAGCCAAGATTGCGCCACTGCACTCCAGCCTGGGCAACAGAGCGAGACTCTGTCCCAAAAAAAAAAGAAAGGACCCACCTGGCCCATTCCTGCCCCAGTCTGTGCAGGACCCTTTGCTGCTCAAAGCCCCTGCCTCCTGTCATCAGCACAGCAGCACACATCAACACATCAGGGAAGAGAAGGGGACTTACGAGGATATCAGACCTTGGTCACACTCATCTTAGTTGACATTGTTCACTTTGGCCTTGTCCTTTTGGGTTCAGGTACCTTGAGTCTAGCCCAGGCTTGGCCCTCCTCTGGTCCAGGCTACTCTGTAGTTCCCTGTCCAGATCCAGTAGGGAGCACTGGCATGCCTCAAGTTGCCACGTACAACATCAGGGGTACTCCAGAGGAGCCCAGATGCCCCAGGAGCCAGGCAAGACAGTTAGACCTGAGTGTGTAGCAAGACCCTGCATCACCCTATCTCAGTGGGGCTCATCATTCTCGCAGGCCACCAGCTCCTCCCCAGGGCCTCATGGGAGAGTCACTACCGCCATTCCATGGGCCCACACCCTGCTGCCCTGGCCCTGCAGTGCCTGGCATAGGGCCGCCCCTGGGAGCATTCGCCTCGGGCCTCCTGTCTGAAGCTGTCTCTTCTGTGACGTTTGGAAACATAGGAGCCTTCTCACCTGTTTGGAAGTCTCACAGGCCTCTGGATAAAGCCCAGTTTAAGGGAATGACCTGCAGGCCACACAGTCTATATTTTAAGTCAGTTTGTCTCAGATGAACCCTCCACATTTGGTGAAAACCTTTCTAGCCATTTCCATATCCTAGAGTAAAAGAGAGAGAAACTTACTTCAGGGGAAAAAAGTAGGGTATAAACATAGAAAATTGGCTAGGTGCGGTGGCTCACGCCTGTAATCTCAGCACTTTGGGAGGTTAAGGTGGGCAGATCACTTGAGATCAGGAGTTCAAGACCAGTCTGGCCAACATGATGAAACCCCATCTCTACTAAAAATACAAAAACTAGCTGGGAACGGTGGTGCACACTGGTAGTTCCAGCTACTCGGGAGCCTGAAGCAGGAGAATCTCTTGAACCTGCAAGGCAGAGGTTGCAGTGAGCCAAGATCATGCCATTGCACTCCAGCCTGGATGACACAGTGAGACTCCATCTCAAAAAAAAAAAATAAAGAGACACAGAAAATTACATAACATATATGCCTATAATTAAGAAATATATACATTTACCAAAATAAGCATAATTAATAAGATATAAACATAATCATGTTGGGCATGGTGGCTCGCACCTATAATCCCAGTATTTTGGGAGGCTGAGGCAGGAGGATTGCTTGAGCACAGAAGGTGACTCGCTCCCTTTTGCCTTATTTCCATCCTGAACTAGGTCCCTGATCTCCTTGGCTGGCCCTGGACTCTTGCCCAGAATCCATCAGCAAGAAATCCAACCCCCCAGCAAGGTCCCTTCTGTCCACTCAAACCTTTGGTCACCCTTATGTAGCATTGTGGGAGTGCGTGTGGCCTTTACATTTCAACCACAGTGCCTGCCTTGACCCAGCCTGTCAACACGGTTATTTCAGAGTGACTCTCAGGGATGCTTCCTGGTCTTTGGGGCAGAGTAGATGTTGTGGGAGGCTAGGAGGGCCTGACTGTCCAGCCGTGCTCCTCGACCTACATGGTTCCCAAAGTTGGAATTAAAATTTGGGAAAACTTCCCACCTGCTGTTAAGCATGGTTTTTAAAAAACAGGTGAACAGCATGAAGGAGCTGTACTTGCTGATGGAGGAAGAGGAGATAAACGCTCAGCATTCTGATAACAAGGCCTGCACAGGGGACAGCTGGACCCAGAACACGGTGTGTTTCCAGCCCCTTCCCGGTCCTGTTTGTGTCCATTCATTCCTTTGTCTGCTCAGTGATCAATTCCTACTGCTTTCTCTGACCCCATTCCTGGACACTGGAGTTGCAGAAGGTTATTGCCTGGTCATCCCAGGGCAGTAACAGAGTCCAGATGATGGACTGTGGGGTCATAGGCAAGAGTGCAAGTAATTCTCTTTGCAGTATAGGGGACAGTATCACAGTGAAGGGGTCATGGATGATGGGTTTTGAAGGATGTATAGGAGTTTACCTAATAGAGAATGGGGGAAAGACTATTCTGGACCAAGAGAACTGTGTGTGCCAAGGTGTGGCAAGGTGTTCTGGTATTGAGTATGCCTTGGGAGGTACATGGTGAGGGTAAGGACATCAGGCTAGAGTCATCTGAAGAGGGGCCTTGTGGTCTAGGGTCAGGAACCTTCAAATGAAGCCATAAGTCAGAGAGAACAGTGGGGTCAGGATCCTAGGGTCACACACTGAGAGCTGGGGTAGGGATGGGAAATGAGGGCATGGGCCCAGGAGAGAAGATTTGGGACAGAGTCAGGCAAACTGAGGGAGTCTCCATGAATTAGACCCCACATCTGGCCTGCAGTGGGTCAGAGAGGCAGATCCTGAGTGAGGAGAAAGGCTGCAGAGCCTTGAAGAAGCCAGATTATTCAGCTCAGAGTTAGGCTGAATAATTATTACTGTAACTGCAGGGTTTTTTCCTGGTGTCAGATTTGGGCCTCATGTCAGCCTAGGAGGTAGCCAGGGCTGGGCCTGTCATTCCCATTTTATGGGTGAGATGACCTAGAGAGGCCGTGGGACTTGCCCGAGGCCTCGTGGAGTCCCAAGCTGGACTCCTAGGTGAGTTTTCTGAGCCCAGGTTCCCCTCCCTACCCCCCAGAGGCTCTTGACTCAGGTTTTGCCTCCTGTCTGCAGCCCAATGAGTACATCAAGACACTGGCCGACATGAAGGTGACACTGAAAGAGCTGTGCTGGCTGCTCCGGGATGAACGCCGTGGTCTGACAGAGCTTCAGCAACAGTTTGCCAAGGCCAAGGCTACCTGGGAGACAGAGCGGGCAGAGCTCAAGGGCCATACCACCCAGGTGAGCGCCCCACCTGTCAGAGGCCTCTCCCCTTACTCTCAGGCAAGCCTTTAGCTGTCAGATCTGGGAGTAGGATACCAAGGCCATGCTCCTAGAGGAATAAGAACCCCTTTGCTTCACCTGTGGCCCAGAGACGGCAAGAGACTTGCCTAAAGTCACACAGCAAGGGTATCAGAAATGGTGGGGAATGGGAGTCACAGGGGAAGGGAAGGAAGGTGGGGGATTGCACCCTGGGCTCACAGATGAGGCCGGCGTGCACCACCACTGCCTGCTGTCCTGATTTGCTCCTTCCTTTCCTCATAAGCACTCCCTCAGCCCCTACTGCCTGGCTCTATTTTGCTCCCTCCACTCAAAATGGGAGCCTCCCCTCCCAACACCCCAGCATGCCCCCAAAGGAGCCTTAACCAGGAGCCCTGGGGGTTTGGTGTCTGCTCTGTGCCTGAGGGTGACTTGCTGCCTCCTTTGGCCTGAAAAGTGAGAGGGTGGGCTTCCTCCCACTCAGAGAGAATGCTCTGACCCCACAGCTCGGGCTCCAGCTTCTTCCATCCAGCCTGTCCCTGCTGCAAGCTGCCTTCCCAGGCATCAGCAGCCTCTGGGAGGCAGGCACTCCAATGGTCTCTGCTGGACAGATGACAAAACTGGCACAGAGGAGTTAAATTTATCTCCCAAGGTCACCCAGCTAATAAGTGGCAGACTGGCCCTTGCTCCCCCAAACCTCTAACCCCTGGCTCCCTGCGACTCCAATTCCACCTCCTTTTTTTTTTTTTTGAGACGGAATCTCACTGCGTCACTCAGGCTGGAGTGCAGTGGTGCAATCTTGGATTACTGCAACCTCTGCCTCCCAGGTTCAAGCGATTCTCCTGCCTCAGCCTCCACAGTAACTGGGATTATAGATGGCACACCACCACACCCAGCTAATTTTTGTATTTTTATTAGAGATGGGGCTTCACTACGTTGGCCAGGCTAGTCTTGACCTTCTGATCTCAAGTGATCCACCCGCCTCAGCCTCCCAAAATGCTGGGAGTACAGGCATGAGCCACACACCCGGCCCCAATTCCACCTTCTTCCCACTGCTCACAGTCTCCTGGCTACTTCCTGGGGCCACTACTCTCCCCTCCTGACCCTCTCTGCAGATCTCACTGCTGCCTCCATCTGCACATTCCCCAGTGTCCACTGCACCCGCTGCCCCCAAAGACCCAGGCATTTCAGGTGCTCCTCCCACCAAGAACCTGACCAGCCCATGGGGGTTAATGGGGGGCATTGAGTCTAAAGGTTGCACATTCCCTTTCCTGCCACCCTGAGGTCTGAGGCTGAGAAAACCATCTTGCTGGAGTGACCACTAGTAATCTTTCAGAGTTTTTATGAGGATACTGACATCATGCCTGAAAAGCCCACAGCAGAGCTTGGCTTATAGAAAGAGCTCTTCAAACCCTTATTGTGTGGAGGGGTTAGGGGTTAGTTCTGAATGGGGAGGACTAAGCTGGGTTAGTCCCTGGTGAGGGGTCTTCTGAAGGGACCTCTCCCCTTTTCCCCTGCTGGCGCCCAGGAGGGAAGGAGAGAGAAGGGCCAAGAGGAGTAGCCTCCTGCTGCCAGCTGCTCAGTCTGCTTCTTTCCGCAGATGGAGCTGAAGGCAGGGAAGGGGGCCGGGGAGCGAGCAGGGCCCGACTGGAAGGCAGCCCTACAGAGGGAGCGTGAGGAGCAGCAGCACCTCCTAGCTGAGTCCTACGGCGCTGTCATGGAGCTGACGCGGCAGCTGCAGATCAGCGAGCGCAACTGGAGCCAGGAGAAGCTGCAGCTGGTGGAGCGGCTGCAGGGTGAGAAGCAGCAGGTGGAGCAGCAGGTGAAGGAGCTGCAGAACCGCCTAAGCCAGGTGAGGGCCACCCCTGCCAAGCTGCTCCCCCCACAAGGGAGAGTTGCTACAGAAATGATTCAGAAGCAGGAACTCCTTCAGGTATAGCTGGATCTAGGTGGTCGTCCAGTGAGGTCTGGCACACCATCTCCTTCGGGTATAGCTGGATCCAGGCCCTTAGAGAATGCAGTGGGAACTAGATCTTTCTCTCTGCCTCAGCCTGTCAGGCCTGCTTTCCTCTGTGTTAGCTTTACTCTTAAACAAGCTATTCCCAAATATGGCCACCATTAGTTTCATGCTCGTATCTTACAGCTTAGCAAGTACCGTGGATTGGCCAGATATGAGTCATGTGCCCACCCCTGGAGCCTACCCAAACCCAGGAACCGAGAGGGAGGAACTAAGAGTGGTTCCCATGGGAAAATTGGGAGGCCTCCAATCAAGAGTAGGAGGAAAGGAAAAGCAATCATTGACTCTCACTCCCCATTATAGTTCACTTCATGCAGCCAGCCACCACCTACCATAGGCCACTCTGCTCCACTCTTGATTTTGACTTTTCCCTTTCTTTCACTTTTATTTTTATTTACTTATCTATTTATTTGAGACACAGTCTCGCTCTGTCACCCAGGCTAGAGTGCAGTGTGCACTCTCGGCTCACTGCAGCCTCTGCCTCCCAGGTTCAAGTGATTCATGTGCCTCAGCCTCCTCAGTAGCTGGGATTACAGGCATGTGCCACCATGCCTGGCTAATTTTTATATTTTTAGTAGAGATAGGGTTTCACCATGTTGGCCAGGCTGGTCTCAAACTCCTGGCCTCAAGTGATCCTCCCGCCTCAGCCTCCCAAAGTGTTGGGATTACAGGAGTGAGCCACCATGCCCGGCCTTACTTTTATTTTATTTATTTTTATTTGTTTATTTTTTCTTTGAGACAGTCTCACTCTGTCGCCCAGGCTGGAGTATGGTGGTGTGATCTCAGCTCACTGCAACCTCCATCTCCCGGGTTCAAGTGATTCTCCTGCCTCAGCCTCCCGAGTAGCTGAGACTACAGGCACGTGCCACCACACCCAGCTTATTTTTTATTTTTAGTGAAGATGGGTTTCACCATGTTGGCCAGGCTGGTCTCGAACTCCTGACCTCAGGTGATCTGCCCGCCTCGGCCTTCCAAAGGGCTGGGATTACAGGCGTGAACCACCGCACCTGGCCTTACTTTTAATTTTAATTACATAAATCAGGACTTCATCTTTATATAAGGTTCAAATATTACAAAGGCATATTTCAGGCTACTCCCTCCCTTTCTTGTCATTTTTTTTTTTTTAATGAAAATTTTTTTTTTTTTTTTTTTTTTTTAAGAGATGAGGTCTTACTGTATGGCCCAGGCTGGGCTTGAGCTCCTGGTCTCAAGCCATCCTCCTACCTCAGCCTCCCGAGTAGCTGGGCCTTTCTATTTAAATTTATATTTACAGGGTTTTGTTTTGTTTGTTTTTTAATCATTAATCAAATTGTAATGTCCATTTGTTTATACTTTGTGTCTTTCCTGGAGAGCTGTTCACAAAAGAGTATAGAGGCTTTCCTCATTCAGTGTGACTGGTGCCTGGTGTTCCTAGTGTGGAGATACTATGATTTGTTATCTACAGTGATTAAATCTAGATTGTTTGCAGTTTTTCACTATTGAAAGTTGTGACCTGAAGCTGGATGTGGCAGTGTGTGCCTGTAGTCCCAGCTACATGAGAGGCTGAGGTGGGAGGATTGCTTGAGCTCAGGAGATCAAGACTGCAGTGAGCCGTGATCATGCCACTGCACTCCAGCCTGGGCAACAGAGTGAGACTTCGTATCTAAAAAAGGAAAAAAAAAGTTCAAGTTGTGCCTCAGTGAACATCTCCACACGTGTATTTCTGCACATGCATGAATAGTTCAGTAGGATAGATTCCTGGAGGTGAAATTGCTAAATCCAAGGGCATATGCATTTATAGTTGATGGTAACTGCCAGGCCGCCTTGTAGAAAGGCTTTGCCCATGTACCCTCCCACCAGCTGCACAGTGAGAAGGACGAGAAGGCCCTTTTTGCTTTGTCTTTGCCAGTTCCTGTGGTTACCAATCTTTGAATCGTCTGCCCAAGTTAGGGTGTGAAATGCTATCTCATTGCTTTACTTTGCATTTCTCTGACTTCTACTGAAGGTGAGCATTTTTCATGAGTTTATTGATCTTAGGTATTTCCTCTTCCTAATGTTCTCTTCAGTACTTCAAGAGCCTTGCAAGGTCACGTTCATGAAACCTCTTTTTCAGATGAGGAGACTGAGGCAAAGTGATTTGCCCAAGCTCATAAAGTGAGTAAGGGAGAGGACCAGAATCTGGCAGAACTCCCAGATCTGGAAAGTTCCTGGTCTTGGGCCATGCCCACTCTCCTGCAGGGAAGGAGCTCCTTTGAGGTTCACACCCACTAGGAGCCTGTGCTTGGGGAGTGCAGGATGGCAGGATGACTAACAAATCCCAGAACCATCCAGGTACCACGTGGAAAGCAAGTCAGATGCATGTATCTGTTTGCACCATCAAACCAAATTCCTGTCTATAAAAGAATAATTCCTTCTTATTATATTAACAACAAAATGTTTCTAAAATGATTTTGAAATTATGAAACAAGCTTTGTGTCATCCCTGGGGAACATATCAGCCCACAGGCATGTCTTGTCAGCTCATCAGGGCACAGGTTCCATGTTCTGCTGTTGTTCTCACATCGGGGACTTGCTGGCCCTCCAGCCTCTTGTGTCTCTCTGACATTGCTCTGCCTCCTGCACTTTAAACCACATCCCCCAAAGCAGCATTCTTCTTTATACTGGACTGACGATTAAGCCAGACTGGTGAAAGCAACAGAGCGGCTGACGGGAAAGGGCTTCTGACCAGGAGTCCCCAGTCCTTACCTGGCTCCACCAGGTACAACCCCAGTCAAGTCACCTCTGATCTCTGGGCCTTATCTGTAAAATAAGGATGACCATTCTTGACCTTCTCATCTTGCAGGGCAGCTATGGAAATAAAGTGAGATAGCCAGAAGATTCAAAGTGCTTCCTAAGCCCACCCCTGTCTGAGGCTTGGTTTGATTCTATGGTCTTCATCTCTCATTGCTGTTCGCTGATGTTAGTGTTATTTCCCTCCCTCCCTTCCCTCCCTTCCTCCCTCCCTTCTTCTTACTTTCATCGTTTCTTTCTTTTCTTATTTTGAGACAAGGTCTTGCTCTGTCACCTAGGCTGGAGTGCAGTGGCACCATCTCAGCTCACTGCAACCTCCGCCTCCCAGGCTCAAGTGATCCTCCCACCTCAGCCTCTCGTGTAGCTGGTAGCACACTCTACCATGCCTGGCTAACATTTATTTATTTATTTATTTATTTTCGAGATGGAGTTTCACTCTTGTTGCCCAGACTAGAGTGCAATGGCGTGATCTCGGCTCACTGCAACCTCCGCCTCCCGGGTTCAAACGATTCTCCTGCCTCAGCCTCCCGAGCATCTGGGATTACAGGCTTACACCACCACGCCTGTCTAATTTTTTTGTATTTTTAGTAGAGACAGGGTTTCTCCATGTTGGTCAGGCTGGTCTCGAACTCCCGACCTCAGGTGATCCACCTGCCTTGGCCTCCCAAAGTGCTGGGATTACAGGCATGAGTCACCGTGCCCGGCAACTTTTGTATTTTTTTGTAGAGATGGGGTTTCGCCGTGTTGCCCAGGCCGATCTTAAACTGCTAGGCTCAAGTGATCCTCCCACCTCAGCCTCCCAAAGTGCTGGGATTATAATTGTGAGCTGCCACACCTGGCCTAGTGTTATTTGCATTGTTGCCCTTATTACTGTTTGTCTCATGTTGGGTTTCTAAGAAGCAAAGCCCTAGACATGAATTCAAGTACAAGTAAGGTGACCAACCCATGCTGGCTTGCCTGGGACTGAGGGCGTTCCTGGGACTTTGACTTTTAAAACTAGAATAGTCCTAGCCATAGCCTACTAGTTTTTTTTAGAACTGAGGGTTCTGGGACGTGGGACTTTCAATGCAAACACTGAGAAACTCCTGGGCAAAACAAGATGAGTTGGCCACATGTGTGCAAGTGATTTGTTAACGGATGGAGTCAGGATGGGGAAGGGGAAGAAACCACGTAAGATATGCTTTCAGATGAAGTCTGCCCTCGGCCTGACCCCATGACATGCCCAGGAGTGTAAACAGTAAATCACCCCACAGTTTGGTCCACCTTAAGGCAAGGGGTCTGCCTTTTGGGTCAGTCTTTTGGACCCCTGTCTTTTTCTGTCGTTGGCAGTGATTCGGTTCTGGTTGCCCAAGGCAATCCTCCAGAGAAGGCTGTAGTGCCAGATGGTACAGACGGAGCCACCAACAATGGGAAGTGCTACATGATCATTCACTCAGTCAGCTGCCCTCTTTTCTCAGTCTTGATCCTCTCATCTGCCAAATGGAAATAACCACAGGAACACCTATCATACACTGTTTCTGTGAGGATTAAATCAAGTAATGCGGCCAGACGCGGTGCCTCACACCTGTAATCCCAGCACTTTAGGAGGTCGAGGCAGGCGGATCACCTGAGTCAGGAGTTCAAGACCAGGCTGGCCAACATGTGAAACCCGTCTCTACTAAAAACACAAAAATTAGCCAGGCGAGGTGGCCCATCCCTGTAGATGCCAGCTACTTGGGAGGCTGAGGCAGGAGAATTGCTTGAACCTGGGAGGCAGAGTTTGCAGTGAGCTGTGATCGTACCACGGCACTCCAGTGTGGGCAACAGAGTAAGACTCTGTCTCAAAAAAAAAAAAAAAAAATTAACTAATGTGTGCATAGGAGCTAGGTTCCATCACAAGCCACCTGGAGGTGATGGAGCTGCAAAGAGGGGAGGGAAGCAGAGGCCCCTCAAGGCCCAGCAGGAAGGAGTGCCGGGATCCATGAATGACAGCCACTGTGGATGGAGCAGTGCCGGGGTTGGGGGGGGGGTACCTGGATCTTACATTTGCCACTCTGATGGGATGTAGCTGCTGCTTAGCTAGTCTAGCTGTTCTGTGTATTGTAACATGAATTCACATAGTCATGGCTGTTACTATATTAGGTATAATGACATCTAGAAGGATGCCTGCAAGTAGTTCCTTTTATTATCATTTTCCAAATCCACCAGGCGGAGTGGGGCGCTCTGAGCTGCTACCCACTGAGAAGGCGGCCCCTGGTCCATGATGTAGGTTCTGTGGGCTGTAGAGTGGAGTCTGGGGAATGGCCTTGCTTAGAGCGGGGTCCTGCATACCAGCTTTGCCCATTACCGACCCACCCTCTCTGCCCTTGCCCAGCTGCAGAAGGCTGCCGACCCCTGGGTCCTGAAGCACTCCGAGCTGGAGAAGCAGGACAACAGCTGGAAGGAGGTGAGTGGGGCGGCTGCTGCCATGTTATCTTGGCTCCTGATTACACCATAAAGGTCCCTGTTTGTGGGGGACATAAGAGGAAGCTGCTAACCCTGTCTCACAGGTCACACCCTTGCACCTTGGGCTCCTCAGCCCTGGAGTCTGTATCTCATGGTTCCTGCCTCAAAAAAAAAAAAAAAAAAAAAAAAAAAACCACCCACCCAGGGACTGGGCTAAGTGAGGGGGTAGGGTTGAGGAGGGAGAAGACAAGCCCACCACCAGCCCACCAGCTGAGCAGTGGGCCACTGGATGCTTTGTTGCAGTCACCACATTTGGATTACATTTTAAGTGGTCCCTTTCCTTGGGGGGGGTCACTCTTGGAGCTCTGATTGGCTCAGCCTGGATCACATATGGTGGGGGAGTTAGATGCAGTGCAGCCAGAAACTGACCATGCTAGATCATTGATGACATCATTCTTGCTCTCTGGAGGAGGAGATTCAAGCGCTGAGGTTGGGGCTGGTCTCTTGTTCCATGCCCTTAGTGCTCTGGTGGCCAGAACTGACCCTTCCTGTCTCTCTTCCTTGTCAGACATGCAGTGAGAAGATCCACGATAAGGAGGCTGTTTCCGAAGTTGAGCTTGGAGGAAACGGTTTAAAGAGGTGCTTGCATCCTGGTCCCCTCTCTGCCCCGCAGAGAGGTCTGCCTCTCTGCCCCGCCCCACAGCCTCGCCCCTCTCCACCTCCTGCCGCGCCCTGCACCCACTCTGCCTGCTTTCGCTGCAGCCCTGCCCTGCTCCTTTGCCCTGTTCCTGCTGCCACCCCACCGCATCCGAGTTGGGAGAGCATCGGGATATGGTTTCTCTGGAACCCGAGCCACTCAGGAGCTGGAAAGCTTGGGGCAGAGGGAATTCCAGGCTGCTGCATGTTGTTTGATTCCGGGAATGGAACACAGGTGGAAACAAAACATTTCGATCCTCGGGATTCTTTTCCCTGCCTCTGGAGTTAGGAGAGTCAAGATTGACCTCTATTCCTGGGATTATTGAGCAGCATCCTTTGGGCCCAGCCCTGTGCTATGGCCAAGGAGACCCCCACCCCAAGACCATAAGGACCACGTCTCCACTGTTAGGAAACCCATGAAAGGAGTCAGGGAAACAGAACCCCCAGCTGCTATCAGACCAGCCCAGAAGCAAGGCAGGCAGGACAGGCTGTGGAGCCAGAGGGCCAGGTTTGAATGCCAGCCCTGCCAGTTCTAGCTCTATGACCTTGACCTTGAGCAGTACTTCCCATCTCTGTCTAGTGGGGATGATAGGAGCTGCCTCTTGAAGTTAATCAGAGTGGTCTGACACACGCATTTCCATATGCCTGGTGTGTTCAATGATTCAGGCAATATGTGTGCCAGGAGCTTCATGCTGTCTTAGTTTGGGTTCCCCCATAAGCAAACCCCAAGACAAAGATTTAAGTGCAAATGGTTTATTGGGGACAGAATTTCAGGAAACACTTGGAAGTGAGACAGGGAAGGGAAAGCAGCCGATAAAAGGAGCTTCAACCAGGTTATTCCACAGGCAGCTGGAGTTCAGGCTGTCGGAGGAACTCAGGGAGCCAGAGTAGAACATGCAGCTTAGAGTCATCCCACCACAAGGAGGTTGGGGCACTTGTTCACCATATCTCACCTATTGTTTGTTGAGGGCTGTGTTTAGGGGCATTAACTCATTAACTCTGTGCTATTTCTAGCTTCGGTTTGGGTGTTTTTTTTGTTTTTTTTTTTTTTTTTTGAGACAGAGTTTTGCTCTGTCTCCCAGGGTGGAGTGCAATGCCACGATCTTAGTTGCTGCAACCTCCACCTCCCAGGTTCAAGCGATTCTCCTGCCTCAGCCTCCTGAGTAGCTGGGGTTACAGGCTCACGCCACCATGCTTGGCTAATTTTTGTATTTTTAGTAAGAGACAGGGCTTTACCATCTTGGTCAGGCTGCTCTCAAACTGCTGACCTCAGGTGATCTGCCTGCCTCAGCATCCCAAAGTGCTGGGTCTGGCTTCTTCTATGTGGAGGGCAGCCAAGTATGATCCCACAGGCAGAAGAAAAGCCATCAGGTAGAGAATGGTGGAGTATGCAGTTCAGAGTATGCAGTTTTAGGTGTATAGGTGAAAGTGCAGAGAGAGGCAAGGGGCAGTGGCTCATGCCTGCAATCCCAGCATTTTGAGAGGCAGAGGCAGGAAGATCGCTTGAGGCCAGGAGTTTGAGACCAGCCTGGGCAACATAGGGAGACCCCCATCTCTATAAAAAATTTTTTTAAAATTAGCCAGGGGTTTAGCTGGGCGCAGTGGCTCACGTCTGTAATCCCAGCCCTTTGGGAGGCTGAGGCGGGTGGATCACCTGAGGTCCGGAGTTCCAGACCAGCCTGGCCAACATGGTGAAACCCCGCCTCTACTAAAAATACAAAAATTAGCTGGGCGTGATGGCACACGCCTGTAATTTCATCTGCTCCGGATGCTGAGACAGGAGAATCGCTTGAACCCAGAGGGTGGAAGTTGTAGTGAGCCGAGCTCATGCCACTGCACTCCAGCCTGGGTGACAGAACAAGACTCTGTCTCAAAAAAAAAAAAAAAAAAAAAAAATAGCCAGATGTGGTGGTACGCACCTATAGTCCCAGCTACTCTGGAGGCTGAAATGGGAGGATCACTTGAGCCCAGGAGTTTGAGGCTGCAGTGAGCTATTGCTGCACTACTGCATTCCAGCCTGGGTGACGTATCAAGACCTGTTTGGGAAGAAAAAAAAAAAAAGAAAGAAAATGCAGACAGAACGTGGGACTGGGCACCAACAACATCTCTACAAGAGGTGAACAAGACAGTCCTGGTCTTTGCCCTCACGCAGCACACGGACCAGGGTGGTAGACCAGAGTGTGCCCTCAGTGTTATTTCCACTAATAACCACGTTTCCTCCTCTGTCCTTCACAGAACCAAATCTGTTTCTTCCATGTCTGAGTTTGAAAGTTTGCTCGACTGTTCCCCTTACCTTGCTGGCGGAGATGCCCGGGGCAAGAAGCTGCCTAACAACCCTGCCTTTGGTTTTGTGAGTTCCGAGCCAGGGGATCCAGAGAAAGACACCAAGGAGAAGCCTGGGCTCTCGTCGAGGGACTGCAACCAACTGGGTGCTCTGGCCTGCCAGGACCCCCCAGGGAGGCAGATGCAGCGCAGCTACACGGCTCCTGACAAGACGGGCATCCGAGTCTACTATAGCCCCCCGGTGGCCCGGCGCCTGGGAGTCCCTGTGGTTCATGACAAAGAGGGCAAGATCATTATCGAGCCCGGCTTCCTCTTCACCACAGCCAAGCCCAAAGAGTCAGCCGAGGCTGATGGACTAGCTGAGAGTTCCTATGGTCGGTGGCTCTGCAACTTCTCACGGCAGCGCCTGGATGGAGGCTCAGCGGGCAGCCCCTCGGCGGCCGGGCCTGGCTTCCCAGCGGCCCTGCATGACTTCGAGATGTCAGGCAACATGAGTGATGACATGAAGGAGATCACCAACTGTGTGCGCCAGGCCATGCGTTCCGGCTCGCTGGAGAGGAAAGTGAAGAGCACGTCCAGCCAGACGGTGGGCCTGGCCAGTGTGGGCACACAGACCATCCGCACGGTCAGCGTGGGCCTGCAGACTGACCCACCCCGCAGCAGCCTCCACGGCAAGGCCTGGTCACCCCGCAGCTCTTCACTCGTGTCTGTGCGCAGCAAGCAGATCTCCTCCTCCCTGGACAAGGTCCATTCGCGCATTGAGCGGCCCTGCTGCTCCCCCAAGTATGGCTCGCCAAAGCTCCAGAGGCGGTCCGTGTCCAAGCTGGACAGCAGCAAGGACCGCAGCCTGTGGAACCTCCACCAGGGCAAGCAGAACGGCTCGGCCTGGGCCCGCTCCACCACCACGCGGGACAGCCCTGTATTGAGAAACATCAACGATGGACTCTCCAGCCTCTTCAGTGTGGTGGAGCACTCAGGGAGCACGGAGTCTGTCTGGAAACTGGGCATGTCTGAGACGCGGGCCAAGCCTGAGCCTCCCAAGTACGGCATTGTGCAGGAATTCTTCCGTAATGTGTGTGGCCGGGCACCGAGCCCCACCTCGTCAGCAGGAGAGGAGGGCACCAAGAAGCCAGAGCCCCTCTCCCCGGCCAGCTACCATCAGCCAGAGGGTGTGGCCAGGATCCTGAACAAGAAGGCAGCCAAGTCGGGCAGCAGTGAGGAGGCCAGACTCACTATGCTCCCCCAGGTGGGGAAGGATGGTGTCCTCCGGGATGGAGACGGAGCCGTGGTCCTTCCCAATGAGGTAGGTGGGTGGGATCTGTCCTTTCTCTTGGTAGGTGGAGTTAGTATATGAGGTCCATGCTCTTTTGGTTTTTAAGTTCAGAGATATGGGCCGAGGTGGGTGGATTGCCTGAGATCAGGAGTTCAAGACCAATCTGGCCAACATAGTGAAACCCCATCTCTACTAAAAATATAAAAATTGGCCAGGCGTGGTGGCATGCACCTGTTGTCCCAGCTGCTCTGGAGGCCGAGGCAGGAGAATCACTTGAACCCAGTAGGCAGAGGTTGCAGTGAGCTGAGATTGTGCTACTGCACTCCAGCCTGGGTGACAGAGTAAGACTCCGTCTCACCCCCCCTCCCCAAAAAAAAATATATATATATATAAATTCAGGGATATGGCCATGTGTCCCAGGAAGTTCTTATGCTGGTCTAGGATAGAGTTGGAAGGTCCCAGACCTGGAACAACACAGACCTGATGGTCACATGGTCTGAATTCCAAGAGACTAGTGAGCATGGCTTAACTAGCGGCTTTTGCTCCACCCACCAGAGACTGCCAGCATCCCCTCCAGGGAAGGGGCCTTACTGCTCTCCTGCCACCCAGTGGTGTGCTAGAGCCAGCTTGTTTGGCCTGTAGGAGCCAGTTGTCAGCATCTCTTTGGGTTTTGTTGTTGTTGTTGTTATTGTTTTTG
Source organism: Hylobates moloch (assembly GCF_009828535.3). Classification (NCBI taxonomy): domain Eukaryota; kingdom Metazoa; phylum Chordata; class Mammalia; order Primates; family Hylobatidae; genus Hylobates; species Hylobates moloch. The sequence goes on from NW_026652296.1 coordinate 23,948,366, forward strand.
TTTTTGTTTTGAGAGAAGTCTCGTTCTTGTCCCCCATACTTGAGTGCAATGATTCAATCTCGGCTCACTGTAACCTCCGCCTCCTGGGTTGAAACAGTTCTGCCTCTGCCTCCCAAGTAGCTGGGATTAAGGCACCTGCCACCATGCCCGGCTAATTTTTGTATTTTTTAGTAGAGACGGTGTTTCACCATGTTGGCCAGGCTGGTCTCGAACTCCCGACCTCAAGTGATCTGCCCGCCTTGGACTCCCAAAGTGTTAGGATTACAGGCATGAGCCACCGCGCCTGGCCACATCCCTGTGTTTAACATCACCTTGGTACCTTGAGATTGGCCACAGTGGGAGGATTTACAGCATAAAAATTGGTAAACACTACAAATCGGGGCTCTTCCTATCACTCCTGGAAAACTAATTGTTAAACATTAGCGGGCATACCACTTCTCTACCCCATCAAGACTTCACACCTAAGTGCTCACATTTCCTCTGAGAATCTTTTGCTGCACACCCCACTCCTGCTATCAATTTCTTATAAGTTAGTTAGTAAGCTTTATTTGAATGTTAGTGAGCATTATTTGAATGTTAGAATGTGCATAAGTTAACTTTGCAGAAAGGGAAGGAAATGTATTTGAAGGATGGCATATTTTATAAAACCCAAGAGTAGGAACCTGACGACCTCAGCAGCTTCTCCCTGTCTTCCTCTCCTCTCTCTTAAGCTTCACCCTCTCTGGTATCATATTCCTCCTTTTTCTCTGTTTCTCTCTGTTGCATTTGCACAAGGACTGGGTGGGCTGTCCCAGCTCTGACTGTACAACATCTTCCAGTTCAAGCCGCTAGGAGACACTGACACAAATCCCTCTCTCCCAATTCCACATTTCTGAAAGAAGGAAACTCTGATTGGTGCAACTAGAGGCAAGTGTACCCCTTGGTCCAGTCAGCTATGGCTGGGAGTGGTACCATGTGGTCTGCTGTGGACTCAGTGGGGGCACAGAGACATGATTAGGGCTGTGTGTGGAATGGGCTGTGATAGACTCAAACATTCTACTTTTCTATTATTGTACGTTTAGGTGGTTTCTAGTTTTTCCCTATTGTAAATAATGCTGTGGTGAACATCTTGGTGCAAAATCATTTTTTTACATTTCAGACTATTTCCTTAGGTATAAGTTGCAGATATGAGATTAAAGGATAATAGAATATAAATGTGGCCGGGCGTGGTGGCTTATGCCTGTAATCCCAGCACTTTGGGAGGCCGAGGCGGGTGGATCACAAGGTCAGGAGTTTGAGGTCAGCCTGGCCAATATGGTGAAACCCTGTCTCTGCTAAAAATACAAAAATTAGCCGGGCATAGTGGTGGTCACCTGTAGTCCCAGCTACTCAGGAGGCTGAGGCAGGAGAATCTCTTGAACCCAGGTGGAGGCTGCAGTGAGCTGAGATGGCACCACTGCACTCCAGCCTGGGTGACAGAGTGAGACTCCATCTCCACAAAAAAAGAATATAAATGTTTTAAAGTTATTTGATAAATACTGCCAAATGGTTTTTCAAAAGTGTGCCATTTCTACAGCTTCCAGCAGTGTGTGGTGAGTGCATTACTTTTCTGTAGTCTCACTCAGCTGGCTGACATTTAAAAACATCTTTTAAATATTTATTCCTTTTTTGGCCAGGTGCAGTGGCTCATGTCTCTAATCCCAGCACTTTGGGAGACTGAGGTGGGCAGATCACTTGAGCTAGGAGTTCAAGACCAGTTTGAGCAACATGGTGAGAGCTCATCTCTACATTTAAAAAAAAAAAAAAAAAAAAGAGGCAAGGCATGGTGGCTTATACCTGTAATCCTAGCACTTTGGGAGGCCGAGGCAGGTGGATTGCCTGAGCTCAGGAGTTTAAGACCAGCCTGGGCAACACAGTGAAACCCTATCTCTACTAAAAAATACAAAAAATTAGCCGGGTGTGGCAGCATGCGCCTATAGTCCCAGCTACTCGGGAGGCTGAGGCAGGAGAATTGCTTGAAGCCCGGAGGTGGAGGTTGCAACAAGCTGAGACCACACCACTGCACTCCAGCCTGGGCAACAGAGCAAGACTCCATCTTTAAAAAAAAAAAAAAGGGCCAGGCGTGGTGGCTCACACCTGTAATCCCAGCACTTTGGGAGGCCGAGAAAGGTGGATTGCTTGAGGCCAGGAGTTTGAGACCAGCCTGGCCAACATAGCAAAACCCTGTCTCTACTTAAAAAATACAAAAATTGGCTGGGCACAGTGGCTCACGCCTGTAATCCTAGCACCTTGGGAGGCCAAGGCGGGTGGATCATGAGGTCAGGAGATCGAAACCATCCTGGCTAACACGGTGAAACCCCGTCTCTACTAAAAATACAGAAAAGTAGCCGGGCGTGGTGGCGGGCGCCTGTAGTCCCAGCTACTCGGGAAGCTGAAGCAGGAGAATGGCATGAACCCGGGAGGCGGAGCTTGCAGTGAGCCGAGATCACGCCACTGCACTCCAGCCTGGGTGACAGAGCGAGACTCCGTCTCAAAAAAAAAAAAAAAAAAAATGCAATAATTAGCTGGGCATGGTGGCACATGCTTACAGTCCCAGCCACTTGGGAGATTGAGACATGAGAATTACTTGAAGCCAGGAGGCAGTGAGCCAGTATCGCACCACTGCACTCTAGCCTGAGCAACAGAGTGAGACTCTGTCTCAAAAATAAATAAATAAATAAATAATAAAGTCTGAAGGCAGGAAAAAAGCAAGTGTCTCAGTCTGAAGGCTGTCAGGCAGGAAGAATTCTCTTACTTGAGGCAGAGTAAGCCCTCTTGTTCCATTCAAGCCTTTAACTGACTGGATGGGGTCCATGTTAGGGAGAATTTACTTTTTTTTTTCTTTTTTTGAGACGGAGCCTCACTCTGTCACCCAGGTTGGAATGCAGTGGTGTGATCTCGGCTCACTGCAACCTCTGCCTCCCAGGCTCAAGCGATTCTTGTACCTCAGCTTCCCAAGTAGCTGGGATTACAGGCACATGCCACCACACCTGGCTAATTTTTAATTTTTAGTCGAGATAGGGTTTCACTATGTTGGCCAAGCTGGTCTCAAACTCCTGATCTCAAGTGATCCGCCCGCCTCAGCCTCCCAAAGTTGTAGGATTACAGACATGAGCCACTGCGCCTGGCTGAGAATTTACATGTTAATCTCATCTCAAAACACTCTGACAGAAACACCCAGAACAATGTTTTACGTAATATCTCGGCACCCTGTGGCCCAGTCATATTGACATATAAAATTAACCATCACTTCCATATAACCAGCACCACATCAAGAAACAACAGCACAAAGCTGGCTGGATTTTGAATGTTGATTTTAAAGTTGACCCAAATATTGTTCAGTATGTAAAATGTGCATGCTACCCATTGACCAAGTAGTTCTTCTTTTAGGAAGGTAGCCTATGGAAATATTCACAGAGATGGATAAAGAAAAATAAAAAGAGGCTGGGCACAGTGGCTCACCCGATCACCTGAGGTCTGGAGTTTGAGACCAGCCTGACCAATGCCGAGAAACCCCATCTCTACTAAAAATACAAAATTAGCAGGGCATGGTGGTGCATGCCTGTAATCCCAGCTACTTGGGAGGCTGAGGCAGGAGAATCACTCGAACCCGGGAGGCAGAGGTTGCTGTGAGCTGAGATCATATCATTGCACTCCAGCCTGGGCAACAAGAGCTAAACTCCGTCTCAAAAAAAAAAAAGAAAAGAAAAAGAGAGAGGGGAGGAAATCAAAGCTCAAGAGAGGTTAAGTAACTCTCCCAAGGTCACACAGCTAGTAATTGGCAAAGCTGAGATTTTAACCAAGCAGTTTGGCTCTATCACAGCACTTTTATTTTATTTATTTATTATTTATTTATTTATTTTTGAGACGGAGTCTTGCTCTGTTGCCTAGGCTGGAGTGCAGTGGCACGATCTTGGCTCACTGCAAGCTCCGCCTCCCAGGTTCACACCATTCTCCTGCCTCAGCCTCTCCAAGTAGCTGGGACTACAGGCGCCCGCCACCACGCCCGGCTAATTTTTTGTATTTTTAGTGGAGACGGGGTTTCACCATGTTAGCTAGGATGGTCTCGATTTCCTGACCTCGTGATCCTCCCACCTTGGCCTCCCAAAGTGCTGGGATTACAGGCATGAGCCACTGCGCCCGGGCCATTTTATTTATTTTTTAAAGAGATGGGGTCTTGCTCTATTGCCCAAGCCAGAGTCCAGTGGCACAATCATAGCTCACTGCTGCCTTGACCTCCTGGGCTCAAAGGATCCTCCTGTCTCAGCCTCCCACATGGCCCAGCCCAGCAGCACTTTTTTTTTTTTTTTTTTTGAGATGGAGTCTCACTCTGTCCCCCAGGCTGGAGTGCAGTGATGTGATCTCGGCTCACTGCAACCTCCACCTCCTGGGTTTAAGCAGTTCTCCCCAAGTAGCTGGGACTGCAGGAACGTGCCACCATGCCCGGGTAATTTTTGTATTTTGAGTAGAGATGGGGTTTCACCATGTTGGCCAGCCTGGTCTCGAACTCCTGACCTCAGGTGATCCACCTGCCTTAGCCTCCCAAAGTGCTGGCATTACAGGTGTGAGCCACCATGCCCAGCTGTCCAGCAGCACTTTTTTTTTTTCAGATGGAGTCTTGCTCTTTCGCCCAGGCTGGAGTGCAGTGGCACAATCTCAGCTCACTGCAACCTCCGCACCCTGGGTTGAAGCGACTCTCCTGCCTCAGCCTCCCGAGTAGCTGGGACTACAGGCGCATGCCACCATGCCCAGCTAATTTTTGTATTTTTAGTAGAGATGGGGTTTCAACATGTTGGCCAGGATGGTCTCGATCTCCTGACCTCGTGATCCACCCGCCTCAGCCTCCCAAAGTGCTAGGATTACAGGCATGAGCCACCGTGCCTAGCAGCAGCACTTTTGATCATTATTTCTGTTTATTGGTAATAGTAAAAAAATTAGAAACTACCCAAATGTACATCAGAAGTGAATTGGGGCCAGGCACAGTGGCTCACACCTGCAATCCCACCACTTTGGGAGGCCGAGGCGGGCAGATCACTAGAGATCAGGAGTTTGAGACCAGCCTGGCCAACATGCTGAAATCCATCTCTACTAAAAATACAAAAATTAGCTAGGCATGGTGGCACACGCTTGTAATCTTAGCTTCTTGGGAGGCTGAGGCACAAGAATCACTTGAACCTGGGAGTTGGAGGTTGTAGTGAGTCGAGATCGTGCCACTGCACTCCAGCCTGGGCAACAGAGCAAGATTCTGTCTAAAAAATAAAAAAAATAAGAAAAGTGAATTGGGTATATAAATCAGTTATTTCTATCTAGTGAAATGGTATAGAGACACTAAAAAAGAAGGAGATCAGCCAGGCATGGTGGCTCATGTCTTTGGGAGGCATGAGCACCCAAAGGTGCTAATTCCAGCAGTTTGGGAGGCTGAGGCAGGAGGATCGCTTGAGCCCAGGAGTTCAAGACCAGCCTGAGCAACATAGTGAGACCCTGTCTCAAACGAAAAAAAAAGGATAAAAAGGAAGGAGATCTAGACATACCTAGTGACAGAAAAGTGTTCGTGTTTTACAGTTGCAAAATAAGCTGTAATTTTGGTAAATGTATGTTGAGAATCTCTTTGGTGTGCAGGACCATGGACAGTGTCCACTGTCCTCTCTGTATAGCCTAGGATCTATTACAATGAACTTCTATTACCGCTCTAATGGGAGAAGAACAACAGAAAGAAAAAATTGGTCCAGTGAGGAGCTTCAGGCCCTGGGAACTGGTTTATGGCTGAGTCTCAGTTCCTTGCCTGGCGTACCACACGGCGCATGGTGGTCCATGTCTCCTGGCTCCTCTTGACTTCCTGCCTCCCTGCCTCCCTCTTCCTAGGACGCTGTTTGTGACTGTAGCACCCAGTCTCTCACCTCCTGCTTCGCCCGATCGTCCCGCTCTGCCATCCGCCACTCTCCTTCCAAGTGCAGGCTGCACCCTTCAGAGTCCAGCTGGGGTGGGGAGGAGAGGGCACTCCCCCCCAGCGAGTGACAGAGCAGCCAAGCTCCCCGCCTCAACCAGCCCAGCCCCTGGATAGCAGAAGGGAACCAGCGGAGACGAAATGAGGTGAGGCGAGGGGCTGTGTCCTCAACATTGTCTGGCTCTGGAGGGACAGCAGCGATGCCACTGCCAGAATGCAGCTTTCACATCAAGGTAAAGCCGGGTCTCCTGCTGGCCCCTGGGTGGTGAGCTCCGACTTCCCAGGGGAAGGCAGTGAGTGGGAGAGAGACCAAACCTGGGCTTCCCAAGCATCCACTGAGAGATCTGTCAAGAGCCGATCCCTGGGTCCTAAGAGAGAGCCTTGCCTGGTTCTGCCCATGCCGCCCTCTTGGAAGAGCCCAAGAAGGATACATGTCTGGCCATGCCTTTGGGGAAAAGGAGTCAGAGAGATGTTTCCTGCTGACCATCCACCCCTTCATTCTCAGCAGGAGACACTGCTGAGAAGAACAGGCTTTGCTCTAGGGCTCCATGTTGGGTTCCTGGTGGAGCCCTGCTGGGCATCATCACCATCACCTCCTTCTCTCCACATCCTCCTCCTCCCAGCCCCACTGCTCTAGATTGCTGGGACACGAGGGAGTATGATAGGGCAGTAGCCAGGGCCAAGTATCTGCTTGGAGCCCTGGAGCCCTGGATCTCCCTGCCCATAGCCTGGATGCAGCAAGAGCTGGGAGGCGAAGTGGAAATGTGCAGGGCTTAGGATTGGGGAGTGATTGCAATTGCCTTCCTTGCCAAAGTGACTTGGGGCCCCAACGTTCCCAGCAGACCCCTTGAGGACAGAAATAGGTAGAGTCAGTCTCAAGACCTGGTGCATAGATAAATGCCTAAATACACTGCCTTGATCTCAAGTGATCTCAGAGGCCTCTTTCCCTGGCACCCTGAGAGGCGGCAGGCACTACATCTCCACTGTGTTTACATCCTGCAGCTGGTCGGGGGGGCAAAGATATTCCCAGTAAGAGATTCTTGGTTGGCCAGGTCAGGCCCAGGAGAACACCGAGAGGCCAGAGCTCGGAACACAGCAGTAGACTGGGGCCTGGAAACACATATCTTGCCTAGATTGTTTATTTGAATTTTTCATACTATAAATATTTAAGGTGGTTTACTTTATTTTAATAATTTAATTTACCCCAAAGTCCCTAAGGTAATTTATTGGAGGTTGAAACATGCATTCTTGCCACTGGGACAACATGGGGCTTCTAACAGCATGGACAGGCATGGGGTCCCCTGGGTGGATGAGGCAGCTTGGCAGCCAGGTTTGGAGACCTGGTCTCCTGGTCAGCTTTGGAGGGCCCCTCAACAGAGCTGGAGCCCTGCACCCCAACACTGCTGGCCATGTGGCCTCAGAACACTACTTATTACTCGATGCCTGGTACTTGGCCAGCCCCAGCGGTCAGTCTATAAATACTCACTGACAAGGTGGAGGGCTGGACGGCCATCACCACTCCCCGAGATGTTCTCCATTGCCTGTCTCATTTCCCTCCCTCCGTCTGACACCTTTCTTCATGAGTTGAACGTGGATTACTAAGGCTCTATTAAGAGTGTGGAGATCCCTCCAAGTTTCCCAAATGAGAACTCACAGGAAAACAGGACTGAACTTTGAGAATGTTGTTTATTGCAGCTTTGCACATAAACCTGTGTGTCTCCCAGCCTGCCTCGGTTCTCACCAGCCTGCCAGCTTTTTCACCAGCCTCTCTCCTTAGCCTTATGGCCTTTCACGGCTCTTCTCCCTGCCCCAGCTCTGCTGCCCGCCCTTCCTCACATCCCCTGTGAGCTGCCTGAGCCATTGGTTGGATTTTGATGTGGCTCATTGCAGCATGTGGGGCAGTGCCTCCCATGGCCTCCCCGTGGTGCCGGTGAACCCCTTTTGGTTGCACACATGCTCTCCACACACATAGACATTCAGCCTTCCTGTAACTGACTGGGGACCCAGAGTGGAAACACCAGGATGGATCAGCTTGTCTGCAGAATTGCCCATCAGGAAGACCAAAAGCCAGTAGCTTTGCTGATTTGCCCCCAGGACTCTGGAGGCGCCCCTGCACTCCCACTTCCCACCTGCCAGTTCCCAGACCCACCCATTTGGGATCACCTGGACCAGTTACCCCAAGTCCTGCATCTCCCTTCCCTGCAGGCTGAACACCAGGGTCATGCCAGTCCCTCCAGCCGCCTCCTCCATGCCCCAGTGACTGGTGTGGGCAGAGCAGGCAGCCAGTGGAGCTGTGAGTCAGTTCCGCTCTTGGATGCTGCTGCTCTCACCCATGAGGTCAGGGGGGCCCTCCAAGGTTATCTCCAGGTGAGGGGATTCACATCAGGCCACAAGCCACCAGAGGCCTTCTGCCACCTCCCAGAGCGACAGAGAGCCAGGGAGGCTGCGTACCCAGCCTCGGGGAGAAATCCCCATGGGACCTGAGCCCCAAGACCTAAGGACCACTCAGCCTTACCATCGTACTGTCCAGGATTGTCCTTGCGTCTTCGTTGTCTCAGCCAGACCTTGGTTTTCAGTAAAGCCCCAGTTTCTACTTCCTGCATGCCACTGTGCAAGGCCTCTCATCACTGTTCCTGCAGAAGCCTCCGGACGTGGGGCTGGATGGGGTTGAAAATGTTACATGTAAATATTGGTTTGGTTTGGTTTTTAGCATTTTACTTGGTAACTGGTTGTTTTCTTTTTTGGGGTGGGGGGATTGGTTTGTAAAAACTCTCTACTCTTTTGGAATGTAATTTCTAAGTTTGTTTGTTTCTTCAAATGCCTTTTAAGTCTTGGTAACATTCCCAAAGCAGAAAACTGCCTGACCCACAGTGGGGATTCCCTGGAGAATTGGGGTCCCAAGAAGGAATGCTGCCCTTCTCTAACCCTTTCTCCCCCTTCCTCCTGCCTCTCTGCCTTTTACTGCTAGCCCCTTCCTTCTCCTCCTTTATCCTTCTTTGTCTTTTCCCCATCTCCACTCTCTCTTCAACCAAAGTCCCAAGGAACCCTCGGGTCTCAATCCCCCATAGACCACTTGGCTTGGGTCCGTGGGGTTGGCACCAGTTGGTTGGCAGAAATGGGAGACCAGTTGGCATGATTGGCCTTAAACTGGGAAACCTCATGTTTCTTATGTCTCACCTCTTCCCAGAGCCAAATCAGCCCCTTTTGGAATGATGACTTCATTGGAATGGAAATCAAGTCATTTTGGTGCATCAGTGGTAGGGCTGCACGCATGAGACATCAGAATCCAATCCCCTGACTCCGTGCCAGCCCTTTCCCCCAGTTTATTTCCCACCAAAGGCTGACCTCTAAGAGGTCTTGCTTTCTATGAACTCAAGATGGGTCCCACCTCTAGGTGTCCCCAGGGGCACTCTTCTACCAGTTGGCTTCCGATGTGACAAGGCCAAGGGCCCAAAGACTTGACCCTCTTACACCCTGTGCTGACATGGTTCCATCATGTCCACCCGCATGCACTTTTATGGTTTCATCACCCAGCCTCTTCTCCTCTGGCCCACCCAGCGTCCAGGCTCTTTCTCCCTCCCCCCTCCTATCTAGAATGTCCCCTGCTTCTAGCCTCACCAGATCCCCCAAGCTCCCACTACTTCTTCCTTAATAGTAATAATAATGGTCATCATCATCCTCTGCACATCCCACCTAAAGCACTTTACTATATAGAAAACATTTCCCCTGGCTGGGCGCGGTGGCTCACGCCTGTAATCCCAGCTCTTTGGGAGGCTTCGGCAGGCAGATCACTTGAGGTCAGGAGTTCAACGCCAGCCTGGCCAACGTGGTGAAACCCTGTCTGTACTAAAAATACAAAAAATTAGCTGAGCATGGTGGTGCGTGCCTGTAATCCCAGCTACTCGGGAGGCTGAGGTGGGAGAATCGCTTGAGCCCAGGAGGTGGAGGTTACAGGAGCAGAGATCGCGCCACTGCACTCCAGCCTGGATGACAGAGTGAGACCCAGTCTCAAAAAAGAAATCGTTTCCCACCCCACATCTCCTTCAGACCTCTCAGGGACCACTCTGGGAGGCAGCCTTGGCAGGACATGGGTTAGTGCGCCCATTTTGCCATGAGGAAACTGAGGTGCAGGTCTCATCCCAGAGCATGAGAAGTCACTGAGCTTAGATGAGAACTTGAGTCCAACTCTGTCCTGTTTGCTGTGCAAATCCGCTGCCCTACTGGGGGCTTTTGGTGGGTCCAGAATACCCAGAATATGCTGCTGGCCAACCCAGGCATAAAACAAGTCCATTCCGGATCACTGAGCCTGTGTATTCCAGAGGGTGATCTGAGGTCCCCATTCAGCAGAATTCTCTGAGGGCATGTTCAGAATGCAGATTCCTGGGCCCCACCTTGAATCTGCATGTTTAACAAACTCTCTTGGGGTTGGGGGGGCGGGCGCAGTGGTCACACCTGTAATCCCAGCACTTTGGGAGGCCAAGGCGGGTGGATCACTTGAGCTCAGGAGTTCGAGCCTGGCCAATATGGTGAAACCCTGTCTCTACTAAAAATGCAAAAATTAGCCAGGTGTGGTGGCACATGCCTATAATCCCAGCTACTTGGGAGGCTGAGGCAGGAGAATCACTTGAACTGGGGGGAGCAGAGGTTGCAGTGTGCCGAGATTGTGCCATTGCACTCTAGCCTGGGCAACGGAACGAGACTTGTCTCAAAAAAAAAAAAAAAAAAAAACAGCCCTCCCAGGGGGATCCTAGGGAATATTGGCCACACCATTGGTGTTTGTGGCCCTGATTATTAGGCTATCTTTCTTTTTTTAAGTTTTTTTAGATTTATTTTTTATTTTATTTATTTATTTATTTATTATTTATTATTATTTTTATTTTTAGAGACAGCGGGTCTCCATATTGAAAACCGGGCTGGTTTCGAACTCCTGGGCTCAAGTGATCTGCCCTCCTCAGCCTCCCAAAGTGCTGGGGTTACAGGCATCAGCCACCGTGCCAGCGTGCCAGGTCATCTTCCTTTTTCTTCCTTTTTTTTTTTTGAGACAGAGTCTTGCTCTGTCACTCAGGCTGGAGTACAGTGGCGCCATCTCAGCTCACTGCAGCCTCCACCTCCCAGGTTCAAGCAATTCTCCTGCCTCAACCTCCCAAGTAACTGGGATTACAGGTGTGTGCCACCACGCCTAATTTTTTTATCTTTAGTAGAGACAGGGTTTCACCATGTTGGCCAGGCTGGTCTTGAACTCCTGACCTCAGGTGATCCACCCACCTCGGCCTCCCAAAGTACTGGGATTATAGGCGTGAGCCACGGCGTCCAGCCTCATCTTTCTTTTAACCAATAAACATGATGCTGTATCTTAAAAAGAGCACTGAGCACTGAGCAGGGACTTAAGGGATCGAGTCCTCAACCAAACTGATTTAATTACTCAGGATTTTCAAAAAGCATCAGAGGCTATTTACAATCTTAATCATAGGGGTTCAAAAAATAAAAATACGAAGTAAAAAAGCAAGAGAAATTATTCTCTAAATCTAACTGGTTTAATTCCCATAATCATGCAATTAAGTTTTACTCTTGAGTTTCCTGGCAGCCATGGTAAAAAGAGAAACACATCAGGATTTATCATTTTTATCATCCAATTATGGGAAGCAAGCATGTTTGCCCCAGGAGACGAACTCTTCTACTAATTTATAGCATGTATCCTTTCATCAAGGGCCACTGAGCCAGTTGGTGAGTCAACGGGTGAACCTAAGATGCAAGGATGTTTTCCAGGTGACTATTTAAAAAAATAAATAATCCACCGACGTGAATGACCTTGGCGAGATCACGTTTCTAGTCTATACCTCAGTTTCCCCATCTGTAAAATGAGGATAATGTCCCACCCCATGTAACTGTGGTGAGGACCAACTGCAACACTGTGCCTGCGAGTCTCCTTGGAAAAGTGTAAGGTTCTACACAAATGGAAAGTGGTCTGATCACACTCAGTGTCCCCAGCCCAGCCTTTCAGTGCCCTGGCCCTGGGGTGGGGGACAATACTCTCCTCACCCCCTTCACTAGTCTTCAGGAATAGCAAGGAGGCCATAACATAATTTGGTCTAAACCCCTTCCTTTTTAAAAAAATTATGGCAAAATGTGCATAACATTAAATTTACCATTTTAAAGATTTCTAAGTGGCTTGAAGTACATTTGCAATGTGTAACTGCCACCTCCAGAACTTTTTCATCATCCTAAACTGAAACTCTATACCCACTAAACAGTAACTCCCCATTCCCCCTGTCCCCAGCCCCTGGTAACCTCTATTCTACTTTTTTTTTTCTCTGTGGATTGGCCTATTCTAGGTATCTCTTTTAAGTAGAATCATATAGTATTTGTCCTTTTGTGTCCAGCCCCCTCATTTTTTGAGACAAGGAATCAGGCCCAGAGAAGGCAGTGGCTCACCCAAGGTCACATAGCAAACCAGAGGCAGAGCCAAGACCAGAACCCAGGTTTCCTGACTCCCAGCAGGTCTTGCGTCCTCAGTAGTGAATGAGACACTGCTTTGACTTTCTGTAATCTTGGTTTAGCCCGTTCCTCTCTCTGGGCTCAGTCTGTTTCTCACCACTCACCCATTCTTTCTTTATCATCTCCCTCCAAAGCCTCTTGTCCTCCTGCCTCCTCTTCTTGGCTGGTTCCTGCCAGCAGATGGAGTGGCCCTGGTCCATGCCAGGTTTTCCTCTTCTGGGTCCGGAGCTCACTCTAGTATTCAGCCCTCAGTCCTCCCAGGATGTTCTTCCCAGCACTGCTCCCTCCTGCGGATTTTCCTGTAACCTCAGTAACTGGCTTCCCGTCCCCCTGCTTCCCACCAGGGAAGCCTTCCTGTCTGCGTCTGTGGTTTCCCAACTCTGATATTTGCCCTCAAATGTGGTGGTGTCCTGGTTCTGTGTTTATTTATTTTATGTTTTCTCACACCAAAAAAAAAAGAAAAAAAAAAGCCTCTTCCTCCAATGCATCAGGAGGCACCAGCCCTGCCAGCCCTCCTCACTGGGCTCACCCTGCCCCAGCAACCCCCCAGTGCCACCCTTGAGCCACGCTGTCTTCTCTGTAAGCAGCCTGCCAGCAGCAGCCCCAGCACTTTGCAGTGGGCGTGTGTGTGGTGGTGGTGGGGGCTTGGATCCCTCCTTTTTCCTCCTCTGCCCTGCCCAGTCCCAGATGGCCTTGACTGTAAAGCAGGCGCTGCCTGACAGGTTCTTCTCTCCCTGTCTCTGGTCATTGATCCATCTGTTTGTCCATTCAGTATCCAACCATCCTCTCCATTCTCCTCTGGACCTCACCACTCTCAGAGCTGCTTGTCCTGGCAGAATCTACAGTTCACCCCAACTCTCTGCCTTACCCTTCCCAACCCAACAGCATCTGCAGTTTGCAAAATCCACAGACCCAAGTCCTGAGGGGACTGAGGACATGATGCTGGGCCCAAGTCTCCTGCTCAGGGCTTCTCTCCACTGCCAGCCCTGCCACTCCTTCCTCACCCTCCTTGGAGCTTCCTCTGCTGCTTGTCTATCCCAACGGCCCTGCTCCTCTCCCTTCCTGCCCTTCACCAGCTTTCTGGACACCATGCTCTGAGGAAGGGACCTTTGGTTTTCTCTAAACATCTTCAAAGGGCTGAGGCAGTCAGGGCTGGCTGCCTTGTCACTCTTTATTTGGAAGCCACTCAAACCATTCCCAGGAAGAGGGACCTCAACTGGCAATCTGAAAACCTGGCCCAGGTCTGGGCAGATGTCTTCACTCACTTCTCCTACCTTCCCAGTCTTGTGATCCTGTGATGAGCACCAGGATGGCCCTGTGGGCCCTAGAGCACCCCTCATGCTGTAGGGTCCTGCAGCCCCATCCTTTCTCTACTGGGCCCTGGTATCCTGGCTCCTCTCTCAGCTCTGCCGCTGATCTCTGTGCCTTAGTTTACTTCTCTGCACGGGGGACTCACCCCAAGACCATTTCCAGCAGCTTCCCAGGTGATGTGGTGCCCCAAGGCTGGGCTTTGCCAGTTGTGGCCCAGCTCCTTAGTGCTGCCCAGGAGACACCAGGCTGCTGAGAATGAGGTGACTGCGGGCACCATTCTCAGCCAGTGGTTCTCGTATTGCATTCCAGCAGCAGGAATATCACCTGGGAACTTGATAGAAGTGCAAGTTAGCAGCCCCACCCAAGACCCACTGAATTAGAGCTTGTGGAGTGGGGCCCTACAAGCTGGGGTTTTAAGGAGCCCTCCAGATGATTCTGACATGCATAAGAATATGCCAGCTGCTGATCTCGGCTAGCCATTAGTATAGCCTGGGGAGGGACTGGGACTGGCTAGGTCAAGAACAGGTGGAAAACACCAGCCTCATCTGGACTCCTGAGATTGGGAGCCACCACCAACAAAAACCAACCCTATAGTCGCTCCTCTTGGAACAGGAAGAGAAGTTGGAGGGCCTGGAGAAAGCATACATTGTTTCTTTCCCTGCTCCTGCTCACCTCTCTCACTTGTCTTGGTTTTACAAAAGGCTGTGTGGATGGTGCCAGCCAGGGAGGGGGTGGGAGTCCTGGGGAGGCAGGAAGCAGAAGACCCTGACTGTTTCTCCCTTGGGAACCTCACCGTAGGCCAGATAGCCCCTCTTCAAACGGAAAGAAATCTTAACTCCACAAAGAAAGAATCCTAAATCCCCAGTTCCTCCTCCTCCCAACCCCAGGGATACCTTGCAGACAGTGCCAAAAAACAACTCCAACCCCCAGCAGCTGGGAAGAGAGCCAGAAGCTGCCCTTCCTCCTCATCCTGGCCCCTCCCCAGCCCCCGCCAATACTGTGAACCCCCTTCCCACTCAGCCTGGTTTCCTGGTGAGGGTCCTGTAGTCATGGGCCCTGGGGGACCCCAGGGCAAGGCCCATGGGAGGGAAGGGACCAAGGGCATCCTTGGGCCAACTGTCCACCTCTCTTGTCCACTGTTCTCTCCTTTCCACTTCTGTCTTCAAAAGGCTCCTTCCTAGGATGGATCGGGTGCTAGGACAACTGCAGTCCAATCCACCAGCTCTCCCTGCCCCTGTGTCTTATTTCAGACATGAGAATAACTGTACAGTGTAAACTTATAAAGCGTTTTTAATGGTTGTAGATTGGAAATAAAGTATGTCATATGAACAGTTGCCGTGGACTTGGCCTCCTCTCTGATTTTCCTAATGAGGTGGGTGGGGGCCCCAACGGATTTGAAACCTAACTTTTCCCCACTCCCAGCTGCCTGGGAAGTGGGGAGCCCAGGGAGTGCCACAGCCAGCTGGCTGGTTTGGAGTCACTTGGGAGGGGCCACCAAGTGTTCTGGCTGCTGCCTGCTGATACTTCAGCGTCTCCCACACAGTGTGATATGACCACTGAGAAACAAATGCAGTCTTCAAAAAGAAGAAAAATAGAATTGAACTTTTCTACAGAAGACTAACAATTTTATGAAAAAAAGACACTTTTAGGTGTGTGTCAATTGTCTATTGAAGTGTAATTAATTATTCCGAAACATTTATTATACCCCACAGATGCTATGGGTCAGGAATTTGGGAGCTGGGCAGTTCTGATTCAAGGTCTCAGGAGGTTGCAGTCAGTTGTCAGTCAGGCTACCGTCATTTGAATGCCTGACGAGCTGGAAGACCCATTTGCAAAGTAGCTATTATGCCTGGCAAGTCATTGCTGGCTGTTTGCAGGAGGCCTCAGTTCCTCAACATGTGGACCTCTGTAGGCTGCTTGCGTGCCTTCACAACATGGCGGCTGGCTTCCTCCACAGCATGTGATCTATGAGAGAGCAGGGAGGAAGTCACAATGTCTTTTATAGCTAAGCCTTGCAACTCACAGACTAGGCCAGGCACGGTGGCTCATGCCTGTAATCTCAGCACTTTGGGAGGCCGAGGCGGGCAGATCACCTGAGGTCGGGAGTTCGAGATCAGCCTGACCAACATAGAGAAACCCTGTCTCTACTAAAAATACACAATTAGCTGGGTGTGGTGGTGCATGCCTGTAATTCCAGCTACTCGGGAGGCTGAGGCAGGAGAATCTCTTGAACCCAGGAGGCGGAGGTTGCTGTGAACCAAGATCACACCATTGCACTCTAGCCTGGGCAACAAGAGCAAAACTCCGTCTCAAAAAAAAAAAAAAAAAAGAAAGTCACAGACTATAGTGTCTGCAATATCTAATTGGTTATATAGACCGGCATTCTTCAGCGTGGGAGGGGACTACACGAGGGCATGAACACCAGGAAGCAGGGATCACCGGGGGCCATCTTAGAAGCTGGCTACATGATACTTTCATAGATCTCTTCTGTGAGGGGCTAATAACAGCCAGGCATGTGCTAGGTATTGAGGATACAATGGATGGGCCTGGAAGATATGAAATCAAATCTCAATGGCAGGGGGAGCCCGGGGTGCTCAGCCAGCCCAGAGGAAACAAGAAAGGCTTCACAGAGGAAAGGACATCTGAATGACACCTAAGATTGAGATGTTGACCAGATGAAGGCCATGGTGGTGTGTTGTAGGCAGGAGACTGAGGGGAAGTGGTTCCAGGGAGAGGGAATAGCATGTGTGAAAGCCTCATAGAAAGAGAGCAGAGCAGAACTGGGGAACTGAAAGAAGAGGCTGGGTCAGATCACATAGTGCCTTTTTTTTTTTTCCCCTTTTCTTTTTTTTTGAGATGAAGTCTTGCTCTGTTGCCCAGACTGGAGTACGGTGGCATGTTCTCAGCTCACCGCAGCCCTGGCCTCCCAGGTTCAAGTGATTCTCCTGCTTCAGCCTCTCGAGTAACGGGGATTACAGGTGCATACCACCACACCCGGCTAATTTTTGTATTTTTAGTAGAGACAGGGTTTTGCTCTGTTGGCCAGGCTGGTCTCAAACTCCTGACCTCAAGTGATCCACAGGCCTTCGCCTCCCAAACTGCTGGGATTAGAGGCGTGAGCCACCACACCCAGCCTAATGACAGGGTGCCTTATAGGGAAAAAAAAAAAATGTGTGCCTCCTGTGGACAGGAGGGAGCCATGCAACAATTCAAAGCAGGGAAACGATGTAGAAGATGTATTGGGTCTGGATTCCATGAAATCATTTTCTCATTGTGCCCCAGGATGGCTAGCCCTAGCTGGGAAGGAACACTGAGTTCTCTTCCTGGCACACTGACAGAGAGGAGTTTAAGAGGCGGGCAAGCATAAAAGGAACTGGGTACCTCTCAACCCCAGAAAGTGATATTCAGGGAGCCAAGGGCAAATCTCTGCTTTCAGAATGGCTGCTGCAGCCAGCAGGCTGGAACCACAGGGTGGAAATTTCAGGAAGTCAGATTTTTGTCTCCCACCAGAAAACTTTTCCAAGGACCACAACTGCTATGGAAGTGACCACGGTCAGCTCCAGCTGCCTCTCTCCAACCCCTCTTTTGGACTTTGTGGGCTGCTTATAATTCAATATTTGGAAGTTTCCCTGTGAAAGAAAGGACTGTGCACATCCAAGGGAACATTTTGGTGGCGTCGTGCTGGGTGCTGAGGAAGCAGCCCGCTCTCTGGAGCCTCCTAGGCCAGCATGGGATAGTGGAGCAGGAACAGGTTGGGCTCCTGGGAGCACAGAAAGGACAGTCGGTTTTCAGCCTAAGGCCAGAGAGAAGGCTTAGGAGAGAAATCAATCATTCCTTAGCTGAGGCTTAAAATTGGAGGATGTGACCGGGCGCAGTGGCTCATGCCTGTAATCCCAGCTCTTTGGGAGGCCGAGGTGGGTGGATCACCTGAGGTCAGGAGTTCGCGACCAGCCTGGCCAGCATGGCAAAACCCCGTCTCTACTAAAACTACAAAAATTAGCCAGGCGTGGTGCTGGGCGCCTGTAATCCCAGCTACTCGGGAGGCTGAGGCAGGAGAATCGCTTGAACCCGATCCCGGAAGGCGGAGGTCGCAGGGAGCCGAGATCGCGCCACTGCACTCCAGCCTGGGCGACAGAGCGAGACTCCGTCTCAAAATACAAAAAAAATTGCAGGATGTCGCTAGGAAAAGCAGGGAAAGCCTTCCCAGGCAGAGGGAACAGCGCCTGGGAATACAGCGCCTCAAAGGGCATCTGATGCCCTGTCCCCGTCCTACCCCTAGGCCCAGCCCGACCTGCCGCACCTCCCCGGCCCCGACCGTGGACACTGCGACCACTTGGGGGCGCTGTGACCTCCTCCCGGGTGAAATGAAACCCGAGGGCAGGCCCCCCCCTCCCACCAAGCAAGTAAAGCAAGCCGTTTGAGGGAGTGGCCTGGAAATGAGAGAGAAAAAGTCCTAGAGCAGGAGTGGGATAGACTGTGAGGCAAACTGAGCTCAGAGCTCCAGTCCACTCTGGGGAGAGTCACGGTCCACATTTTGGGATTTAAGGAGATAAAGGGAGTGGGAACCAGAGCCTAGCGACGGGGACAAGGCATCAGATGCCCTTTGAGGCGCTGTATTCCTCCGGCAAGAATCTCTCCGGGCCTCTGTTTCCCCCATCTTAGATGGGCTCTGGGGCCTTCGGGCGCAAAAGGACACGATAGTGTGGCGGGTCCCGGAAAGGGACTCCCGGGCGGGGTGTTGCGGGGAGGTGGTGACGTGGCCGGACAGGACCTAAAAGACTTGGACTAGAGGAGCTGAGCTGGCAGAAGCATTGGACGGCGGTGTACGCACGCGCGTCGTCGGAGGCAGGCGTTCTGCGCGCGCGTGCCCGAGAAACTGACGGCCGCGCATGCGCCCTTAGTTGGCGGGAAGTTTCGGAGGCGGCGACCGTGACGTAGAAGGCGGAGACCGCTTGACCCTGACCAGGGAGGATCGGCTGCAGGGGCGCCAGGCGTCCAGGAGTGACCTGGGGCTGTGGAGAGTGACCCGTGGCCTTGTGTTTCAGGTACGGAGGTTCCGGACTGGACGGGCGTCGCCCTGAGGTCAGGAAGTCACAGACTTGTCCTCTGATGTGGCCCCGCCCGCCGCCGCACTAATCTCTTTGGCGTCGTACCCCTCGGCCCAGCTCGACCCGCCGCAGCCCCGGCCCCGACCGTGTTCACTGGGGGGCCCCGGGGGCGCTGCGACCTCCTCCCGGGTGAAATGACACCCGAGGGCAGTCCCCCTTACCGACCCCATTAGAGACGTATCTGTCGAGCCAGGGGTCTAGGCTCCAGAAACAGGGGTGAGGACTGGGCAGAGGGCTGGGGTGACAGGCCTGGGTTCGAATTGCCCCTGTGCCCCCAGGCTGGCTGTGTCACAAGCTTGGGCCAGGCTTTTTGGCCCTCTGAACCTCAGTTCCCCTGTCTGCAGAGTGGAGTTAATGGTGCTTACGGAATTGTGGAAAGGATTAAGTGGAATAACGATGCAAGTAAAGCGCTTACATAGCACAGGTCCTAGCATAGAATAAGCGTTTAACGGTTGACAGTTGTTGCTTTTCTAAGCCTGGATCTGTGTGATACAGTCGTTATTATCCAAGCCTGGATCTGTGTGATACGGTCATAAGGACCGTGGGGGATTCAGATCCTTGACCGACTCCTCCTTGTTATCTTTTCCTTTTTGTCCCTCTGCATATATTCATATCTTTTTACTTAGCACCCCCCACAGACAGATTTCTGCTGGGAGGGAGGGGACAATGAAGAGATGCCTAGGTGACATCCCTGCCTTCCAGTCAGTTGTTCATGACAGGCACTAGGAATACAAATACAGCCTGGCTGGGGAGACAGACATCTAAACAGATTTTATAGCCAATGCTACAAAGGTCAAGGAGCATAGCCACCAACTCTGCCAAAGATAAGTGATGTGAAAGCTTCATATTTGAGCCAGGTTGGGAAGGATGAATAAGTTTAACATGCAGAAGGACAGATATGTGCAAAGATTCAGAAGTAGTACAGGGAATAGGACTGGGAGGAGAGAGCAGGAATGGGTAAATTGGGACTAGTTTACCTTAGGTGTTGAGTACACTTTGGAAAAGTCCCGGCAACTGTCTGAAGAATAGACTGGGCCGGGCGCGGTGGCTCAGGCCTGTAATCCCAGCACTTTGGGAGGCCGAGGCCGGGCGGATCACCTGAGGTCAAGAGTTTGAGACCAGCCTGGCCAATATAGGGAAACCCCATAGCTACTAAAAATACAAAAATTAGCCGGGTGTGGTGGCAGGCACCTGTAATCCCAGCTACTCAGGAAGCTGAGGCAGGAGAATCGCTTGAACCTGGGAGGTGGAAGTTGCAGTGAGCCGAGACTACGCCACTGCACTCCAGCCTGGGCGACAGAGTGAGATTCCACCTCAAAAAAAAAAAAAAACAAACAAAAAGAATAGACTGGAGAGGGGCCGTTGGAGGTAGAAAAACTAGTGGAGAGACTATTAGATAGTGGGAGGGACCAGAAATTATGAGACCTGAACTAAACTAGTAACAGTGAGGCTGGGCATGGTGGCTCACGCCTATAATCCCAGGACTTTGGGAGGCCTAGGCTGGTGGATCACTTGAGGCCAGGAGTTTGAGACCAGCCTGGCCAACACGGGGAAACCCCATCTCTACTAAAAATGCAAAAATTAGCCAGGCATGGTGGTGCACACCTGTAATCCCAGCTACTCAGGAGGCTGAGGCAGGAGAATCACCTGAACTGGGGAGGAGGAGGTTGCAGTGAGCCAAGATTGCGCCACTGCACTCCAGCCTGGGCAACAGAGCAAGACCCTGTCTCAAAATAATAAATAAACTAGTAACAGTGAGAATGGAGAAAAGATTTAGAGACTGTTTATAGAACAGTTAGGATTTTGGATCTGGAGACCTGAGAAGAAGAAGTAATGGATGATGTGGTTTTTCTAGTTTGGAAGACCAGGTAGACCATAATGTCATCAATGGAATTAGGGACTAGTTAAACACAAAGTAACTGGGAAGTAAGGTAGGGTATGTGTTCAGGGAGACTTGAATATTTCTAGCAATAAAGTGTATAGAAATTCAGAAGAGGAGGTGATGGCCCCTGCTGATATTCTCTGTCAGGGAAGTGGATAAGGGTAGCTCGGAGAGGCTGGAAAGCACATGGCCTATTCTGGGGCAGTAAAGCCCCACTGAGACTGCAGCTGAAATGTGAAGAACAGATCACTTCATTTTCCTACTTTCAGAGTTTACCACCTAGGATGACTTCAGTGACTAGATCAGAGATCAGAGATGGTAAGTATTGTAGTGAAATTCAGTACCTCTTACCTTGGGTTCAGGCTTCTGAGCTATACCCAAATCTTTCCTGGCTCCTGGTGGATTTGGAATCACATACTCATTATTTGCAGAGATGCTTTCTTTATGCTTCCACGATCTAGGGGCATACATTTACTTTTTCCACTTTTTTGCACAAATAGTTGTGGCGGGCTTGATTTTGTATTTTGACTTTTTTATAACAAATGCTAGAAAAAGGACCAGTGATGTCTAAGACTCATGATCATCGATTGGAATCAAGTCTCAGTCCTGTGGAAGTGTTTACTAAAACATCTGCCTCCCTGGAGATGAATCAAGGCGTTTCAGAGGAAAGAATTCACCTTGGCTGTAGCCCTAAAAAAGGGGGAAATTGTGATCTCAGCCACCAGGAAAGACTTCAGTCGAAGTCCCTTCATTTGTCCCCTCAAGAACAATCTGCCAGTTATCAAGACAGGAGGCAATCCTGGCGGCGAGCAAGTATGAAAGAAACGAACCGGCGGAAGTCGCTGCATCCGATTCACCAGGGCATCACAGGTGGGGTGCTGTGTACACAAGACAGTGAGGTTCCAGCTCAGATAAGAGGCAGTGAGGTATGGCAGAAAGTGTGGGAGAATAGACGTGACTTGCTACTTTGTAAGTACTGATGTCAAACACCTAGTAAATGTTCAGTATTACTGCTATTTCTTTTTAAGAGACAGGATGTTGCTGTTTTGTCTAGGCTGGACTTGAACTTCTGGGCTCAAGCAATCCTCCCACTTCAGCCTCCCAAGTAGCTGGGACTACAGGCATGAGCCACTGCACCTGGCTTACTACTTATATTATTAGCTGCCACAAATAAATTTCTAATTGTTCAATACTCACCTCTGCTAGAGTGAGAGACATTAAAGATTTCTTTCTGTAGTTTTCTGTCTCATACCCTAAAGTGGAGCAGAAGATAGTTGGGTTGATACCTGATTTTAGCCTTTATAACTGGAAATACCTCAGAGGGAAGATGCAAATACAAATATGTAGAGTGGGCCAGGCACAGTGCCTCATGCCTATAAATCCCAGCACTTTGGGAGGCAGGAGGATTGCTTGAGTCCAGGAGTTTGAGGACAACCTAGGCAAGATGGCAAGACCCCATCTCTACAAAAAGTTTTTTAAAAAATAGCAGGGCATGGTGGTACATACCTGTAGTCCCAGCTACTGGAGAGAGGCTGAGGCAAGAGGATCACTTGGGCCCAGGAATTCAAGGCAGCAGTGAGCTATGATTGTGCCACTCAATCTATCCTGGGTGACAAAGTAAGACTCCTGTCTCTAAAAAACTTTGTCTCTTTTTCCCTATCCCCTCTCTCTTCCCTCCTCCCTCCCTGCACCCCACCCCTCTCCCTTCCCTCTCTGCACCCCACCCACCCCCGCCTCTCTTTCTTTCTCTCTCTCTCTCTCTATCTCTCTCTCTCTCTCTCTCTCTGTGTGTGTGTGTGTGTGTGTGTGTGTGTGTGTGTGTATCTAGAGTGAAAAACTTAGTTTTTAGGGATGCTATACAGAATGTGATTTATGTCATTTTGTGTGAATTTACAATAGTAACTATATCTTAGTAAGCATCAAAGTACAGAACATAACGTGGAAAAGCTTGCATATTTCAGGAAGACTATACCAGCTCTGTGATGTTGAGTAAATTACTTAACCTTCTTTGTCTTAAGGTCTTCATCAGCAACTTGGAGGTGAAATAGTACCTATCTTACATAACACAGTACTTGGCACATAGTAAGCCCTGAAATGTTAAGCTACTGTGATTAGTTTTAAGGTATCATCCCATTTCCAAGTGGTCTGATGCACAGAAGGAAATCTGGGTAAAGATAGCCACTTAGCACATCAGAAAATTGCTGCCACAAGGCCCGTGTACTTTAGTCCCTAGATGTGCTGAGAAAACATCAGTGCATCCCAAGATTAGCCCTACCTTTAGCTCTATGCCAGAGTATTTAGACTTAAACAGAAAAGCATCAGTGTAATAAGATTGGTTATTGCCTGGTTATTTCTGGCAACCTGCCAGGTTTCCTTAGTTATAGGCAGAAAGTATCCTGTTTTTCTTGACTAATAGCAGTGACAATTAAGAGACAAGAACTTTAAAAACACAACCGGCTGAAGCTAGAGGGCAAAAAGGCATGTAGCTCTCATAATTCACAAAGCAAAATTCCTTTGCTATGTAATAATTGTTTTCAAGCAGACATAATTTTAAAAAACGGTATCTACATCTTGCGATTGGTTAGAGATACAGTCGCATGATTATGTAAAATACTCACCCAATTCAGTCTAATAACTCACCGTATGACCTTGGGCAAGTTACCTATTACTTTGTGCCTGTGTCATTATCTGTTATCTGAATGGAATTCATAGGATACTTGCCTCAAGGTTTAATGAAATATGTATATAGCATTTCATAAAATCCTTTTTATATAGCAAGTGTTCAACAAATGTTAGCTATTAATGTTATTATTAGGTTATTATAGAGAGGCAGTGTGGTAATAGAGAGAAAAACAGATACTGGTGACAGACTTGGGTTTGAATTCTGGCTCCACCAATTTCCAGTTTCTGGCCTCAAACAAGTCATTTCCCCTCAGAGCTGCAGCTTTCCCATTTGTAAAATGGAACTTTATAATAGTACTCTTCTTATAGTATACAGTACGAAGTGTTTAAAGCACATTGCAGTGCCTGTCCTATAAAAATGCTCAGATTTGGCCAGGCACAGTGGCTCACACCTGTAATCCCAGCACTTTGGAAGGCCAAGGTAGGCAGATCATTTGAGGCCAGAAGTTCAAGACCAGCCTGGCCAACATGGGGAAACCCTGTCTCTACTAAAAATACAAAAAATTACCTGGGTGTGGTGGCGCATGCCTGTAATCCCAGCTACTGCAACCTCTTGGCTCACTGCAGCCTCCACCTCCTAAGCCCTTTTGATTCTCGTGCCTCAGTCTGTGGAGTAGCTGGGATTACAGGCGCATGCCACCACTCCTGGCTAATTTTTCTATTTTTAGTAGAGACGGGATTTCACCATGTTGTCCAGGCTGGTCTCCAGCTCGTGGTCCCAAGTGATCCCATGCCTCGGCCCCAGAGTGTTGGGACTATAGGCATGAGCCACCGTACCTGCCCAATACAAAGATTCTTATAACTTTTTTTTTTTTTAAAGTTTAGATGCACAAATGGGTAAACTTCATTCCTCAGTGTTCCTGCAAAAATTAGAATTCTGTCTTTAACTAAAGAAGGCTGTTCTTGCCTTAAGTTGGATTTATCAAGAGGGAGGACATTTTTCAGTTTTGTTAGTTGCTAACTATGTAACTATCATTTTTCAGTTTTGTTAGTTTCTAACTATGTAACTATCCAGCTCCTTAAATGTGGCTATGTTTTATGTTAGAGCTCAGCCGGTCTATCAGTGTCGATTTAGCAGAAAGCAAACGGCTTGGCTGTCTCCTGCTTTCCAGTTTCCAGGTGAGGTTCTTATAACTGGGAAATGTTTTTGTGTTTTTTTAACTGCTATTGTGACAATCTTTGATTTTTAGATGGAGTCTGACTCTGTCGCCCAGGCTGGAGTGCAGTGGTATGATCTTGACTCACTGCAACCTCCGCCTCCCAGGTTCAAGTGATTCTCCTGCCTCAGCCTCCAGAGTAGCTGGGACTACAGGCACATGCCACCACGCCCCGCTAATTTTTGTACTTTTAGTAGAGACGGGGTTTCACCATGTTGGCCAGAATTGTCTCGATCTCCTGACCTCCTAATCCGCCTGCCTTGGCCTCCCAAAGTGCTGGGATTACAGGCATGAGCCACCGCATCCAGCCCTTAATTTTTTCATTTTAGTAGAGACGGGGTTTCATCGTGTTGCCCAGGCTGGTCTTGAACTCCTGAGCTCAGGCAGTCCACCCACCTCGGCCTCCCAAAGTGCTAGGATTACAGGTGTAAGCCACCGCTCCCAGCCTTTTTTAAAGGTGTGTATTATGTGGCTACCAGGTACTTACATCAGTTTAGATAAGCAGGTAATTTGTATGAATTAAATAACCCTTTTTTTTTCCTGAACCGAAAGTCAAAATCTATAGTCCAAGCAACAAAGGGTTTTTTGTTTTTTCTTTGTTTGTTTTTTTTGTTTGTTTTTTTGAGATGGAGTCTCGCTCTGTCACCAGGCTGGAGTGCAGTGGCACAATCTCGGCTCACTGCAACCTCTGCCTCCCAGGTTCAAGCGATTCTCCTGCCTCAGCCTCCCGAGTAGCTGGGACTACAGGCACACGCCACCATGCCCCGCTAATTTTTTTTGTATTTTTAGTAGAGATGGGGTTTCACCATGTTGGCCAGGATGGTCTCCATCTCCTGACCTTATTATCCGCCTGTCTCGGCCTCCCAAAGTGCTGGGATTACAGGCGTAAGCCACTGTGCCTGGTCAACAAAGAGTTTTTTTTTTTCCCCTTATCTATTTGTTTCTGTGAAAAGTCTTATGTGTAAAAATTAAATCATATTTAGTATTTAGTTTCATATTTATTAAACATCATAAAGTGACATAAATTTAGGACTGGCCTGGAAATTTTTGGTGGTTGTACTAAAAATGCTTTTCTTTATTTAGTTCTCTATTCAGAAACTTGAACCTTTCCTAAGGGACACTAAGGGCTTCAGTCTTGAAAGTTTTAGAGCCAAAGGTAAGTTGCTAACAGGTAAGTGAGCTTTGACCCTGGGCAGTCAAAGCTTTGCTCACAGCTTCCCCATTTACAGAAGCTGCTGCCTTATAAAACTCGCTCCCCGACTTTTTTTTTGTTTGTTTTTAAGACAGAGTCTCACTCTGTTGCCCAGACTGGAGTGCAGTAGGGTGATCTTTTCTCACTGCAGCCTCTGCCTCCTGGGTTCAAGCAGTTCTCCTGCCTGAGCCTCCCAAGTAGCTGGGAGCCACCACACCTGGCTAATTTTTGTATTTTTAGTAGAGAAGAGGTTTCACCATGTCGGCCGGGCTGGTCTTGGAACTCCTGACCTCAGTGATCTGCCCATCTTGGCCTCCCAAAGTGCTGGGATTACAGGCATGAGCCACTGTGCCCAGCCCCCTACTTTTTTGAAATTGCAAGAATATATACTTATGAAGCTAAGGAGGTGTGAAAGTGGAAAATAATCTTCCCTTCCACTCTGACCCCCAGTCTCAGTTCCTCTCCCCAAAGGTAGCTATGGCCAC